>NC_091992.1:96908776-97244276 GCF_044704955.1 Pristiophorus japonicus
AAATGGCAAAATTAATCACTAACTCCATAAACCAAAACAAAACACCACCAACTTTATGTAACATAAATCAACACAGATTCATTTCTCAGTTAACTCTTTGGCAGAAATTGAGACTGAACATAACCTGCTGGAACAGAGATGATAATCTACCCAAAGGAATATAAATCAAGGCCAGTAACAAAGACAAAAGTATAATTAAGATAAACAATTTAGGCAAAATGGTCAACATATTACTATTTAATCCTTCAAAAGGTTATTGTCCTTGGTCTGGATATTGCACAAGATGCATCAAGATTACATTTCAATGTAATTTACTCAGAATTAAGTAGGAAAAATAAATGTCACAAGCAGAATCTCCAAATTGCAAATGATACAACAGTTCTTGTATCTGGGACAGCAGAATAAACAAAAGGGAAAGTAGAGAGGAGAGTTGGTAATGTGACACAGTAACTCATTTTACTACATGGGGGGCAGGGGGCGAATTGCTCTGGTTGATATGTGTAGTGACAGTGTAAATGCATTCAAACAGATACATACCAACCAGAGGAATTGTTCCTAAGGTTAGATTCCTTCAAATTTTTATCCCATAATGATACCAATATGGCTTACTGTAGTTCATCAATTGAAAAACAAAAAATCATGTCAAACCTATGTTGCTCATTTTGATTTGAACAGCAACCTGTCGAGTAATATTTTAATGGAGCTAACAGTATTTTAACGGTTTAACAAATTAATTGGAGCTGTTCTGGGATAAAGTTGCCACCGTTAACTTAATAAAGTTACCAGCCTTAAATGCAGTCTTGGACAACATTATTCTAAATCAGGGTTTGGATGTATTATCTCTGTTATTCATTTGGATTCAGCAGTGATCTGTTCTGTAAAACTGAATTGGTTCAGTCCCAATACAGACTGTTTAATAACAGTTTTACTGTACGCTTTTTTCTTTCTTCTTCAAAAATGACTTCTTTTGGGATCACCAGCCAGCATTGCAAAACACAGTACTAAACTGGATGAGCAGAGTTGCCATTTTATTCTGGGCGTTCCAATAGGATTAACCGCACTGTGTAACTGTATAAAGTGTAATTAATTGCACTCTGTGAACAAAGATAATCTTTGCGATGGCACAGTAGAAACCTGAGAAGCTAATGACCCTTCGGCAGCTGAGGAGTATATATTCTGTGCCCAGATCTACAAGATACCGATCTGATAGAGCATTCTCGATCACGTTCTTTACCGTATTTGGATATCGCAAGCTCTTTGACTTTTGATTGGTACAACTAGCGGACAAAAGGAACTTAAAAAGGCAACTATGTGTTGCTGTCACTAATAGCCAATCACGCCCGTTCATGAGACTCATGAGACGGCATCCGATTTTGTCAAGGTTACACTGTTGATAGCAGTTATTCATGCCGTGGCAGTACCGTTCCCAAATAAGGGAGACAATCTAGAGACGTTTATCAAGGAACAATAATAAGAGCACATTAAAAAATATACATTTTCAAAGACCAAAATGCCAAGGTTTTCTACTTCACTCGTAAAATATATGTCTTCCCTCAGCCAGCACTTCTCAATACTGGTAGCAGATTAGCAAGTAAAATTTCAGATATTGCATTTTGTCTTTCATATTACTTTTCATGATTTGTGCCATATTTGATAACCGGAAGTTATTTAACCAAATTGATTTTGCGGTTGGAAAAAAAACTGCAACAGATTAACCCTCTGCGTACGAAGTGGTTTTTGCAACATTCAGAATTCATATGGTTTCTATCAAACAACATCTGCAAAATATGATCTTCAATGAATTTTAATGGTGAATATCATAAAGCAACTGAAAAATTCACTGAGCCTTAATTTATGTTGCTGCGTGGCTGAATCAAGCTTTTAATTTGATTGCCTGACCACTGATCATTATTTTAAGTAAAGACATATCAACTGAACAAATTCTAAATTCCTCAAGGATCAACATCGTGAAGTGAAAAAAATAACAAATTAAGGATGCATTTTAAGATTTTAATGAAAGCAAAATATAAAGATAACTTCATGGCCAATAAAGCAAAACTGTGAACCTCAGATACATTTAAAACACTTAACCTGAACTTTGCACTAATGAACATGGTGAATAGTGAAGCATGTTTTATGTTTGAATTGGGAATCTTGAGTTAATTAAAGCATTCAGATCTCATCTTGTGCTTTAATTAGCTCTCTGTTTCCTATTCCAGTATAAATCCTACTGGATTATTCACTGAAGGCTCAGTATTTTCTGAATAAATGGGGAAAGGAATTGGCCTCTTATCATTTTTAATTTGTTGCAGAAATGCTACTGCTGTCAGCCTGCAAAAGGTTAATAGTTGGATATGAACCCCTTAGAAAGGCTAACCTTGCTGCTACTGAGCAACAAGACAAATACTCCACTGTTATCAATCATGACCTGGCGGTATATTTTAAAGAGAAAATCAAGGAATTGTTGTAAGATTAAATGTGAACTTTAGGGTATATACAATGAATGATGTGCATTTATCTTTATATCAGTCCACTTTTGCAGCAGTTTGTCTTTGTCGCTAGTATAACCACATCCATTTAGTGCCGTGGACATGTGAGGAGGACGCGTGGCAGTGGAATTCTCTTGCAGCACGTCAGCTCCACAGTACTGAGAATGTGGGCTTGTTTTGATGATGGTTTGTTTATGCGCTGCTTTAGAACATTCATTTTTCTGCTGTGCATTTGCTCTGCTTTCAAAATCAAAAGGAAGAATATCAAGTGAAGTGGCCAGAATTATGTGTGTCTTTAAGTTTTGAGACCTTTGATATGGTTTTACATTTTTCTTTCCAATTGGTTTTGCCAAGTACTGTGTTTTCATAAAGTGACACATACCAAATTATGATCACGTGATTTGCAAAAAATCAATCTTATGTGAAGAAAAACAAAATTCAAAATATTCATACAAACCATAATATTTTTATAGACTTTATGCTACTCAAGTTTGAAATTGGTTACGACAATAAAAATGAAGCCCTTTAAAAAGTTATATTTTCAAGGACCCAGTCAGGTCTGAAAAATGCTTATCTGTTACCAGTTAATATATTTCCTAGGTCATCACCTTGATAATTACATACAATCTCAGCCATGTAACTTGACCTACAAATGCTCTGTATTTGTTTATACATGTTATTTGTTCATGTAATTAATTTGAAATCTATTGAAGGTTGGATTTTCTTTTTAGTCAGACTCAGCATTTGCAGGTCAATCAGTCAGTGACTAAGACATTTTGGTCCTCTATGTGATCCCTCCACACTGCACCTCACAGGACCTGCTTTTCCTCCCGACTTCTACCCGCCTCCCAGAAATATTGTAACTTCCAACTTAAGAAAATGAAGCAAGCGATGAATCCCCCTTGATTACAGCGTTCACACTGCCCTTCCACATAGGAATAGGAGTAGGCCATTCAGCCCCCTGTAGCTTAACTCCATCTATCCAACTTGGTTCCGTAATCCTTAATACCCCTGCTGACCAAAAATCTATTAATCTCAGTTTTGAAATTGAACAGCTTTTTGGGGAGAGAGTTCCAGATTTCCACTGCCCTTTATGTGAAGAAGTGATTTCTGGCATCACCCCTGAGTGGCCTAGCTCTAATTTTAAGGTTACCCATCTTTCGGATGAGATGTTAAACTGAGGCTCCGTCTGCCCTCTCAGGTGGATGTAAAAGATCCCATGGCACTATTTTGAAGAAGTGCAGGGGAGTTATCCCCGGTGTCCTGGCCAATATTTATCCCTCAATCAATATAACAAAAAAGCAGATTATCTGATAATTATCACATTGCTGTTTGTGGGAGCTTGCTTGTGCGCAAGTTGGCTACCGCGTTTCCCACATTACAACAGTGACTACGCTCCAAAAGTACTTCAAGGGCTGTAAAGCAATTTGAGACATCCAGTGGTCGTGAAAGGTGCTATATAAATTCAAGGCTTTCTTTCTTTATTTCTATTCCCCTGGTTCTGGACTTGCTCACCAGAGGAAATAGTTTCCCTCTATTTACCCTATCAAATCCTTTAATCACCTGAAACACCTCATTTAGAACAAGAGCAGGACTACAGGAAACTAGGCTACAATACAGACCACAAACATAACCACCACTTTGGTGTAACTGGATGTCAATATTACATAAAAATACGAATAACATTTCCTCTCAGAATGCTTGTGCCAGAATACTCTGTTCTGAATCTAACTACAGATACCATATTCATCGTCTCATCATTATCTGCTTTGACAATTCCAAAATAAAAGGGATGATTTTATGTGCTCATGCTGCCAGTGGGAACCCTTTCCAGCTGAAAGAACATATTGATAGTTCAGGAGAGTGTTGTACCATGACTTTTAAGTTTAATGGTTGGAACATTTTGGGCAACATACGACTGGATTTGCAAAGTGCGCTGCTAGCCGGTAAAACTGGACAAATGGAAAACTGACAACTCGGCTTGTAAAAGTAGCCCTAAAATTTTTAAAAGGAATATTTAACAGATTAATAATTACTGGCATCTTAATTTATTTTCATGGGTGTTGGTAAATTTTATTAGATTTTTATATTTTATTTGATAGCAGTTATTCTTTTATTAAATAAAAACAGAAAATCACAGCAGGTCAATTGTCACCTGAAAGGGAAAGATCTTTTTTTACTGCCCTCTCCTGAAGGCAATGATTCCTTACTGGAGTATACCCCCACACGCTCTGCTCACTTTTGGATGCTTTGCACCAGTGACCATTATTGATGTGTGAGCTTTGAGTGTCAGAGGCATTAACGTTGGGCCTGTCCGTGTCTTCACCCCGACAGCTAAACACTTCCAGCGGGGCTTGCTGGATAGTCTTCAGAAGTGGGAACCCTGGATGATTTTCTGCTCACTAAGCCAGGGCTGCTGAGGCCGCTTGTAAAGCCCTACCATCTCCCCATCTGACATCAGCTAATCTAGCACAGACCAGGGATCGAATGTGTGGCTTTCTTGGACTGTATGGGGCCAAAATTCAACCTCCCAAAAAGCGGCAGCCAAGCGGTGGAGTCCAATTTCTGGTCCAATGGCCGGCACCAGCGAAATTCACCTTGGTGGATTTTCCAGCGGTTCTCTCTTACGCCCTGCTGCTGTCAACCGGTCCTAAGTGCGTCATCAAAGGGCGCACCGCCAATCTCCCGCATCTCCAGCCAAAAACATATTTTTCTGTCGGTGCACCTTGTTGTCTGTGTGTGGGACTTGGTTGCGCGGCAGCCATTAAAGGCGAGGGCCCACTGATGTGGTTGCCATGTTATTTTTTTTGACAGCCGACTTCCAGATCGGCCAGCCAAATATGTCCCGAGGTTCAACTGGGTCGCCAACAGGCAGCCTGGCACCCCCTCTTGGATGCCAGGCCACTGGCCCGCCGAAACCCTCCCTGATGGCCCAGTGGACCTAACTAAAATGTTCACAGAGCTTGCAGCAGCTCTCCCTTTTAAATGAAGGGGAGAGACATGGTGATGTACACGCGTCATGATGTCATCACCGTTCCGCTGATGATTGACAGCCACGGTGACTCCGTCCCGCCTCCACTTCCGCCCCTCTTGTTGGCGATCTGCTGCTTGCCACCTCACTTCCACCCCCATTATTATCGACTTCCGGTCCGCTTCAAAAAAAATGACAAAGAGCTGAATTTCGCAAAAGAGGCGACCTCGTCCGATGCGGCGGTGAAAACACTTCAAAAACGGTAGGTGCGCCAGGATTCGGGCGGGCCTGAATTTCGGCCCCTATGGCTCAGCTACTCACTACATAAACTTCTTGAGTCATTGTACAGCTAACAGCTCTAAGTGATTCATTCCAGTTTTGATAAAGAATCACATCCAAAGCTCGAACCTATCTGTGTCTTTTAGATGCTGACCAACTTGATTGTGTTTTTTTTTAACATTTTCTGTTTTTATTTCAGATGTCTTTCAATTATTTTATTAAATTTGAGGATTACTATTAGAGGGACTGGTGCAGGTAGAATATGGGGAGTCTGGAGCTTACTTTTACCTGAGTTAGGGCTTTCAACAACAATAATAACTTGTATTTATATAGCACCTTTAACACAGTAAAATGTTACAAGGCGCTTCACAGGAGCATTATAAGAGAAAGGTTTGACACTGAGCCACATAAGAAGAAATTATGGCAAATGACCAAAAGCTTCGTCAAAGAGATAGGTTTTAGGGAGCATCTTAAAGGAGGAAAGAGAGGTAGAGAGGCAGAGAGGTTTAGGGAGAGAGTTCCAGAGCTTAGCGCCCAGGCAGCTGAAGGCACGGCCACCGATGGTTGAGCGATTATAATCAGGGATGCTCAAGAGGGCAGAATTTGAGGTGTGCAGATATCTCGGGAGTTGTATGGCTGGAGGAGATTATAGAGATAGGGAGGGACAAGGCCATAGGGGGATTTGTAAACAAGGATGAGAATTTTGTAATCGAGGCATTGCATAATCGGGAGCCAATGTAGGTCGTCGAGCACAGGGGTGATGGATAGCTGGGTCCTGGTGCGAGTAAGGACTGCCGAGTTTTCGATGACCTTAAGTTTATGTAGGGTAGAATGTGGGAGGCAAGCCAGGATTGCATTGGAGTAGTCGAGTCTAGCGGTAACAAAGGCATGGATGAGGGCTTCAGCAGCAGATAAGCTTAAGCAGGGGCGGAGGCTGGCAATGATACGGAGGTTGAAATAGGCGCTTTTAGTTATGCTGCGGCTATGTGGTCGGAAGCACATTTCAGGGTCAAATATGACACCAAGGTTGCGAACAGTCTGGTTCAGCCTCACACAGATGTTAGGGAGAGGGATGGAGTCGGTGGCTAGGGAACGGAGTTTGTGGTGGGGACCAAACACAATGGCTTCGGCCTTCCCAATATTTAATTGGAGAAAATTTCTGCTCATCCAGAACTTGATGTCGGACAATTTAGAGATCGTGGAGGGGTCGAGAAAAGTGATGGTGAGTTAGAGCTGGGTGTCGTCAGAGTACATGTGGAAACTGACGCTGTGTTTTTGGATGATGTCGCCAAGAGGCAGCATATAGATGAGAAATAGGATAGATCCTTGTGGGATGCCAGAGATAAATTCAATAACCTGAGGTCAAACTTTGGAGCATCAAAAACTTGAAGCTTTCAAATATGCCTATTTGAATTGGACACTGAATCTGAGGACCCAAAACTTTATTCTAGATATCAGTTCAAACCATCTTTTTTGAAGACAGTGAAAAGAGTTAATCATTGCTTTTTACTGTTCCCAATTCTATCATACATACCAATCATTTAGCTTTTCACTTTAGTTATCTCCTTTCCAAACCGGCCATGGATTTCTTTAAATCATTCGCAAATGCAATTTTTCTTTTCTGACTAAAAGCAAAGTAAACACATGGGATGATCTGATCTGGATCTATACAGACACTTAACAACATTGACAAATGCAGTATGGGTGCCTGCAGGGTTCAGATCTGCTGTTTGCAGAATATGTGGTGGGATACAGGAAATGTAAGGCAAACAGGCTATGAGAAATTCAGGGTATGGATGCCTATAGGGAATATGCACGTTCTTACTTCTTGACACCAGCAGTATGTGATTTCTGAATGATTAATGCATTTGTAAGAACATGTGGAACAGCTCTTTTCATAATCTTTCAAAGGTAACACAGTGTGACAAAGGCTATCTGTAGAGCAGTAATGAAACAAGGGTCTGAGTACCCGGAGAGAACTGTTCAATGAAACTGAACTTGAAGATAAACATAACACTTTAAAAAAGTATCAGTCCTGTACTCTACAGCAGCTGGCCTTCAACTAAATCCAGACTCTGAGAGCCTCAAGTCACAGACTATAAACCACCACTGTTTCTGTCTTCAGACTCATGGGCCCAAGTTTCCCCAGGAGTTGCTCCATTTTTTTTGGAGCAACTAGATTTTTTTGGAGTAACTTAAAAATCGCAATTCTCCCCATTTAAGTTGCTCCAGTGTAAGTGAGATAGTTAGGTTTGTTTTTAGTTCAGTTTTTTTTTCAAAAGGAGGCATTACCAGCCACTTACGCCTGTTTTGGCCATTTAAGCCAGTTTAGCCAGCTAAAACTTACTCCAAACTAACTTAGGCCAGCGTAAGTGTACGTTCTGAAAAACCCTGCGGTGAATTAAGAAATCAGCGAAGGCAGCCAGAGATAGGGGGTGGGGTTGGGGTGGGGGTGTTGGGGGGGGGTTGAAGGGGACCTTGCAAAGCACTAAACACTTTCACAACAACATTAAAGAAGCATAAATTCATTTAAAGCACCAAGCACTAAACAAAGCACAAAAAGTAATAAGCAATTAATTAACAAATAAATAATAGAAGGAACGTTGCACCTAAAGCACCAAGACCAAAGTAATAAGCAATCAATCAATCAATAAATAACAAATAAAAAATAGAAGTCCTACCTTAGGGAACGCAGCGGGCCGCCGATGAGGGAGCCCATTTGGCCAGGGCTAGGGGCGGCGTGCTTCGGGCCCCTCCCACACAGCCTGCAGAGCGTCGCACAGATTCGAGCTGCCAGGAGCTACTGCACATGCGCACAGACTCTAGCGCGCATGTGCAGAGGTCCCGGTATTGTTTTCAGCGCCGGGACCTGGCTCCGCCCCCAATCCACTGGCCACGCTATGCCACCACTGACGAGAGGCTGGGGAACGGCCAGAATCGGGAGGAAGATTTTCGGTGCGCTTAGAGGCGGACAAAAGCGCCGCACCTCGGGTGAGAGCGCCAGAAAAAGGGGTTGGGGAAATTTGGGCCCATAACACCTATTTATGAATGTAAGCAATTTAAATCTACTTCTGGCACTATTGATGCACTTAGGAGAATTTACATAAAATGATAAATCATTTAGAAAGAAAGACTTGCATTTATGTAGCACCTTTCATGACCACTGGACGTCTCAAATTACTTGACAGCCAATGAAGTACGTTTTTGGAGTGTAGTCACAGTTGTATTGTGGGAAATGCAGCAGCCAATTTACATGCAGCAAGCTCCCATAAACAGCAATGTGATAATGACCAGATAATTTGTTTTGTTATGGTGATTGCGCGAAAAATATTGGCCGCTCCTCTTCTTCAAAATATTGCCATGGGATCTTTTACGTCCATCGGAGAGAGCAGACAGGGCCTTGGTTTAATGTCGCATCAGAAAGATGGTTCCTCCGACAGTGCAGCACTCCCTCAGTACTGGGCTGGAGTGTCAGCCTAGCTTTATGAGCTATAGTCCCTGGAGTGGGACTTGAACCCACAGTCTTCTGCCTCAGAGGCAAGGGTGCTACCCACTGAGCCACAGCTGACATTTAGTAAAGCATTGTAATTCAAAAAAAGTTACAAAAGTTATTAAGCCCAGACATTATAGTGTACGGTTGGGGTGGGGTGGGTGGGGGGAGAGTTGGGGATCTCTCTCCTCATCCCCGGAAATGCCAGCACACCCATCCCACATTGGTGGAAGCTGTAGCTAAGGTCTGAAGTTGTTAACATCAATGTTAAGGCCAGAGAGCTGTAAAGTACCTCATAGAGCTTACATTGAGCTTCATTGGAATATGGTAGAGGGCCAAAGGCAGAGAGCTCAAAGTGGGAGTGAGAATTGAAATGGCAAGTAACAGTGAGCTTGGGATCGCATTTATGGATAGAATGGAGGTGTTCAGTAAATCAGGATCCTAATCTGCATTTGGTTTTCCCTATTTCGAGGAGATCGCATTATGAGAAACAAATACAATACACTAGGTTGGCGGAAGTACATGTAAATTGCTGTCTCGCACAGAAGGAGTTTTAAGACCCTAGACAGTGATGTGGGAGGAGGTGAATGGGCAGGTGTTGCATCTCCTTGACGCATAGAATTATACAGCAAAGAAGGGGGCCATTTGGCCCATTGTGCCTGTGCTGGCTCTTTGAAAGAGTTATCCAATTCGTCCCACTCCCCTGCTCTTTCCCCATAACGCTGCACTTTTTTTCCTTTTCAAGTATTTATCCAGTTCCCTTTTGGAAGTTACTATTGAGTGTGCTTCCAGCACCCTTTCAGGCCGTGCACTCCAGATCATAACAAGTCGCTGCATAAAAAATATTCTCACCTCTAGTTCTTTGACTCTGGAATGCGAGTCAAAACACTTATTTCAAGTCCTTCCACTGACTGATGTATTAATCAACTGGACTAAATGAGCATAATCGCTGTTCCTATTCAATGATACTTATGCATTTTCTGAAGCTTTGTTTTTTCTAATGCCAAAGTGTTTTGTATTTGACAAGGTTATGAAATTATAGTACTGCCAAATGGAATGCTTCAATTTTTTAGATAAGCAGGGCACAAGGATTTTAGTCTCCATTCTGACAAGTAAATATCCCAAAACACTTTTCAATTAAGTACTTTTTGAAGTGTAGTCACTGTTGTAATGTAGGAAACACGGCAGCCAATTTGCACACAGCAAGCTCCCATAAACTGCAATGTTATAATGACCAGATAATCTGTTTGTGTTGGTTAAGGGATAATTACAGGAAGGACGTGATTGCACTGGGGAGGGTACAGAGGAGATTTACGAGGATGTTGCCAGGAGTGGAAAATCTAAGCTATGAGGACAGATTAGATCGGCTGGATTTGTTTTCATTGGAACAGAGGAGGCTGAAGGGAGACCTCATTGAGATGTGTAAAATTATAAGGGGCCGAGATAGTGGATAGTAAGGGCCTATTTACTTAGCAGAGGGGTAAACAACCAGAGGCATAAATTTAAAGTATTTGGTAGAAGGTTTAGGGGGGATTTGAGGGGAAATTTCTTCACACAGAGGGTTGTGGGGGTCTGGAACTCACTGCCTAAAAGAGTGGTAGAGGCAGAAACACTCACCACATTTAAAAAGTACTTGGATGTGCACCTGAAATGCTGTAACCTGCAGGGTTACGGACCTAGAGCTGGAAAGTGGGATTAAGTTGGATCGCCTCTTGTTGGCCGCCACGGAAATGATCAGCTGAAATAGCCTCCTTCCGTGTTGTAAACTTCTATGATTCGATGATTCTATGATAAATATTGGCCAGTACACCATGGAGAACTCTCCTGCTCTCCTACGAAATACTGCCATGGAGTCTTTTACATCCACCTGAGAGTATATATTTATAATGGATCTCCAGGTTTGCCAGGAGACAACTCTCTATGGAGGTTCATTTAAAGAGCATAGTCAGAAGATTCAGAGAACAGTTTTAATGCTATTTCTGGTCTACTTTTCTTAATTCTTGAGGGACAGGCATGATTTTGTTGTCATTTAGGTTTTCATCAGCCTTTATGGTACTTGTTCATGCTGGTGTGTTTTTTTGCTACAGCTCCATTGATGCTGCAATGGATTTCTCAGTGGAAATCATTGTCCATATTTGAGCTTTTTGATGAAGAAGAGAACGATCAACAGAAGGATACAAGGTAGGATAGGATGCACCAAAGTTGTTTCTGTGCCCACCCAACAATTCTCATACTTTCATCCCTAGACAAAGATGCACATACCTTGCTTTGTCAAAGGATTTGTGCATACTCCAACTGTGAAGGGAGGCCGCGATGACAGACCTGCTGACAGGAATATGACATGTGAAGACCTGACTAACCTTAATGTTAGACGGTACTTTAGAAGTGCTCCAATCAGTATAGGTCATATTTTGAGTGGCACTGCGTAAAAAGACTTTCTAGAGTGATCAGCAACCAGCATCACCTGATTGGCTGCATTTGTTAAGATGCCTCTGACCATACCTATAGGTGTTGGTACAACTACCTGGCAATGACTGTGGGGTACTGGCTTTGAAGGCTCTGGATCAGTCAAGAGCCATATGCAGAGCTGTGCCATCTGCTGCAAGAACACCTGCAGGAAAGTTGTGATTGCACCAAATGGAGCACGTGGTGTCCACCGGTACGCTCATGGCCTTCCGCGAGAGGTGGGCACCAGAGGGACTGGAGTGCATTATTAACCCCGGCAACCAAATTTTAATTTGATTTTATATGTTTTAAAGTTTAATTTATTTTAAATGCCGGTTTTAGTGTCTCCCTCCCCTTGTATAGGGGGTACTTGTAAAAATTATGATTTCAGTGCCCCAAATAAAACTACAAAAAAAATACAAACCCCCCCCCCCCCCACAAAAAAAACACAAAAAAGGGCCTTGAAAAATGTTGTGTGCCTCAGATCGGGGGGCACTTGATTTAATGTTTATTTTTGTCCCCAAAAAGAGTTGTGATTGCACCAGAGAGGGTACAGAGGAGATTTATGAGGACTGGAGGATTTTAGTCATGAGGGAAGATTGGATAGGCTGGGTTTGTCTTCAGAGGCAGTTGAGGGGAGACCGTACTGAGGTGTATAAAATTAAGAGGGGTCTAGATAGAGTGGATAGGAAGGACCTATTTCCCTTAGCAGAGGGGTTAAGAACCAGGGGGCATAGATTTAAAGTAACTGGTAGGAGGTTTAGAGGGGATTTGAGGGGAAATCTTTTGACCCAGACGGTGGTGGAGGGTCTGGAACTCACTGCCTGAAAGGATGATAGAGGCAGAAACCCCCAACATATTTAAAAAGTACTTGGATGTGAATTTGAAGTGCCGTAACATACAAGGCTACAGGATTAGGCTGGATAGTTGTTTGCCAGTCGGCACAGAGACAATGGGCCAAAATGGCTTCCTCCTGTGCTGTAACTTTCTATGATTCTATGAGTAATGTACACCATCCACCAGCCAATGACAATCACGGTCAGCTGCAGCTTCAAGCCTACCTCCACCCGCCTCCAGGCAAGCTGCAATGCTGATCTATGGGATGGCACCCTGAACTGGCAAACAGCTCCATCCTCTTCACCACAAGAATAACGTGCACACATACAGCATCTTTCACCGAAAAATATAAGGAGCTTTACAGAGGGGAGTGGAAGACACCAAACAGAAAGTTGGAGAGAAATTAAGGGAGAAGGTGGAAGGTGTGGTCGAAGGGGTAATTTTGAGACTTTTCAAGATGTGGAGACAGGTAGCAAGAGAGGATTAGGAAGGGAATTCCAGTGTGCAGGAAAGTGTTGGCGAAATGATGGCATAGAGAGAGCCTGAAGAGTGGAGGCTGTGCATTGGAGCGGCGGGTGATAGCAGTAGAAGATTGAAAAATGCACGATTCCTACTGAATATGCAGTATGAGCAGTCAAGATTATGTTTCATTCTGGGAGCCCGTCTAGTTTCATAATATGGGAGGAGTGTGACTAATTCTCTATGATTTGGATTACTATTGCTAGAGACCTCAGCTGAATTCACAGCATGTACCAAAGTGTTATGTCCTAAAAAATCCGCTTTCAGGCTGTAAAGAGTATAATAATAACACTTGCGTTAGATACCGAATATCCACAGTTTAGGACTGCAGAATTCACTCCTTGTTCCTTAGGCTTTGGTTGACAGGCCAGTTTTCCCATTGATGGAATTAGCATGAGCTATATAATCACAGGAAGCAAAGAAACGCAATAAAATCCCGTATAAGTCAACTAAGGCTCATAAGTTAATATAATTTGACATAACCCACCCACTAGAATAATTGCACGTGGTAAACTGTGATTAAATGCCACAACAGTCTAAATCAAAATATTCTGCTGCTATATATCCCACTTCCTGAAGAAAGCATGTTGTAAAGTAAGTAAACAGTTTGGGTTGAGGTGCTGACTTTCAATAAGATTTAAAAAAACAGGTTTGATCCATGAAATGCATACTCTTTGAAGTTAGGCCAAAATAAACACATTCAATCATAAAATAATGATAAGAAAAATTAAAGAAAAAGAAAGATAGAAAATGTAACAAGAGTAAAAAGCAAGAATAGAAGAATAAACTTCCTTGTGTTTTTTTAATCTATCGATGATTGTTGTACTGTTGCATAACTGGTCCCAGTGTCAGTGATTGAGATGCAATCATGATTTTTATCCAATGTCATTTTACAATACAACAGAGACATGGTTAAGATATTTTCAGTTTCCTTAAAAAAAATGCTACTTTTTATATTCATATTTGCTCCATGATCATAGTGCCCCCGACCCCCCAATATTTGACCTTTAAAAAGGGGGGAAATCTATGACTCGCGCATAAGATGAAGGCCAACATTAGAAAACTTCTGTCAACTGAAACTCTTTCTTACCTTCAGGATACATGGCATCCACAACTACATTTAATCTCTACTATTCATTTCCACCAATGCATCCTTATCAACTGTTGCACAGCTCCTCTGATGCAGCGATATGGGAGGTTAAAGAACTTGATTCAGTGAGAGGTGTAAAAGTTACATGATGAACTATTTTGGTTGGACATCTTTAGCGTGGAATAGGTAAAGCTTAGGAATATGCTAATATGCTATAAACCACCAAGGCAGAAGAAGAAGGAAGACCATTTTCTCTGTGAAGAGATAAGAAGGGTATGTGACAATAGGAGGGTTACATTAATGGGGGATTTCAACAGCCAGCTATAATATGGGAATACCCTAGTGGTTCAGAGCTTGAGTTAATAAATGAAATATCTGATCACTTTATAATTCAGTGCATCAGGCAAGCTATAAGAATCACGACATATCTTGGCTTGGTAAATTGTAAGTCATCCACACAACATAGAAGATATGGAATTCATATAGATAATGATTGTAGAATGGCCAAGTTCAACTTTAATCTATGATTCAGAAATACAAAGGACTAGGAGCTAGGAATCGAATGGCCCGGATTTTTCTCTCAGCGACGAATGAATGGTGCCAGCCGTTCATTACACTTACACTTGTCCACAGACTTTCTATGGAATTTTGCACCAGAACTTACTGTGATTAGACTTCCATTTTGGCACAGTGACCTCTACAGGGGATTTGGGACCTGTGTGAACAAGACAAGCAACAGTGTATCACCTGAACCAATCAAATTGTAGAATCGTTAATGAGGCGCGCAGAGTCTGAATCAGGAAATGTAAGTCAGAATATTTAATCCAGTGTCAAATCAGGTACAGAAATCAAAATAAAGAGTGGGAAAGAAAGATGGGATTAAGAGAGAGAGATAAAGGAGACAGAAAGAAAAAGTAAAAATAAATTAATTAAATTTTTATATGTCCAACCTTAAGTAAAATCTGAAGTAATGAGACTCCACACTTGTAAAAGTTAATTTTCAGTGGCAGAGAGGTTGTTTGGCAGTAACTAAGAATTAACACACCATTAAAAATGTACTTACACTGGAATGGACAAGCCCTAACTTTTTCTGGCACCTTCAAACCGTTCCATGTTTTTCAATAATTCACGCAACTTCTAGAAGAGCAGGCAACTCGATTGCAACTTCCTGATTTCTGAGTTTAACTGCACAAGTACTGCGCTGGAAGTTGTTGTCTGATTTACACTTTAATAATGATGAACGCTGTTAGTTTTGTCACAAGGAAATAAAGGAACAGCTTAAGTAAATTGATTCATGCGCTCAACAATATTTCAGTAGAGGGCAAGTGCAACAATTTTATAGGTATAATGCTGAGCATGGAAAATGAATACATATGCGGGATTAGTAAATGCAGACCAAGCAAGTATTGTCTAAAATGGATTAACAAATTAATCATAAGTGAATTAAGAAGGAAAAATAACTTCTCCAGATCCTATGAGTATCAAGGTTAAATAATTCACTGGGATGACTATAAAGCTTTTAGAACTTTGTTAAAAGAGTGATCAGAGAGGCAAATAGAAATCTGGGAAAAAGCATAGCTGTACATGCAAAACACAATCAGAAAAGGGTGTATACCCTTATAGATGCTAATGGAGCTAAAACTGAGTATGAGCATAATATAACTAATAAACTAAATTATTATTTGCTCCAAGTATTCACTGGGGGATGCAAGAGTAACATGCCTCCATAAATAGCAATAATTCAAGCAATATTAATAACTTTAACAAACTTAGATGGAAGTCTTTAACAATGCTAAATGGGCACCAAGCAAGTAAATCCCCAGGGGTGGATGGTATTTATGCTAGAGCACTAAGAGAGAGAAGAGATTATATTTTTGAGGTATTGATGGTCATTATGAAGGAGCTGATGAACACTGGTGAGGTCTTTATAGATTGGAAACAGGCTGATGTAGTGCCTATTTTCAAAAAGAATATCAAAAAAGAGCCAGATAACCATTAATCCACTCGTCTTATACCAATGTAAATGAATGAAATTGATTATCAGGAAGAAATTTACGGATTACATGCATGATGATAATTTAGTAAAGGGTAGCTAATATGGATTCAGAAGAGAAAGATCAACCTCTGTGTCTCTTTTGATGAAGTAACCACCCAAACAGACTCTGAAAAGCCTTACAATATGGTGTTCCTTGAATTCCAAAAAAGTATTCAACACAATTCGTTAAGAGCGGCTATAGTTTAAACTAACCTGGTATGGCTTCAGGATAAAACCTGGCAATGAATAAGTCAGTTGGTGTAGGGTAGAAGCAGCATGTATTTCTTAGACAAGTTATAACAGAATGAGAGGGGGTGAAATGCTGACTCGGGTGTCCCAGGGATTAGTGTTGGGTCCCCTACTGTTTCCAATTTATATTAATGAGTTGGATTCAGGAGCTCAATGCAAACTGGTCAAATTCACAGACAATACTAAACTAGGAGGGACAATTGAATCCCAGAAGGTTGTTCAGACACTACAAAGTAAAATTTATGTGGTCAGATTAATGTGCAGTACTTTCCATTTGTCCATATCAAGTTTCAACTTCCATCGGAAGAAAAAAATGGGTGGCATGCGATCTCCAGGAATGCTGTTGAAATAAAGATGATAGGTTAGTCTCAATCCTCAATAACAAAGCAAATAAAATGTTGAACTATAAATTTAAAACAAGGAGTATAAGTCAGAGGAAATCATACTAAAACTGTACAGTGCTCTGCTCAGACTACACCTTGAGTTCCTTCTCCAGTTCTGGTCACTGAAAGAAGATGGAGACATTCAAGCACTGGACAGGGTTTAAAGAAGAGCCACTAGATTGATTTTGAGAGTTAGAGCACTGTGTTATCAAGATAGATTGGCAAAACTTATTCTTTTCAGATGTGAAAGGAAATGACTGAGAGCTAATCTTATAGAGGTAGATGCAGAACATTACTTGAAGTTAAACTGCAAGAGTAGGATAAGGAGACACAGGCTCAAACTGGTAAGAGACAAATGTTGGAGCGATCTGACTTTTTTTCCACATAAGGAATAATCAACGGATGGAATGGCTTCCAGACTAAGGGAGGCGAGAAGCCTGGAATTAATAAACAGTTGGATGCTGCAATGGGGGGATTGTAGAGTCTTTCTGGATGGATAAGTCAAGATGGGTTGAATGATCTTCCTCATCTCATCTGTATCTATTTTGTGATATTTAAATGTCTACTCTCCCTTTTGACTCTAGTCCTGGTTCTCACTATTGACTTTTCCCCTCTCTCCGTATCTAACCTTTTAGGCTGTCTCCGATTTTCAGGGGTCATGGAGGGGGGCGGGGGGGGGGGGCAGGGATGGGGGGGGGACAGTTTTGGAAGAGCAGAACAATAAAGGAAAGGAATGCATTGATGGGGAGTTATTTGGTGAACACTCGGAGCGAAACCAGCCAGGAGCAAAATCAGAAGGCAAGTTTGACCTGTGTATAAAATGATGTCCCTCTACTCTAAGTCCCAAATAGGGGCACACATTTGAATATATGGAGTGGAGTAATTTTACTGATCCTGTGCTCCCAGTGGAAAGCTGCATTCAAAGGAACCGTGGGTCAGAGATAGAGCTACAATGCTGTAGTGACAATTGGCCCATGCATTCTGTTAGCATAGCTCGTTAATGGGAATGTTGGGATTGGCGAACTTTCCCTAGTATTGTATTAATAACTACGCTGAATGTTGCATTTGTAATGTAGCATCATTCTTGCAAGGGTAAGATTTTAAACAGTAAGCTTGTGGTTTATGTGTTGGGACACTTTAGTGCTCTTAGGGTTAACAGGTCTGCGAAAAGAAAATGCTCTTGTTTTGAATCAAATTTGTAAAAATTAAACTGTCATTTGAATTTGACAAGAAAAAACATCTTGTTCTTAGATTTTAATCAAATTACGTTTTTTTTTCCAAAAAGTAGAAAAGTAACTCTCAGATTTTCAGTTTATTTTTTCAGTCCAAATCCACCAGATGTCAAAATGCAATGTGTCAAGCATGTATTTTTCACTTCATCTGCATTTTCAGCCAAGGTATGATGGGCTTGCAATAATTAGAATGATATGTGAAAATGTGAAAACCAATAGGGAAAAGGACAGTAATATATGGTAGATGCAGATAACAGATGCTGTTTCTTACACAAGTGATACTGAGTGCCATTTTCAAAATCTGCTGCAGACAAATTGCATACAAGCTAGAAACAGAAAATATCATAGGAGAGGGAGGAAAATATGCTTTCTAACCTTCAATGAATGGAGAATTATTCCTTTCACCCCTGTGAGCTAACTTTAAATCCAATCTGGACTGATGGAATGAAAGTCTTCTTTCTGCTTACTGTAAGAGTTGGTCAGTTTCTGGATAGTGCAGAAGACATCCCGGAATTTGGCACTAAATTGAAATTGACAATGTCAGTCAAAGGAACAATTGCCGGTCTAGGTAATAGGAATTTCACATTACTGTACTGCAGTCAGGATGCTTCTTAAGAGTGAAATAAAATTATTGAAATATATTCTTCTCTTCTTAGGCAATCCCTCGGAATCGAGGATGACTTGCTTCCACGCTAAAAAATGAGTTCTCAGGTGACTGCAGTCAGGGTGCCTCTTAAGGTTGAAATAAAATTACTGAACTATGTAAAGGGAGCTTTAACCTTCATACAAAACAAGGAACATCTGAGCAGAAGATGCTTACCATTGACAGAGAAGCTTTCCATCCCGTAAATCTGAAAGCCCTCACCGTGATGAACAAGTATTCACTGCACCCCCTTCCCATGTTTAATAAACTCAAAAATTTGTTCACACACAAAATAAAAATTTACAAGAGGAGATTGTCAGCGTTTAAGTCAAAATTGGTCATACAGTTGAGCTTTTGGCATCCAATAATAGTCACCTAAAGGCTATGACAATCAATCACTGTCATAAAAAAATGTGTTTTAATAAATATAATTTAGCTGTAGGGTGATCTTCGCACTCCTGAGTAATTATTGTGTTGTAGCTAGCGGAACAAAACAAGGCTCATAAACAGCCAGCACTTCTGTTAACAATAGTCTTTATGGGCCCAAATTTCCCCAAACCCTTTTTCCGGCGCACTAACCTGAGGCGTGTCAACTTTGTGCGCTCAAAATGGCACCAAAAAACTTACTTACGATTCTGGCCGCTCTGCTGTGTGTCCCGGGTCCTGGCGCGGCGTATATAGTGCAGTCGGGGGTGGAGCTACAACCCTGCACAGAATACAGTGCCGGCAGCTGTCCGCATGAGTGGTGGAGGCATGCGCAGTAGCTCCTCGCACTCTCAGCGCGTCCTGCAGGCTGTGAGCTGGACCCGATGCTCGCCGCCCCTATCCCTGGTGGAAGGGACGACCTGATGCTTGCTGATCTTATCCCTGGCCAGTTCTTTATTTGTTAATTGAATTATTTACTTCGGTTCTTTATTTTTTATTGAATGCTTATTACTTTTTGTGCTGTGTTTAGTGTTTTGTAAGTCTTGGTGCTTTAGGTGCAGGTCTTCTCCGCTTCCTTCTATGTTTTATTTGTTAATTAATTGCTTATTACTTTTTGGGTTTTGTTTAGTGCTTTGTAAGTTTTGGTGCAAGTCCTCTCAGCTTCCTTGTATTTTTTATTTGTTATTAAATGCTTATTTTTGTGCTTTGTTTAGTGCTTTGTAAGTCTTGGTGCTTTAGAATGTACTAACCTGCGCTTATTTCTTAACTCTCCGCAAGGATTTTCTGTGCGGCCACAAGTGGCCACATATGCTGGCCTAAGTTAGTTTGGAGCAACTATTAGCTGTCCAAACTGGCTTAAATGGCCAAAACGGCTGGTAACGCCCCCTTTTGAAAAAAAAATAAACTAAAAAGAATCCTAACTAACTCACTTACACTGGCGCAAATTAAATGTTTCCAAATAGGGATTTTTAAGATACTCCAGAAAAATCAAGTTGCTCCAAAAAAAACGGAGCAACTCCTGGGCAAATTTGGGCCCTATAGTAAGGTCACTGCATTCTTTGCCAGTGACTCCAAGCCAATTGAATAAATGCACTTTGATGATTCCACTGACTCCAGGTATGCTAGTCTCGCACAGTCGACAGGATGCTCCCCAGTGTAAAATACCCAACGTACCTTGTCCTGACAGCAGTGGAGACTCACTTTTCTCTCTGACTTTACAAGTGTTGCGTCCATGGCTCTACTTGGCCTACAGGAGACTGGCGGCGTGCTTCAAATATAATAATCAGAGCAAAGCAGTGAGGTCCTGATAAAGATGCTCTCCCAGGTTTGGACTGCATCAGGGAATTATGAAACTTCATAGTTCCAATCTGCTGCCATCATGTTTAAACAGATATCAGTCCTTAATGGTGGAAACGCTGCATTTTGCCAAATGATGGGCTGAATGCTAATTCCTGGTATACTATCTTTATAGAAATGAATCCTAATACAGGTCAGTGGCACCACAACCTGGGCATATCATAAATTAGTTCCTTATTTTTTTGAGCGATAGCTGCTTCATTAACAAAAAATGGTAAACCTTTTTGTTTGTTTATAATGCACAACATCATAACATAAATTGTGTTGAAATGCATCATTGCATCCTTTGGGGTGATGTCATCAAAATAATACTCTTCTTGGCTCTTCCTTTCCAAACAAAAATTGGTTTTAGGAACGACTTTGCACATTGGCAATGCCCATTTAGTTTATACTTTTCATACTTTCAGGATACTGAAAAACTAATCTAACTCCTTTGTGTCCCAGCTCCATGATTTATAGAAGGTAATTATTTTTCAAATAGAAAATAGATTTGAAAAGAAAGCCCTTTGGTGGTTTGAAAATAGCATCACTTTTTTCTTTGCTCATACAGCTTGTTAAATGATGCATTTACAGAACTAGGAAAACATTGTAAATGCAAATCAATGCATCTATAAAATGCGCCGGAAATGTACAATGCAAATCTTTAGAAAATTATGCCTCGGGTCTATAGTCCTTATTTCCTTCAGAGTTTAATCTATAATAGGCAATTCAATAAAGAAAGATTAAAGTCAAAAGGGGCATTGCCTTCTCATTAAACTGGATGTGGGCCAACAAAATGCATGTCGAAGTTTTCTTCATTTAATTCTCCATTTCCAGATGGTTTTGAGGGCCAGCATCAGACATGTGTTTCTCTTTGTGTACAGCGGGAGATTTCCTGTTTGTTTTATTTGATGTTACAGGTTTACAGAAAGCCATTTACTTTCAGATTTAAGAAAATGACAGAGTAGGACACAGGGCCGGAACAACTAATGAAGCCTCGAGGAAGAAGTCTGAATGTACAATAGATTACAGTGTGATCGAGTTGCACTTAATTATTCCAGTATTTAGCAAATTGCACCTATTAGACTGGCACATCTGGTATCATTATTCAACAATTGGATGGGCTGTTTTCTAATCCTGAAATGGTTGTGTTATATCATTCCTTTAACTGTAACCTATCTAAAAAGTCTTGACCCTCTTTAATATTACAATCGAGCTCTTTGCAAACAATCTTTTTTCAATAAAATATTATTTTTGGTTATTTGTACGGATTAATTAAAAGGAAGTTAGAAAGTAATATTGCTACTGTGAATGGATTCTATAACATGCTTTGATCTACAGTGGAATCGTCAGGCTAAATATTGTAGCTTGTTGTTCAGTTGAATTCCCTCTACCTACCCTCAAAAGAAAATACTGCAAATGATATAGGATAGAATCTGAATATGCACTTGGGTCTGAAATCATAACAATTGATGCCGCTTTCTTGTGGCACTAACACAAATTCATTGTTTGTCATGGAAATCTATGACGGATTACTTATTGGATTCATTCTTTCTGGTCAAGTTGTTGTTGTTGTTGTCATAATATGAGCAGAGTTAAGATTAAACATTGCTAATGGAGTCACTAAGATGCCGATAACATAGATTATAGTCTGGTTTGCTAGTGGCATCAATATGCATCTGTAGTTCCTTCATTGCGATAGAGGGTAATTAAATATGCTAATGTTTGTTAAATGCAGAGTCTCAGCCCTAATCTGTCAAAAGCAACAACCTTAACAGGTGCGTGGACTGTGGTAATTTCCTGCAATCATAGGTTGATCCAAATTTTTGATCCAGTGAGTCGTGCTATTCCATTCAGTTCAACTATCTCATGTGGTTGGCATCCTGCGATGTCAAGGATTGATTGACAGCTATATCTTGAGCTGAAGAGTCATGTCTTTGTGAGAGGCAGGGTCATAATTCTTTGTCACCCTTATGATGGACAGTTATGTAGCCAGGAGCTTCCAATTGTAGGTTTGTATTTGGTTTCCTGTGCATATCTTATTCAATAAATTTGTCCAGTGTTAACCTTCCACCTACCTGAGTCTGGAATATCCAATGGTGGCACATAGAAACATAGAAACATAGAAACATAGAAAATAGGTGCAGGAGTAGGCCATTCGGCCCTTCGAACCTGCACCGCCATTCAATGAGTTCATGGCTGAACATGCAACTTCAGTACCCCATTCCTGCTTTCTCGCCATACCCCTTGATTCCCCTAGTAGTAAGGACTTCATCTAACTCCTTTTTGAATATATTTAGTGAATTGGCCTCAACAACTTTCTGTGGTAGAGAATTCCACAGGTTCACCACTCTCTGGGTGAAGAAATTCCTCCTCATCTCAGTCCTAAATGGCTTCCCCCTTATCCTTAGACTGTGTCCCCTGGTTCTGGACTTCCCCAACATTGGGAACATTCTTCCTGCATCTAATCTGTCTAACCCCGTCAGAATTTTAAACGTTTCTATGAGGTCCCCTCTCATTCTTCTGAACTCCAGTGAATACAAGCCCAGTTGATCCAGTCTTTCTTGATAGGTCAGTCCCGCCATCCCGGGAATCAGTCTGGTGAACCTTCGCTGCACTCCCTCAATAGCAAGAATGTCCTTCCTCAAGTTAGGAGACCAAAACTGTACACAATACTCCAGGTGTGGCCTCACCAAGGCCATGTACAATTGTAGCAACACCTCCCTGCCCCTGTACTCAAATCCCCTCGCTATGAAGGCCAACATGCCATTTGCTTTCTTAACCGCCTGCTGTACCTGCATGCCAACCTTCAATGACTGATGTACCATGACACCCAGGTCTCTTTGCACCTCCCCTTTTCCTAATCTGTCACCATTCAGATAATAGTCTGTCTCTCTGTTTTTACCACCAAAGTGGATAACCTCACATTTATCCACATTATACTTCATCTGCCATGCATTTGCCCACTCACCTAACCTATCCAAGTCGCTCTGCAGCCTCATAGCATCCTCCTCGCAGCTCACACTGCCACCCAACTTAGTGTCATCCGCAAATTTGGAGATACTACATTTAATCCCCTCGTCTAAATCATTAATGTACAATGTAAACAGCTGGGGCCCCAGCACAGAACCTTGCGGTACCCCAATAGTCACTGCCTGCCATTCTGAAAAGTCCCCATTTACTCCTACTCTTTGCTTCCTGTCTGACAAACAGTTCTCAATCTATGTCAGCACACTACCCCCAATCCCATGTGCATTAACTTTGCACATTAATCTCTTGTGTGGGACCTTGTCTAAAGCCTTCTGAAAGTCCAAATATACCACATCAACTGGTTCTCCCTTGTCCACTCGACTGGAAACATCCTCAAAAAATTCCAGAAGATTTGTCAAGCATGATTTCCCTTTCACAAATCCATGCTGACTTGGACCTATCATATTACCTCTTTCCAAATGCACTGCTATGACATCCTTAATAATTGATTCCATCATTTTACCCACTACCGATGTCAGGCTGACCCGTCTATAATTCCCTGTTTTCTCTCTCCCTCCTTTTTTAAAAAGTGGGGTTACATTGGCTACCCTCCACTCCATAGGAACTAATCCAGAGTCAATGGAATGTTGGAAAATGACTGTCAATGCATCCACTATTTCCAAGGCCACCTCCTTAAGTACTCTGGGATGCAATCCATCAGGCACTGGGGATTTATCGGCCTTCAATCCCATCAATTTCCCCAACACAATTTCCCGACTAATAAGGATTTCCCTCAGTTCCTCCTCCTTACTAGACCCTCCGACCCCTTTTATATCCGGAAGGTTGTTTGTGTCCTCCTCAGTGAATACCGAACCAAAGTACTTGTTCAATTGGTCCGCCATTTCTTTGTTCCCCGTTATGACTTCCCCTGATACATCCAGTAAGCCAGAGTGCAGTTATAGGGTTCTTTGCTCAACCCTTGAGTACCAAGATATTTGGCAGGTAAAAACACACTCTAGTTCATAAGGGATTAGAGTATACATTTATGGGAGCATCTGGTGATGATGAGCTGAGCCCAAGGAAGATACCTAGCGGTAGAAATTAGACTTTATTGTGCCCATTTTATGCCACAAATAGGCTGTTGCATTTCCTACATTACAACAGTGACTACACTTCAAAAGTACTTCCTTGGCTGTAAACCGCTTTGGGACGTCCTAAGGTTGTGAAAGGCGCTATATAAATATAAGTTCTTTCTTTCTTAAGTACACTCGGTATCGAGCATCAGGGAAGAATGACCATAGACTGCACTGGTAACTCCCGAGACAATTTATTTCCAATTGAATTAATTTAAAACTGAAAACAGAAAATATTTTTTTAAATAATCAGATGTATTGTTGGAATTGCATCCAACATTAAGTACTGCCTGTTCAATGCCGACTATGTATTTATTAATGATACAGATTGGCCAATGACAATGTCTAGTGATTAAAAATGATCTAGAAATTCCAATGACATCACTGCATCCCTGCATCCACAGTCATATCCTTCTCTTTGCCCATTGTTGCCTAAACACTCATCATCATCATAGGCAGTCCCTTGGAATCGAGGAAGACTTGCTTCCACTCCTGAAGTGAGTTCTTTGGTGGCCTAAACACTATAACCCAGTAATGAGGGGCTTTTGGCTTGCAATAATGCAAAACAATTTTGCACTATACCTCATTTTGTAAAATCCATTTTTTGCACTGTCATAGAATCTATTACAGGACAAAAAAAAATAAAATAAGCTGCAAGAACATTCCATTAATGTTGACTTTAAGGGGGATTTTTTGAGACAATTCATTATTAATAAGGGCAGATACTGCGATCTCCGGAGGGATGTCGTGCATGCAGGGAGCATGTGTTGGAGTTTAGAATGTAACATTGTAATCCAAATTTAAAATAATGATCTAAAAATGCACATGTAACACACACTGGAAGTTCCAAACTGTACTCTCGAGGGAGGTCGGGTAAGGTTCCCTGCTGAAAGTGTGAAATTGAAAAATTATCCCTTTAGTGTTTACATAATGGGAATGTAGAACAAAGAAACCTTTGAATTGGCACCAGGAAATTCCAAACAGACTTTTTTTCTCAGACAGTTATTTTCCACTATATTGTTATCATGTGCCAATAATGCTTAAAATGTGGATTAATAATCTTTGGGCTTCATATATTCATAAAGAAGATTATTGTGTCCTGACTGCAGATCAGATTAAAACTCTTGTGACACTTCAGCCTGTGAGCTGTAATTAAACAAAACAAAAAGTGTTTTTTTTTAAAGCAAACAAAAAACCATTAATTAGAAGGTGAGGATGAATTTGAAAGTGTGTATTTATAGTACAGAGCTTTTCCACTATAAAACTAAACTAAACCAAACCAAAATGGTGAAGGGCTAACCTTATTGCTAAAGTGCACCTTCTCAAGTGTAGAAGCAAAAGAGAGTGGCACTGAAAACTATCATTTCAATCTGCTATTTGTTGAGACTACATTTTCTTTTCTCATTAGGACTTTTATTGATATTTTAATTTACAGTAATACAGAACATATGTAGAGTGCTCATTGAGTGAGGTCTAGATAGTTTTGGATTTCACAATTTTGTTATCCTTTTTATTCTTGGATAAAGGCACAATTTTCTCAAGAATCATTAATAGATTACCACCAATGGAATCTGCCCTGGAAGGGGTTAGTCTAATGGCAGGTGATGGTGGGTGGAAGATGCTTTGATTGTTATTTGGGCTATGTTTAAAAGCCTAACCCTGAGTTTTCCCCCTTCCTTCCATAACTTGCCGTTCGACACAGTTTCCAGTAAAATCACAGAGCAAAGGTTTTTTTTTTTAACTCTGAGCCTTTTTTGTTCAACTTCTGAAAAAAAAAACTTGAAAGCCTCACCAGAAACTTTCGTTCTGGTCCTTGAAATGTGTAACACCACCTCCAGCATTCCAGAGACCGTGTTAAAAGTGCATCATTACCACAATCAGAGTATTCAGACAGGCTCAGTTTTCAGAACAACTAGCTCTGAGTCAATGCTGCAAATCATTCTGTGATGAGTGCAAGTTCATCCTGAAGCAAATGCTCCATCCACTTCAATGTACATATTTATGATGCTATTTTAATAATTTTTTTATCTTCGGTTAATGGAGATAAAAAATAGTAGATTTATAGCAGCACTTTACCACAATGACATTGCCCTTGATATTAATGGAAGGGAGAATATAATAGTCTTTGGATGTAGAATATTTGTAAAATAAAACCAGATAAAGCGATGCCAACCAAATAAATACCTGTAGTCGTTAAGTTATGACAACAAATCAATCCCAAACCATTTCCTAATAAATATCTGATGTATTTACTGCTGTTAATTAAGTTCTTGTACTGTTGTTTAAGATGTCTGTGGAGGAATTTGTTTGCTCCAGGGCACATTTATAGCTCATTCTATATTCGCTATTAGCACTGGCGCCACAGCAGACTCTACAAATGACAGTGTGCCGTGGCTGAAAGGTTGTGCTCTATCTAGTGATATAATGCAACATGGTATCGACTGCTGATGAATATATAAATCATAATTTAAATTGCAAATGTTCCTCTTTTATGCTCATGTTTATATACCGGAATGCAGTATAAGGGTGGACAAAAAATAAAGAACGGAATACTTGCAGTTGTATAAGGCCTTTCACAAACTCAGGTCATTCCAAATGCTTCACAACCAATGAAGTACTTTTGAAATGTAGTCACTTTTGTGATGTAGGAAACACAGCAGCCAACTTCAGCACAGCAAACTCCCACAAACAGCATTGTGATAAGACCAGATAATCTGTTTTTGTGACGTTGGTTGAGGGACACCGGGGAGAACTTCCCTGCTCTTCTTCAAATAGTGCCATAGGAGCTTGTACATCCAGCTGAGAGGGCAGATGTCTCGGTTTAACGTCTCATCTGAAAGACAGCACCTCTGACTAAAGTGCTGAAGTCTCTGGAGTGGGACATGCACCCACAAACTTCTGACTCGGAGGTGAGAGTAGTACCATTGAGTATTACCAGCAAAAGTAAATGCAACATAAGCATGAATTTGAATACGCACTTGGCAAGGCTCGCAACATGCCACTTAACTTTGTTTTGCACCATTGGCACAAGGAGCTAGAACTGAGTGAGCGGGGACCAGAAAAAGAGTGGGTTCAGCAACTTGAGAAACTGGGTGAGTCCTGTTCTGGTTGTCCATGTGCACTCATGCAGAGTAAACAGAAAGACTTGCATTTATATAGCGCGTTTCATGACCACAGGACGTCCCAAAGCGCTTATGTACGTTTGAAGTGTTGTCACTGCTGTAATGTAGGAAACTCAGCAGCCAATTTGTGCACAAGCAAGCTTCCACAAACAGCAATGTGATAATAAGCAGATAATCTGTTTTAGTGATGTTGATTGAGAGATAAATATTGGAATGACACTGGGGATAACTCCCTGCTCTTCTTTGAAATAGTGCCATAGGATCTTTTTTGCAACCTGAGAAAGCAGACGAGGCTTTGGTTTTAACATCTCGTCCGGAAGACGGCACCTCCAACAAAGCAGCACTCCCTCAGTACTGCACTGGAGTGTCTGCTGCACAACCTACTGACTCAAAAAAAGAAATAAAGACTTGGATTTATATACCGCCTTTCATGACCACCGGATGCCTCAAAGCACTTTGCAGCCAATGAGGTGCTTTTGGAGTGGGTCAATGTTGTAATGTAGGAAACGCAGCAGCCAATTTGTGCACAAGCAAGCTCCCACAAACAGCAATGTGATATTCACAAGATAATCTATTTCAGTGATGTTGATTGAGGGATAAATATTGGCCAGGGCACTGGGGATAACTCCCCCGCTCATCTTCGAAATAGTGCCATGGGATATTTTATCTCCAGTAGCGACATTGATAACTTATTCAGAGGCGAGAGTGCTATCAATTGAACCACACCTGTATGTGAGAGGTTTGTTTAAAATTTAAAATGTTTGCAGATCAGCAGATAACAAAGCAGCCATTGAAATTCCTGTTTTCTGGCCCTGTTCCCACATGGTGCCTAGCTCATTGCAAATGGATGTTAATGGCCAGCAAGGTTCTCGTCTGTCAGGAAGGGTTACTGTAATGTTTCACTGCTCACTCCTTCTTGCTGTTCTTCAATTGAAAGCTATGGGATTGCATTTATTACTTCTCTTTCATACAATTTTGTAGAAAAAGCTGAGGAAGACCAAACAAGGGCTGCCAGGGAGAATATATAGCAGTAAAGGTGGACTGGACAATACCTGCCATTATGCCTCCAGCCATAGAAAGAAAGGATAAAGACTTGTATTTATATTGCGCCTTTCATGACCACCGGACATCTCAAAGCGCTTTACAGCCAATGAAGTACTTTTTGGAGTGTAGTCACTGTTGTATTGCAGCCAATTTGCAAACAAGAAAGCTCCCACAAACAGCAATGTTATAGTGACCAGATAATCCATTTTTGTTATGTTGATTAAGGGATAAATATTAGCCAGGACACCAGGGGTAATTTCCCTTCTTTTCTTCGAAATGGGATCTTTTACGTCCACTTGAGAGAGCACTGCACTGCACTAGAGTGTCAGCCTAGATTTTTTTTTTGTGCTCACGTCCCTGGAGTGGGACTTGTACCTACAACCTTATGACTCAGAGGCGAATGTGCTACCCACTGAGTCACAGCTGACACATCAACCGACCCACACCACCTGCAAGCTTAATGCCTCACCTCCTTCCAAGTTGTCACAAGAGACATCTGCAGTATCAACCAATTAGGTGTTCACAAAGATATCGAACATGTACTTGATTCATTGTTCAGCAGGGTCAACATTTTCATCTTTCCTCCTGAACAGCAGCAGCAGCAATATGACAGAGCTCCCTAATTTTACTCTAGTCCAGGATTTCCCAAAGTACAGGGGGGACTTGATGTCACCCATGCTGGTATCTAAGCCCCAAGCACAAGGCAATACTCTACACGAACAGAACAGACTTTAACCTCATTAATGTGCAACTGGTCAGTGTCTCATCATGTAGGTGAATGCCTGTTTCCTGGACAACAATCACAATGCTTTAATTTGAAGACAATTATTTGTGATGGTATTACTAGAAAAGGAAGACAGACAGCAAGAATGGCTCCTCAGAGACCACGGGTCCCATTGTCAATTATTAATAATAATGTTGTGGGTAGAAGCAGAGTGAAGGTACAATGGGGACCATGCAGCTAACAAGCAGCATTATAGAACAAACCGATGACATTTTGAAGTAGCGCTTGTACAGATGGAGGACATCTTGTAGCCTTGCTCCTAACACATTCCCATCTACTGCATGCTTTACCATGCAAAGGTGCGTAAACATGGTGGAGGAGGAAGCCAGAATGAAGCCAAAGGAGAATGCAGACTCTGACCAAGCAATGTTGCTGTAGAAACATTAGAGAGCCCAGTAAGAGTCGTGTACCAGGCACTCATTCAAGAAACATTTAACTAAGTGTTTGAATTATTTCTTTAGGGAGCCCTGCTTTCCACAAAACACTGAGAAATTAGCCTCGGGCATCTTCTGTAACATTGTCCTTTGCACTTTGTCCACTAACATCAATGCTATCAAACAGCAACCTATGCTTTTCTCTTTACTATCTACCCAATCAAAAAGAAACCCTCTGGACAAAGTTCAAATATAACACAACGGATTTATTACCCAACTTGCATCTGATTCAGTGATGTTACTGTCTTTCTCCACTGTGCTTCCCGTTTAGTGTGAGTGCATTGTGAACGACTTCTAACTTCTAACCTGTGACTTCTTCCTGAGTGATTCCCAGTGGAAGACGTAAATGTGCTGGCTTGATGCAGGGTTTCAATGGTTGGTGTTTTGGAATTCATGGTGGTCCTGGGGGGAGATGGAAGAGAAACTAAAGAAACACAGTGTAGGGTAGGGGTTCCTGGCCAGAGGTGTGGCTTGGTGGGCAAGGGGCAGAGGAAGCTGAAAGGATGGTCTTGAAGTAAGAGATAAAATAATTCAGGAGCTCCTTGCACTTGTGAGGGTGGAGGGGGCAGGGGTGAGGGGTTTAAGGACATTTACCATTCCAGTGTTATTTAGTTGCCAGGTTTTGATTTTACAGAAGTAGGTAGGGCTGTGTAGTGGTTATGTTGCTGGACTAATAATCCAGAAATATGAGTTCAATCCTACCATGTGAGTTTGAGAATTTGAATTCAGTTTAATAAAATCTGGAAATAATTGGCCCCGATTTTAAATCCAGGTGGATTCCCCTCTCAGGCAAAGTTAAAAGTACAATTGGGACACAGTTATGTCTTTGGGTTGCAACATACATAAACAAGGAAGGCCCCTATTGGCTCCGGCAGCTGTTCTTGCTGCCTGCTCAGGAGAATTACAGATGTTACAATCATGGTGGCTTTCGGACAGGTAAGAGCCAGGCGATTTTAACTGCCCCCCGCCCCTAACAGGTTTCTGCTGAATGAGTAACGTTAAAATTGCCCCCAAAGAGCTGGCATCAGTAAAAGTGACAACAAAGCTCTCAGAGCTCGATTTTCGGCTTTTAAGATTTTGGGGAGTTAATGTCGGCGGGGGGCCATGATACCACCTGGAAAAAGTTTGCACCTCGTTCAGAAAAATTGGTCAGCTGGGCCCTGAGTGTGGGGCGGAGCGCTAAGGGAGGTGTTGCACACCTCTGTTAGGGCACTAGGCCGGCTGAGCAATTGAAAATCCCGAGCTATAGAACTGGCCTCGGAGAACTCTAAGAGAGGCCTGGGGAAAAAAAAACCCTGAAAAAAACCCAACAAAAACATTCCCAATAAATAACTCACGCCATCACAACGTACATCACAAAAAAAACAGTCACACTTACCTGAGGTCGACATTACATACCTCATTCCAGCAGCTACAGGTTGGACTGCCCGTTTTTACAGGCGGTCCCAGCACAGCGGTCTACAGAACGCTACGGATCAAACCAGAGCCAAAAATCAAGCTGGTATCACAACCAGGGGCATTGCACAACCAGCTCACCTCTTTGAAGCAGCGTTTCCGATGCCTGGACCACTCTGGAGGCTACATGCAATACACCCCTCACCACGTCGGTCAGTTCACTGTCATGTGCTGCATGCTGCACAACTTGGCCATCATGAGGGGCCAGGCCCTGGACAGTGATAATCCTCCTGAGGGGAGAAGGGGGGGGGGTGCGGGTGGAAGAGGAGGATGAGGAGGCTGACAATGAGATCAAGGAGGAGGAGGAGCAGCAGCAGCAGGAGGACAAGGAGGAGCAGCAGCAGGAGTCGGAGGATGGCAAACCCATGCCACCACCTCAATCCGCAGGAGGACGGTGGAGGAGGCAGCCTCGCGCACCTATAGCCATAGCTAGAGACTTGCGTCAGCGGCTAATCCATGATTGCATTGCTGCTTGAAGGTTAAATGGCCCGACAGTGTTGACTCTTTGCATCTGTTAGTGTAAAAAAAATAATGTACATGATAATGTATGTAATGTTGTGTTAGTTTATGTTGCTTTAATTCAAAAAATAACGTGCAGGATTCTGCTTAAATTAAAAAAATAATTAGGTTTATTAAACATTTGTACAGTTTTACTTAACTTTAATGAAACATTTTGTATTAAACTTTAAACTTTTCAATGAAGAAAACAACAAGAAGCAGCAACAAACAAACAAACTCTAGCTGCAGCCATCTCTCCTTCCCCTTATTCAAAGACCTTAGCACTTTGCGCCCCTCTTGCCCCTGTTATTGCCTCTACCCCTACCTGTGCCCATTGTCTCAGACTTCTGCTTCCTCACTCCGACTCCAAGGTTTCTTCTGCTTTCTGCAAGAAGGCGCATTTGTTGTTGGTGAGGTTGGACAGGGACAGACCTAGCAGACAGCATTGTGGAAGGCCCGGGTTCATCGTCGGACTCTTCTTCAGCCTGTGGATGAACCCCCGGCACGCTACCTGACTTTGGTCTGGAGATTGGAAAATGAGTGTTAGCAGTTGATGCTGCCAATTGCTGTTAGGCAATGACAGCCTGGGTGTGTCCACTTATTGCAGCAGCTATCTCTGACATTCCCTCCCTAATCTGTCCCAACACTGCACCAGCTGCCTCCGACATTCCCTTCCTAATTTCCGACACTCCTCCCTAATCTCCGACATCTCCTCCCTAATCTCCGACATCCCCTCCCTCATCTCCGACATCCCCTCCCTCATCTCTGACATCTCCTCCATCATCTGTCCTAACACTGCTTCCATTCCTCCAGACAGTGTTGCTACTGATCCACAGCCAGCTAGGGAATGGAAGACCAACAGGAAGAGTAGTACAAAGAAGGTAGTGCAGGGGTCCCATCTGGTCATCCCCCTGCAAAACAGATACACTGCTTTGAGTGCTGTTGAGGGAGATGACTCATCAGGGGAGAGCAGCAGCAGCCAAGTTCATGGCACCGTGGCTGGCTCCAATGTACAGGAGGGCATGAAAAAGAGTGGGAGAGCGATAGTGATAGGGGATTCAATCATAAGGGGAATAGATAGGCGTTTCTGCGGCCGCAACCGAGACTCCAGGATGGTATGTTGCCTCTCTGGTGCAAGGGTCAAGGATGTCTCCGAGCGAGTGCAGGACATTCTAAAAAGGGAGGGAGAACAGCCAGTTGTCATGGTGCACATTGGTACCAACGACATAGGTTAAAAAAAAGGGATGAGGTCCTACGAGACGAATTTAAGGATCTAGGAGCTAAATTAAAAAGTGGAACCTCAAAAGTAGTAATCTCGGGATTGCTACCAATGCCACGTGCTAGTCAGAGTAGGAATCGCAGGATAGCACAGATGAATACGTGGCTTGAGCAGTGGTCCAGCAGGGAGGGATTCAAATTCGTGGGGCATTGGAACAGGTTCTGGGGGAGGTGGGACCAGTACAAACTGGACGGTCTGCACTTGGGCAGGACTGGAACCAATGTCCTAGGGGGAGTGTTTGCTCGTGCTGTTGGGGAGGAGTTAAACTAATATGGCAGGGGGATGGGAACCAATACAGGGAGACAGAGGGAAACAAAAAGGAGACAAAAACAAAAGACAGAAAAGAGATGAATAAAGTGGAGAGCAGAGAAACCAAAGGCAAGAAACAAAAAGGGCCACTGAATATAAAAGGGCTGCAGGAGGGGTCAAAACTAAAAATCATGGTTTAAAAACTAGGGTGAAAACACTCTACCTAAATGCACGCAGCATTCAAAATAAAGTAAATGAGTTGACGGCACAAATCATTACAAATGGGTATGATTTGGTGGCCATTACAGAAACTTGGTTGCAGGGTGGCCAAGACTGGGAATTAAACATACAGGAGTATCTGACGATTCAGAAAGATAGGCAAGAAGGGAAAGGAGGTGGGGTAGCTCTGTTAATAAAAGATGATATCAGGGCAGTTGTGAGGGATGATATTGGCTCTAATGAACAAAATGTTGAAACATTATGGGTGGAGATTAGAGATAGTAAGGGGAAAAAGTCACTGGTGGGCATAGTTTATAGGCCGCCAAATAATAACTTCATGGTGGGGCGGGCAATAATCAAGGGAATAATGGAGGCATGTGAAAAAGGAACAGCAGTAGTCATGGGGGATTTTAACCTACATATCGATTGGTCAAATCAAATCGCACGGGGTAGCCTGGAGGAGGAATTCATAGAATGCATACGGGATTGTTTCTTAGAACAGTATGTTACAGAACCTACAAGGGAGCAAGCCATCTTAGATCTGGTCCTGTGTAATGAGACAGGAAAAATAAACGATCTCCTAGTAAAAGATCCTCTCGGAATGGGTGATCACAATATGGTTGAATTTGTAACACAGATTGAGGATGAGGAAGTTGTGTCAGAAACGAGCGTACTATGCTTAAACAAAGGGGACTACAGTGGGATGAGGGCAGAGTTGGCTAAAGTAGACTGGAAACAAGGACAAAACAGTGGCACAATTGAGGAACAGTGGAGGACTTTTAAGGAGCTCTTTCATAGTGCGCAACAAAAATATATTCCAGTGAAAAAGAAGGGCGGCAAGAGAAGGGATAACCAGCCGTGGATAACCAAGGAAATAAAGGAAAGTATCAAATCAAAGACCAATGCATATAAGGTGGCCAAGGTTAGTGGGAAACTAGAGGATTGGGAAAATTTTAAGCAACAGCAAAGAATGACTAAAAAAGCAATAAAGAAAGGGAAGATAGATTACGAAGGTAAACTTGCGCAAAACATAAAAACAGATAGTAAAAGCTTTTACAGATATATAAAATGGAAAAGAGTGACTAAAGTAAATGTTGGTCCCTTAGAAGATGAAAAGGGGGATTTAATAATGGGAAATGTGGAAATGGCTGAGACCTTAAACAATTATTTTGCTTCCGTCTTCACAGTGGAAGACACAAAAACCATGCCAAAATTTGCAGGCCACAGGAATGTGGGAAGGGAGGACCTTGAGACAATCACTATCACTAGGGGGGTAGTACTGGACAGGCTAATGGGACTGAAGGTAGACAAGTCCCCTGGTCCTGATGAAATGCATCCCAGGGTATTAAAAGAGATGGCGGAAGTTATAGCAGATGCATTTGTTATAATCTACCAAAATTCTCTGGACTCTGGGGAGGTACCAGCGGATTGGAAAGCAGCTAATGTAACGCCTCTGTTTAAAAAAGGGGGCAGGCAAAAGGCAGGTAACTATACGCCGGTTAGTTTAACATCTGTAGTGGGGAAAATGCTTGAAACTATCATTAAGGAAGAAATAGCGGGACATCTAGATAGGAATAGTGCAATCAAGCAGACGCAGCATGGATTCATGAAAGGGAAATCATGTTTAACTAACTTACTGGAATTCTTTGAGGATATAACGAGCATGGTGGATAGAGGTGTACCGATGGATGTGGTGTATTTAGATTTCCAAAAGGCATTCGATAAGGTGCCACACAAAAGGTTACTGCAGAAGATAAAGGTACGCGGAGTCAGAGGAAATGTATTAGCATGGATAGAGAATTGGCTGGCGAACAGAAAGCAGAGAGTCGGGATAAATGAGTCCTTTTCCGGTTGGAAATCAGTGGTTAGCGGTATGCCACAGGGATCAGTGTTGGGACCACAACTGTTTACAATATACATAGATGACCTAGAAGAGGGGATGGAGTGTAGTGCAACAACATTTGCAGATGACACTAAGATTAGTGGGAAAGCGGGTTGTGTAGAGGACTCAGAGAGACTGCAAGGAGATTTGGATAGGTTAAGCAAATGGGCTAAGGTTTGGCAGATGGAATACAATGTCGGAAAGTGTGATGTCATCCACCTTGGGAAAAAAACATTAAAAGGGAATATTATTTGAATGGGGAGAAATTACAACATGCTGTGGTGCAGAGGGACCTGGGGGTCCTTGTGCATGAATCCCAAAAGGTTAGTTTGCAGGTGCAACAGGTAATCAGGAAGGCGAATGGAATGTTGGCCTTCATTGCGAGAGGGATGGAGTACAAAAGCAGGGAGGTCTTGCTGCAACTGTATAAGGTATTGGTAAGGCCGCACCTGGAGTACTTCATGCAGTTTTGGTCACCTTACTTAAGGAAGGATATACTAGCTTTGGAAGGGGTACAGAGACGATTCACTAGGCTGATTGCAGAAATGAGGGGGTTACCTTATGATGATAGATTGAGTAGACTGGGTCTTTACTCGTTGGAGTTCAGAAGGATGAGTTCAGAAGGGTGATCTTATAGAAACATTTAAAATCATGAAAGGGATAGACAAGATAGAGGCAGAGAGGTTGTTTCCATTGATGGGGGAGACTAGAACTAGGGAGCACAGCCTCAAAATATGGAGGAGCCAATCTAAAACCGAGTTGAGAAAGAATTTCTTCTCCCAGAGGGTTGTGAATCTGTGGAATTCTCTGCCCAAGGAAGCAGTTGAGGCTGGCTCATTGAATGTTTTCAAGTCAAAGATAGATAGATTTTTAACCAATAAGGGAATTAAGGGTTATGGGGAGAGGGCGGGTAAGTGGAGCTGAGTCCACGTCCAGATCAGCCATGATCTTATTGAGTGGCGGAGCAGGCTCGAGGGGCTAGATGGCCTACTCCTGTTCCTGATTCTTATGTTCTTATGTTCTTATACTTCTACTGAAAGTCCCTCTAATTCTACCCTCACCCCACCCATGGTGGCCAGGAGCGATCTCGTTAGCTCAATGCTCTCCCTACTCATTCCCATGATCTGTCCTATGTCCCATGCATCCTGCATTTCAGGTTGAGCTCTCCTTCTTACCCTCCTCGACCGTCTCCCGGGTGTGGCTTGCTGCAACCCACTGGGACCAGCAGTCTCAGACTCCACCCCATGAAATGTTGCATCAGTTGTATCGCTCAGCAAAGGGCTTGGCGTCCTCAGGGGGTTCACTGGCTCCAGTTGCAATGTAACCATCTCATCATTGGGGTCTTTCTGCTGCACTTCATTGTCCAGCTCATCCTCGTCCTGAATTTGATGAAGAATATCCGGACTGACAGCTTCCTGATCTTCTGCTTCAGCTTCTGTCTCTTCCAGATGCGCAACATCTGCAAAACATAACAGAGCAGAAGTTTGGTTAGCAGCAGGAGAGGGGGCAGAGGGGGCAGGGTAACATGAGTACACAGCAGGGCTTACCCTCTCTCGGTAACCTGGACCCAGTGTCCACATTGGTGGTTGACCTTCTCTTGGGAGATTTAATCATATCAGAGATCCTCTGTTCCACGGCTGTTAGTTGCAGCCGACTTGATGCACCTCTTCCAATTTTTGACCTTTCTCGGTTGATCTGTGACACCTTCCTCTGCAAAGATGAAAATAGAACTTTTTAAGAGAGGGTGCTTCTGCTGTGGTGGCCACACACACACATTAGTCACATTTACAAATGTAATTGCAGTGCATAAATACTTACAGTAACTGCTTGGCCAAGGTCTTGCCACTTCTTTTTGACCTGCGTGACACTTCTCGGGGTCATGGCCACTGCATTAAACTCTTCTGCAACTTGTTCCCAAAGTTTTGCTAGTAGAGAGGGTTTCAGTTTCTTTAGTCCCATTCTCCCTTTTTTCTCCAGCACATCCCATCTCCTCTCAATGATGTTTACCAGGGGCTCAATTTCTTCTGCGTGAAATCTCTTGGCGCTTCCCCCTTCCCCTTCCCCTTCCCTTGGATCCATCTTTTGCAACTAAAATTGAAATGTCCAGTGATACGTCCTTACTACACAGTATAAATGCACACGAGGCCCATGCTTGAGAGAAGGTCAGTCTGTGACCTGTCCTTTATTCCTTAGCACTTAAGTGATGAAGGTGGGTGGAGCTTCCCCTTTTATACCTGAAGGTCCAGGTTAGGAGTGTCTCCCACTTAGTGGTCAGTGTTCTCACGGTGTACAACTTAGATCAGTTTATACATGGGTTACAATGCTGGTTGAATACATGACATCACCTCCCCCCCCGAAAGTCTTATTGGGATCACAGGTTGAGTCTCTCTGGTGGTTTACGCTCCCTTGTTGGGGCTCCGGTTGTTGGGCGCTGGCCTGAGTGTCTGCTGTTTGCAGTGCCTCAGGCCTGTCCGGACTGCCCACAGTGACTGGGCTCTCCTCCCTTTGGTTCCGGTGTTCGGTCACCTGTGGTGGAGTGAACTCTATATCGTGTTCTTCCTCTGCTTCTTCTATGGGGTTGCTGAACCTCCTTTTTGTTTGATCCACATGTTTGCGGCAGATTTGTCCATTAGTAAGTTTAACTACCAGAATCCTATTTCCCTCTTTGGCAACCACAGTGCCTGCGAGCCATTTGGGCCCTGCAGCGTAGTTGAGGACAAAAACAGGATCATTCACATCAATACATCGCGCCCTCGCATTCCTGTCATGGTAGTGATATTGTGACTGGCGCCTGCTCTCGACAATTTCTTTCATGGTGGGGTGTATAAGGGATAATCGGGTTTTGAACGTCCTTTTCATTAATAGCTCTGCGGGTGGAACCCCTGTGAGCGAGTGTTGTCGGGATCTATAGGCCAACAGGAGGCATGATAAGTGGGTTTGTAGGGAACCCCCTTGGAATCTGAGCATCCCCTGTTTGATTATCTGCACTGCTCGTTCTGCCTGGCCGTTTGAGGCCGGCTTGAACGGTGCCGTTCTAACATGGTTAATTCCATTGCCTGCCATGAAATTCTGGAATTCAGTGCTTGTGAAGCACGGGCCATTGTCGCTGACCAAGATGTCCGGTAGACCGTGGGCGGCGAACATTGCCCGTAGACTTTCTACCGTGGCAGAGGATGTGCTTGAATTTAAAATGTCACACTCGATCCATTTGGAGTAGGCGTCTACTACAACCAAAAACATTTTCCCCATGAAAGGATCTGCGTAGTCCACATGGATGCGTGACCAAGGCTTGGCGGGCCATGGCCAGGGGCTAAGGGGGGCTTCCCTGTGCGCATGGCCCAGCTGGGCACACGTGTTGCACCTGCGAACACAAAGTTCCAGATCTGCGTCTATCACTGGCCACCAAACGTGTGACCTGGCAATTGCCTTCATCGTGACAATGCCCAGTTGCCCATTGTGGAGTTCTCTGATGAACACCTCTCTGCCCATCTGGGGCATGACTACGCAGTTTCCCCACAGTCGGCAATCGGCCTGAATCGAGAGTTCATCCTTGCGCCTGTGAAATGGTTTAAATTTCTCAGGGCATGCCCTGTACGTGGCTGCCCAGTCCCCATTCAGGACACATTTCTTGACTAGAGACAATAACGGGTCTCTATTTGTCCAGACTTTAATCTGACGGGCTGTCACGGGTGAGCCTTCACTTCCAAAAGCTTCAACAGCCATGACCATCTCAGCACCATGCTCGGTAGCCCCCTCAGTGGTGGCTAGTGGGAGCCTGCTGAGTGCATCGGCGCAGTTTTCGGTGCCCGGTCTGTGCCGAATTGTGTAGTCATAGGCAGCTAACGTGAGTGCCCACCTCTGTATGCGGGCCGATGCGTTTGCATTAATGGCCTTGTTGTCGGCCAAAAGGGACGTTAGGGGTTTGTGATCTGTCTCCAGCTCAAATTTCCTGCCAAACAGGTACTGGTGCATTTTCTTTACCGCATATACACATGCGAGCGCTTCCTTTTCTACCATCCCGTAGCCCCTTTCTGCCTGGGACAGACTCCTGGAGGCATAAGCTACCAGCTGTAACTGACCCTTGGCATTGACATGCTGCAACACACACCCGACACCATAGGACGCCGCATCACACGTTAACACAAGTTTCTTACATGGGTCATATAGCGTTAACAGATTGTTGGAACATAACAAATTGCGTGCTCTATTAAAAGCCCTTTCCTGGCTGTCCCCCCAGACCCATTCGCGACCTTTGCGTAGGAGCACGTGTAGCGGCTCTAGCAGCGTGCTCAATTTGGGAAGGAAGTTACCAAAATAGTTCAGGAGCCCCAGGAACGAACGCAGCTCCGTCGTGTTACGGGTTCTGGGTGCTCTCTGGATCACTTCCGTCTTAGATGCAGTAGGGCTGATCCCGTCTGCTGCTACCCTCATCCCCAGGAATTCTACCTCTGGAGTTAGGAAGACGCACTTCGCCTTTTTCAGTCGCAGACCTATCCGGTCCAGTCTGCGTAGCACCTCCTCCAGGTTGTGGAGGTGTTCTTCAGTATCGTAACCCGTAATGAGGATGTCGTCCTGAAAAACCACCGTCCCTGGAATCGACTTGAGGAGGCTTTCCATATTTCGTTGGAAGATCGCGGCGGCCGAGCGAATCCCGAACGGACATCTGTTGTACTCAAACAACCCCTTGTGTGTCGTGATGGTGGTCAGCTTCTTCGACTCACTCGCCAGCTCCTGGGTCATGTAAGCTGAGGTCAGGTCCAATTTTGAAAAATGTTTGCCACCGGATAGCGTCGCAAAGAGGTCCTCCGCTCTCGGTAGCGGGTACTGGTCTTGGAGTGACACCCGATTGATGGTGGCCTTGTAATCGCCACATATCCTGACCGACCCATCCGCCTTGAGCACCGGCACAATCGGGTTCGCCCAGTCATTGAATTCGACTGGCGAGATGATGCCTTCCCTCAACAGGCGGTCCAATTCGCCTTCTATCTTTTCCCGCATCACGTACGGCACCGCTCTGGCCTTGTGGTGTACTGGTCTGGCGTCCGGGTTTATGTGATCACTACCTTGGCCCCCATGAAAGTGCCAATGCCGGGTTGAATTAATGAGTCAAATTTGTCCAGGACCTGTGAGCATGATGCTCGCTCCACAGAGGAAATTGCATTGACATTGCCCCATTTCCAGTTCATGACAGCAAGTCAACTCCTCCCCAGTAGTGTGGGACCGTCCTCTGGGACAATCCAGAGTGGCAACCTGTTCTCCGAATCTTTGTGGGTCATGACTACCGTGGCGCTGCCTAGCACCGGAATGATCTGCTTTGTGTAAGTCCGTAGCTGTGCGTCAATCGCCGATAATTTTGGCCTCCTGGCCTTGGATGCCCACAACTTTTCGAACTGTTTGATACCCATCAGGGACTGGCTGGCACCCGTGTCTAACTCCATTGATACTGGGATGCCATTAAGGAGCACTTTCATCATTATCGGTGGCGTCCTGGTGTATGAAATGTATATGTGCTCCACATGAACTCGCTGAACTTTAGCTTCCAGCGATTTCCCCCGGTGTCCATTTCTGCAATTTCTGCAGGTATTTTGCTCATCTCTGCAAACTCCGGCTGAATGTATGCCTCCACGCCTCCAGCATGAGTTGCGGTTTGAAACAAAAGATCCCTTGCCAGTCGATCGTCCCTGACTGCCCCTGTTATTGTCCTTGAGTGCACCATTAACAGGTGTTGATGGCCCCATTACTGGCCGCATTGTCCCTTGCAATGGCGTGAATTGCTGTTCAGCTTGCCATTGTCTCTGTCGAACTCCCCCTCTGGGTTCGACTACATGTTGGGGCATGCCTGACTGCCCTTGTCTGCCTGGAGAACTGTGTGCTGCTTTAACAATGTTGAATCTCTGTCCCAACCATTCCTTAACACAGTACCTCTCGTCTGTTCTGCTAGTGGCCATGCTCGCATGGTTTAAATCCCAGTTTCTTGTTGCCATTGATACGTCCTTACTACACAGTATAAATGCACACGAGGCCCATGCTTGAGAGAAGGTCAGTCTGTGACCTGTCCTTTATTCCTTAGCACTCAAGTGATGAAGGTGGGTGGAGCTTCCCCTTTTATACCTGAAGGTCCAGGTTAGGAGTGTCTCCCACCTAGTGGTCAGTGTTCTCACGGTGTACAACTTATACATGGGTTACAATGCTGGTTGAATACATGACATCCAGATCCAGCTCCGATCCCAATGTGTTCTCACAAGCCGCTGATCCAGACCAGGAAGTTCACTGTGGATGCACGGACACACCCATCACGTGGAAAAAGTTTTTTTTTCTGGCGAATGCTCACTGACATTTCGGCACACACTTGAAGCTCCACCCCCAGATTTAATTTTGGGTACCGCAGTGCCAAAATTAAATTTTACTTTGCGAAAAAACATTTTTTTTCTTCAATGCAAACAGGCACAAAAAAATCGGCAAAAAGGAAAATAGACCGAATAGTTCTTTTTTCAACTGCCAATTTCAGGTTCATTTCACCTGTTCTAAATCAACTAACCATTGGCATACATAAATGAGTTGATTCAGGAGCTTGACCATCAATATAGAGGTCACCTCAATAAAATTACCACAAAAAAAGCTTCTGAAAAAAGAAAATTAACTGTGGGAAATAATTGGAAAAATGAGACAAAGTGGTTTTGTTTGATAGATTCCCAAGCCATTTCCTGCACATTCTGGGTGGTGGAGGGAGAATGAAACAAACTGACATGGTCCAGTTTGATCAGAATGTCCTGCTCATTGATTAATGAGAAGTAATAATAGCAATTGTAAAGATGTCGGCAGGGTTGTCTTCCCTTTAATCTTTACAATGAAGATTTTTGTCGACGGTTCAAGTCAGTTGACATGATATGCAATCCATTCCGGTTCTTAGACAAAATTACAATTGCAGCTTCCAAAACCAATTTTTACTAAAGGGCGGCGGCACTATTCTTGAGCATCTGGCTGGCTTTAAACATGAAGGTTGATGTTGCAAGGGAAATTTCCTGGGACAAAATATCGGCAGCTGGGAACCTGTACCGCAGGGTCAGGCATGAAGATTTTGCAACAAAAATGTTTAAAGTTTTTATTGAGGTGGGCTGCAGTCCAGCGTGAACTTCATGATGCCTGTGAATCTCATGGAGATGCACAAAGATTGGTCCCATGCTGGATTTTGTGATTTGGGAGTGGATTACTCTACCATAGTGCTGCTTGCTCATATAAAACTGATGCAATGCTGTCTGTATGGTCTGACCTTTAAGAGTTAACTTCTTGTGTCTCAGCTGTGGCTCAGTGGGTAGCACTGTCACCTCTGAGTCAGAAGGTTGTGGGTTCAGGTCCCACCCCAGAGAATTGAGTACAAAGATCTAGGCTGACACTCCAGTGCAATACTGAAGGAGTGCTGCCTTAAGATGAGATGTTAAACCGAGGCTCCATCTGCCCTCTCAGGTGGACAAAAAACATCCCATGGCACTACTTCAATCAACATCACTAAAACAGATTATCTGGTTATTATCACATTGTTGTTTGTGGGAGTTTGCTGTACGCAAATTGGCTGCCGCGTTTCCCATCATCATCATCATAGGCAGTCCCTCGGAATCGAGGAAGACTTGCTGCCACTCTTAAAATGAGTCGTTAGGTGTCTGAACAGTCCAATACGATAGCCACAGTCCCTGTCACAGGTGGGACAGATTTGCCGCACACTCTTTCCGCTGCCCGCGCTCGATTTCTGCATGCTCTCGGCGATGAGACTCGAGGTGCTCAGCGCCCTCCCGGATGCACTTCCTCTACTTAAGTCAGTCTTTGGCCAGGGACTCTCAGGTGTCGGTGGGGATGTCGCACTTTATCAGGAAGGCTTTGAGGGTGTCCTTGTAACGTTTACTCGGCCCACCTTTGGCTTGTTTGCCGTGAAGAAGTTCCGAGTAGAGCACTTGCTTTGGGAGTCTCGCATCAGGCATGCGGACAATGTGGCCTGCCCAGCGGAGCTGATCAAGTGTGGTCAGTGCTTCAATGCTGGGGATGTTGGCCTGGTCGATGACGTTAATGTTGGTGCGTCTGTCCTCCCAGGGGATTTGTCGGATCTTGCGGAGGCATCGCTGGTGGTATTTCTCCAGCGACTTGAGGTGCCTACTGTACATGGTCCATGTCTCTGAGCCATACAGGAGGGTGTGTATTATTACAGCCCTGTAGACCATGAGCTTGGTGGCAGTTTTGAGGGCCTGTTCTTCAAACAACTCTTTTCCTCAGGCGGCCAAAGGCTGCACTGGCGCACTGGAGGCGGTGTTGAATCTCGTCGTCAATGTCTGCTCATGTTGATAAGAGGCTCCCGAGATATGGGAAATGGTCCACATTGTCCAGGGCTGCGCCGTAGAGCTTGATGACTGGGGGGGCAGTGTTGTGAGGCGAGGACAGCTGTTGGAGAACCTTTGCCTTACGGATATTTAGCGTAAGGCCCATGCTTTCGTACACCTCAGTAAATACATCGACTGTGTCCTGGAGTTCAGCCTCTGTATGTGCGCAGATGTAGGCGTCATCCGCGTACTGTAGCTCGACGACAGAGGTTGGGGTGGTCTTGGACCTGGCCTGGAGACGGCGAAGGTTGAACAGCTTCCCACTGGTTCTGTAGTTTAGTTCCACTCCAGCGGGGAGCTTGTTGACTGTGAGGTGGAGCATGGCAGCAAGGAAGATTGAGAAGAGGGTTTCCTATATTACAACAGTGACTACGCTTCAAAGCCTGTAAATCGCAGAGGGACATTCGGTGGTCGTGAAAGGCGCTATATAAATGCAAGTCTTTCTTTCTTTGCGTGTGTTTTTTTTGTTACTTTTAGGCCAGATTTGGTTATAGCATTGCAACTTCTTATTGGTTAAAACTTAATTGATGACTGATGTTCTCACCAATTAGGGGATATCATGTGCCCCCTTCTTAAAGGGGCACAACCAATAAAACTGTAACTTAAACAAAATTTAAAGGAAACTTAACAATTCAAATCAAAATTCTGTTTTGGGGTGGCGAAGCACTCCAGCCCACCCGTTGAGGAAGGCCTCAAGCGTGCCGGTGTACAATGCGTGCTCCATCTCCAGGGACACTGAGGCGTGAACGTAGCCACGGAAGAGAGGCAGCCAGTCAGGCCGAACGACTCCCTCGACTGCGCGCTGCCTAGACCTGTTAATGGCCATCTTGGCCAGGCTCAGGAGCAGTCCTTTGAGAAGGTCCTCCGACTTGCCCGCTCCCCTCCGCTCCGGGTGACCAAAGATTAGGAACATGTCTTTTTTTGCATTGTAAGACTTTTATTTAATGCTCCCTTCCCAAAGCAAACTTCCGTCCAGATGCTACTTCACCTGAAGCCAGCAAAGTGGGCAGAAGGGAATTCCTTTTGGGTTGCAATAGTGCTCTGAAATTTGGCAAAAGAAGAACAGACCATAAGGGGACAAAAAGACAGGTGGAAATATAGCTGTGGCAACACGCACATCACCATCTATTCTCACATTTGCTGACTCTGGCAGACTTACCTGGGCATGTCAGAAGATACCTGCCTCTGCACCTCCATGTCACAAAGGAGGCTGTCACATAGCTCTGCCATCTCATGATGGTCAACGTGCAGAACATGAACAACTCTTCCTGTAGGTACAAAGGTCACAAATGGATTAGATTTTTATGCAACATGCATCAAATCAGTCAGCTTTCCACAGATGCACCAAGCAAGTAACAAGCTTCGTTTGCAAGGGACAATATATTCATCAGCTTCCCTGTGGATAGGATACATCAGTTTGACAGAACTTTTCCCATGTGGTAGGTGTTCCAAGAATGAGAACATCATAGATAGCAGCCACGTGGCTTGCAGGCTCCTGCTCCTCCTCTGCCACCTCCACTTGCTCTCCCTCGTGCCTCAACCGATATAACCTGCTCAAGATCACAAGCTTTATCCTCTGTAGTCGTGTTGGTGCTTGCAAACTTCACTGTGTCATACTGCCTTGCTCTGGGCAACTGGTATTGCTGATAGCTTGCTCTTCCTGGCTCACAGAAATGGGATAAATGTTAGAATGCTGGCTCATTGACCACACACAGAGTTTATATTGCAAGATACTATATGTGAGGTATGTGTGGTTGTCTGTATGTCTGTGTGGAAGTGCATGAGTAAGAGAATAAGATGGAAGAGTACGATCGTACTCAACCTGCTTCAACTTTCCTTCCTCTCCCCATATTCTGATATACCAGAATGTCCAATGTAGTCTCTAAATGACAGAAAGAACTTTAATAGTGCAACTCATCGAAAAATATTTTACAATTTTAATATATTTACAGAATTTTGATTACTGCAGCAGCTCGTCGAGCTGGAATAGACTCATATTATGCTGACCTTAAATGCACCAACTCTGTCCTATAGCTATTCAAATAATATGTCTTTGCTTCTCCTTTCATCTCCACCAGACAAATCCTGCAAGCTTCACAAAAATAAGGCATGATTCATTTGGGGAGCCTCTGTCACTTAAGTGTTAGGATTTGCAGATGGTGTTAGATTTTGTCCATAGCCTAAAACATAGAGGAGGATAATTACAATTCGTCTCAATTAGCGTTCAGTGGCCTTTGACATGCAGTGTGTTTCTGGATGGGGAGGCGAGCGCTTTTGAAAACCTTTCCTTTTTGATAGCTGTGTTCAAATGCACATGATAGCTGTCCGTCAATCAGCCTTTGGTCTTCTGAGATCAAAGGGGCAACAGGGATTATAACCCCAAAGGAAATCTCTGCTCACTACTTCTTCTATCGATACAGAAGTAAACACATGACTGTTCCATGGGGTAGTCTCAACCTTGCGTATTAGTTTCATGTTAAAGAAGCTGGTCCAGTTTGGGTTATTAGCAGAGATAATGAAATTCCACATCTTTTATTATTGTTTAAATTGAGGAGGTAGAAATTAAATGTTGTTATGTATGTAACTATGTAATACTTGCCACCAGAGGGCGCGACTGTTGGAGTCCGAATGGTCACCTGCACACACGTGCAGGGCCAGTATGAAAGGTTGGCTGTCATGTTGTTTAGGCACTCTGGAGTTGTAATAAAGAAGACTAAGGTCACACTAACTTTAGCTCACAGTACTCAGCCTCATGGTGTTCTTCTATGCACAACAATTGGTGACGAGTAACAGAATACGAACCTTCACGCAACCATAGCTGCCGTTGGAATATTAGAGAGATTCATAGAGGATGATGATTGGGAAGCCTTCATCGAGCGTCTCAACCAGTACTTCGTGGCCAATGAGCTGGAAGGAGACACTAACGCAGCCAAGCGCAGGGCGGTTCTCCTTACCGTCTGTGGGCCTAAAATATACGGCCTCATCAAGAATCTGCTTGCACTGACAAAACCAATGGAGAAGGAATATACAGAGTTGTGCATGCTGGTTTGGGACCACCTCAAGCCGAAGGAGAATATCCTCGTGGCCAGATATCGTTTTTACACGCACCATCGCTCTGGGAGCCAGGATGTGGCGGATTATGTTGCCGACCTGAGATGTCTTGTGGGACCTTGTGATTTTGGAGCTGCGTTGGGGCAAATTCCGCAGGACTTTTTCGTGTTGGGCATCAGCCACGAGGTCATTCTTCGAAAGCTGCTGGCTGCCGAAACCCTAGACCTGAGCAGAGCCATCACGATTGCCCAGGCATGCATGGCCACGGATGATAACACAAAACAGATATCTTCTCAACATCGAAGCTCACCGGCAAGTACTGTGCATAAAATGACGTCGCTAGCAGGCCGAACTGCATATGGCAGGGCCTATACGTCTGCGGCTGCAAGACCTGTGATGACTCAGAGTCTGCCATCGGGGGTGAATGTGAATCCATTAGCACTGTGTTGGCGCTGCGAGGGTAATCATCGGGCCCATCAATGTCGATTCAAGCACTACGTGTGCAAAGGCTGCGCAACGATGGGGCACCTCCAGCGAATGTGCAAACGTGCTGCGACACACCACGTGGCAGAGGATGATCGATCCGGCACAGATCATGCAGCACAGGCAACTCAACCCGAGGAAATAGCATATGGGGTACATACTTCACCACCAAGAGCCCTCCAACAATGCTGAAAGTCAAATTAACTGGGAGTTCCAGTATCCATGGAGTTGAACACTGGTGCGAGTCAGTCAATAATGAGCCAGAAGGCTTTCGAGAAACTGTGGGACAACAAAGCACAAAAGCCCAAACTGAGCCCGATTAATGCAAAGCTGCGTACCTACACCAAAGAGCTCATACCAGTCATTGGAAGTGCGGCAGTGAAGGTATTGTATGATGGAGCTGTGCATGACCTATCATTGTGGATTGTTCCAGGTAATGGTCCAACACTGTTCGGCAGAAGCTGGCTAGAAAAGATTAAATGGAACCGGAACGACATCAAAGCACTATCTTCAGTGGATGATGCCTCGTGTGTTCAAGTGCTGAACAAGTTTCCCTCGCTATTCGAACCAGGCATCGGCAACTTCACAGGTGCCAAGGTACAGATCCATCTAGGCCCCGATGCATGGCCTGTCCATCACAAAGCTTGGGTGGTTCCGTACATGATGAGAGAGAAAGTCGAGATTGAACTGGAGAGATTGCAATGTGAAGGAATCATATCGCCAATCGAGTTCAACGAGTGGGTCAATCCAAATGTTCCGGTGTTGAAAAGCACGGTCAGAATCTGCAGAGACTATAAGGTAACGATTAACCGAGTCTCACTACAGGACCAGTACCCACTGCCCAAGGCGGATGACCAAGTTGGACCTAACCTCCGCCTATATGACACAGGAGCTAGCTGAATCTTCAAAAAGACTGACATGCATCGACACACACAAAGGGCTGTTTATATACCACAGGTGCCCTTTCGGGATTCGCTCGGCTGCAGCCATTTTCCAGAGAAACATGGAGAGTTTGCTGAAATCTGTTCCGTGCACCATTGTGTTTCAAGACAACATCCTGATCACTGGTCGTGACACCATCGAATATCTACACAACCTGGAAGAGGTTCTAAGTCGACTAGACAGAGTGGGACTTAGGCTGAAATGCTCCAAGTGTGTTTTCCTGGTGCCAGAAGTCGAATTTTTTGGGAGAAAGATTGCAGTATACGGCATCAGGCCCACGGACTCAAAGACAGAGGCCATCAAGAATGCACCCAGACCACAGAATGTGACGGAGCTGCGTTCGTTCCTGGAACTCCTCAACTATTTTGGTAACTTTCTACCCAGGTTGAGCATGTTGTACATGTTGCTACATAAGGGTGATGACTGGGTTTGGGGTAAATCTCAAGACACAGCCTTTGAGAAGGCCAGGAACCTGCTATATTCAAATAAGTTGCTTGTACACTATGACCCATGTAAACGTTTAGTGCTAGCTTGTGACACTTCATCGTACGGGATCGGCTGTATGTTACAGCAAGCCAATGTATCGGGCAACCTCCAACCGATTGCATACGCGTCTAGAAGTCTGTCTAAGGCTGAGAGAGCCTATAGTATGGTCGAGAAAGAGGCATTAGTATGTGTATATGTGGTTCAGAAAATGCACCAATACCTATTTGGACATTGGTTTAAGCCTGAAACTGACCACAAGCCGCTTATTTTGCTGTTTTCAGAGAGCAAAGGTATAAATACCAATGCTTCATCCCGCATCCAAACATGGGCATTAACATTATCCGCTTATGACTATGTTATCTGCCACAGACCAAGCACTGAAAATTGTGCCGATGCTCTCAGCCGGCTACCATTACCCACCATGGGGTTGAAATGGCACAGCCCGCAGACTTGCTATTGGTCATGGATGCTTTTGAGAGCGAGGGGTCACTTGTCACAGCTCGCCAGATCAGGACCTGGACCAGCCAGGATCCTGTGCTATAATTAGTAAAGAGTTGCGTCCTAAATGGGAACTGGTCGGCCATTCCCAGGGAAATGCAAGATGAAATTAAGTCGTTTCACTGACACAAAGATGAAATTTCCATCCAGTCGGATTGTCTCTTGTGGGGTAATCGCGTGGTTTTTCCAAAAAAAGGCAGGGAAACGTTTATGCACGACCTACACAGTACTCACCTAGGCATTGTCATGATGAAGGCAATTGCCAGGTCGCATGTTTGGTGGCCCGGCAATGACTTGGACTTGGAGTTATGCGTGCATCAGTGCAACACTTGCTCGCAACTGAGCAATGCACCAAGGGAGGCTCTACTGAGTCTGTGGTCATGGCCTCCAAACCGTGGTCCAGGATCCACATCGATTTTGCCAGTCTCTTTCTAAGAAAGATGTTTTTAGTAGTTGTGGACGCTTACTCCAAATAGATTGAATGCATAATCATGTCATCCAACACGTCCACAGCCACGATTGAAAGCCTCCGGGCCATGTTCGCCACCCATGGCTTGCCCGACGTCCTTGTCAGCGACAATGGACCGTGTTTCACCAGCCCGGAATTCAACGAGTTTATGACCCGCAATGTCATCAAGCATGTCAGGACTGCTCCGTTTAAGCCCGCGTCTAACGGTTAAGCGGAGCGTGCAGTCCAAATTATCAAGCAGAGCATGAAACGCGTGACAGACGGTTCCCTGCAGACCTGCTTGTCTCGCATTCTGCTCAGTTACCAGACGCAACCCCACTCGCTCACCGGGGTTTCCTCGGTAGAATTGTTAATGAAGAGAGCCCTCAAAACCAGGCTCTCCCTCGTCCACCCGGATCTTAATGATCACGTGGAAACCCGGCAACACCGGCAGAACATGTACCACGATCGCGCAGCTGTTTCACGTGACATTGATGTTAACGACCCTGTGTTTGTCCTGAATTATGGTCATGGTCCCAAGTGGGTTGCTGACATTGTTTTGGCCAAGGAAGTGAATATAATCAAACTGTTAAATGGCCAAACGTGCAGAAAGCATTTAGATCAGACCAAATTGCGATTTACTGACAACCAGGAACGACTTGAAGAGGACATCACCATCGACGATCCATCAACACACACCCAACCAGCAATCGACCTCGCTGTCAATCACGAGGATGAACCCACTGTTCCTGACAGTCTGGTCAGACCAGCCACGGTGCAGTGCAGCAATGGTCTGACCAACTCACACACGTCAGGGTTTGAACTTAGACGATCAACCAGGGAGCGAAGGGCTCTGGATCGTCTCAACTTATAAATAACTTGTACCGAAGACTTTGGGGGGCAGGGGGGGAGTGATGTTATGTATGTAACTGTGTAATACTTGCCACCAGAGGGCGTGACTGTTGGAGTCCTAATGGTTATCTGCACACACGTGCAGGGCCAGTATAAAAGGTTGGCTGCCATGTTGTTTAGATCAGACCAAATTGCGATTTACTGACAACCAGGAACAACTTGAAGAGGACATCACCATCGACGATCCACCAACACACACTCTGGAGTTGTAATAAAGAAGACTAAGGTCACACTAAGTTTAGCTCACAGTACTCAGCCTCGTGGAGTTCTTCTATACACAACAGTAATCTAGTCAAATCTGCTGTGTTGTCATTTTGCTGCTGTTTAACTTTTATATTAACAGACTTGATTTATAGATTATATTCTAATCCACGTGGTTTGACAGTATGATTACTCTTCCATTTTTCAAAGATTGAACGTGAAAGGGCTTTTGTCATTTCCAGTGAGAACATTATAATGACAAGGGTGTTGAGTTCAATCCTGGGTTATGAATTATTACAAGAGATTATGTTGTGAAGGCCTGGATTCGCTTCTGAATTAATACCTATTTTGGGGTGGAATTTGAGCGGCAAACAAGGTAAAATGCATTCTTTAAGGCTGCCATCTCAAATCCACCATGTAAAACTGTATTTATATTCTTCTCCCAACTGCCAGATGCTCACCGTCACTACAAGTAAGGTCAAGAGGATATGGCTAGTCCGTTCATCTCAGCTCCCTCCAGTTCTGCCCCAAATCTATCCCAAATAATTACCATCGCGATATCAGTTGTGGTAGGAGCTGCTGCAAGGTATTTCTGAGGTGCACTGAAGAGGCCGTTTTGAGTGCTGATACTGAAGGTTGGTGCTTCTTTGCTTTCGTGAACTGAATGAGAGTGTCCAATACTAGTTTTACTCCCTGGAGTACTGCTTTGCACTCTAAGCATAGAATTCTCAATGGGCATAACTTTATTATGATGTTCCAAATAGAAGGTGAATAAAGACATGGATGAAGCTAGATTGGAGGCTCTTAGAATCAGGCATCAACAAAGATACCTTTCCCTACACATAGATACTCATTTGCCTAATATCTCAGTTTGGTTCATAGACAGGGAGGGCATGCTCTTGGGAGTGGACTTTTGTGCTGAACATGAGAGAAGCTGCCTGAAAATTGTATCAATTTCCTCTTAGTGAGTTAAGCGCCTGTAATTTCTGAGCCATTCTCCCATTGGGACCTGTTCCTTTCAATGTTGTGCCAACTTGTCATGCACATAGAAAAATAATCTTGAGATGCGGTAAATTGAAGGGGAAATGTTCTGTGACAGACATGTACCGACTCCCCCCAGCCTGTGTTGTAAGTGGACTTGCATTTCACGCCTAGATTATATTTAATGCTTTGATGTGTGAAGATCATAAAAAATTTAAATGTGGCAAGACTTTTAATTGTACATTGCATTTTGCCTGTTGAGTTATGGGTTTGTATAAAATGCTGGGGGAACATTGTGCGAGGGCTTGGCATGGGCAATCAGTAAATATAGAACAGGCAACACTTTGTGGCTTGGAATCTTGGGCCATTTAACTGATATATTGTACTGCTGGCAACATTTGCCATCTACTTATCAGGCATGGATTCCCTGGGGTGTCAAAAAGGACCGTCCTTACATCCTTTTCTTGAAGCAGAGTTTATACTTCAACAGACAACGAACAGGAGACCAAATGAAGCACCACTCCTCCTCTTGCCAACAGACTCTGTTTCATGCCTCCATGTTGGCTTTTCCTTCCTTTCATAGAAAGAAACATAGAAATTTACAGCGCTGAAGAAGGCTATTTCGGCCCATCGTGTCTGCGCCAGCCGACAAAGAGCCGCACGGCCCTTGGTCAGCAGCCCTGAAGGTTACATATAAACCTATGAACAATGACGGAAAGGCAAAGAGCACCCAGCCCAACCGGTCCGCCTCACACAACTGCGACACCCCTTATACCGAAACATTCTTCACCCCACCCCAACCGGAGCCATGTGATCTCCTGGGAGAGGCAAAAACCAGATATAAACCCAGGCCAATTTAGGGAGAAAAAAATCTGGGAAAATTCCACTCCGACCTATCCAGGCGATCGAAACTGGTCCAGGAGATCACCTTGGCCGTATTCAATTCCCTGCAGTACTTACCATTAATACTGCGTCGGCCAACAAAAGATCATCCAGTCTAATCCCAATTACCAGCTCTAGGTCCATAACCCTGCAGGTTACGGCACTTTAAGTGCCCATCCAACCATCTCTTAAAAGTGGTGAGTGTTTCTGCATCCACCACTCTTCCAGGCAGCAAGTTCCAGATCCCCACAACCCTCTGCGTAAAGAAGCCACCCCTCAAATCCCCTCTAAACCTTCCACCACCCATCTTAAAACTATGCTCCCTCATAATAGACCCTTCCACCAATGGAAATAGGCCCTTATTATCCACTATGTCCAGGCCCCTCAATATTTTGTACACCTCAAAGAGGTCTCCTCTCAACCTCCTCTGTTCCAATGAGAACAAACCCAGCCTATCCAATCTGTCCTCATAACTAAGATTCTCCATTCCAGGCAGCATCCTAGTAAATCTGCCCTGCACCCTCTCTAGTGCAATCACGTCCTTCCTATAATACAGCGACCAGAACTGCACGCAGTACTCCAGCTGTGGCCTAACCAAAGTATTATACAATTTAAGCATAAGCTCCCTGCTCTTATATTCTATGCCTCGGCCAATAAAGCAAGCATTCCGTATGCCTTCTTAATCACCTTATCCACCTGGGCTGCCACTTTCAGCGATCTGTGGACAAGCACTCCAAGGTCCCTTTGTTCATCTACACTATTAAGTGACCTACAGCTTAATGTGTATACCCTTTCCTTATTAGCCCTCCCAAAGTGCATCACCTCACACTTCTCTGAATTAAATTCCATTTTTCATTGCTCTGCCCACCTGACCAGTAGATTGATATCCTCCTGCAGCCCATGACTTTCTTCTTCATTACCAAACACACAGCCAATTTTAGTGTTGTCTGCAAACTTCTTAATCGTACTCCCTATATTCAAATCTAAGTCATTGATATATACCACAAAAAGCAAGGGACCCAGCACTGAGCCCTGCGGAACCCTACTGGAAACAACCTTCCAATCACAAAAACATCCATCAACCATTACCTTTTGCTTCCTACCTCCAAGCCAATTTTGGATCCAACTTGCCACTTTGCTCTGGATCCCATGGGCTTTAACCTTCTTGACCAGTCTACCATGTGGGACCTTATCAAAAGCTTTGCTAAAGTCCATATATACTACACCGTATGCACTACCTTCATCGACCCTCTTGGTTGCCTGCTCAAAAAATTCAATCAGGTTAGTCAAACACGATCTTCCCTTAACAAATCTGTGCTGACTATCCCTAATAAATCCTTGCCTTTTCAAATGTAGAATTATCCTGTCTTTCAGGATTTAAAAAAATAACTTTCATTCTCACTTATCACTTCTCCCTTATTCACTTTTGCAAAGGCTATTAAATTTGTCAACCATTTTTCATCCTTTAAGAAGTACAGTTTTTTTGTCTCTAGTTGCAGCAATTTCCCCTTAACTGGCTACATTCCCTTTAAATTGGAGTTGCAGCCTTTAAGCATGGGGTCAGCTTTTGCATGTATACTGCTACCCAGCTCTAACTTGTCTTCACACTTTTTGACCCTTTCAATAGTCTTTGTACTTTCAGACTATTTGTCCAAAAACAAGTCTTGCTTGAGTCACGACCTCCTCCCGCTCAACACTGAAAAAGCTGAAGTCATTGTCTTCAGCCCCACCACCAATGCTGTTTATTCCATCCATCTTCCTGATCACTCGCCCAGGCTCAACCAGAACATTCACAATCTTGGTATCCAGGGCTGAGCGCAATCCCCACAACCTCTCCATCACCAAGAGCAATTAGTTCCACCTCCACAATGCTGCTTGTCTCTGCCGTTAGCTCATCCCTTTTGCCATTAAAACTGCTGAAACTCTTATACATATCTTTGGCACTTCCAGATGTGAGTACTCTAATACTCTCCTTTGTTAACATCCCATTCTCCATAAAGTCCAATTGATCCAAACCTCCACTATTGTGTTTTACACAAAGTTCGCTCGCTGATCACCCCCATCGTTGCCATCCTCCGATACATTAATATCAAAGTCTTTGTCCTCGCCTATAAAACCTTTCATCACCTTTCCCAACCCCATTGCTGCAATTTCTTCCCTCCTGAACACTCTTCTGTGCATCCTTTCCCTCTCCTCTTGACTCTTTGGTGGCAGAGCTTTCAAATGCTTCAGTCTACTCTTTGGAACTACCTCTCTGCTTCCTACCAATTTCTCCCTTTTAAAAGTGTTTGGTCGACCCATTCTAAGCTCTCTCTTTCTGGATTGGCATATGTTTTCCCTTATGCCGAATTGTGAAACAGCTTTAGATGTTTCTTTACATTGAAGGTGCCCTAAAAATGCCAGCTCTTGTTGTTGTTGATTTCTTACATTCCCATGTGGTCAGGCTCCCTAGACAAGGCACCAGCAGTGCAGACATATTATTTAAATTATATGCCAGAGCTAGCTTGAAATATCCAACAAGCTCAGCTCTCCGGTCTGCCAGTGTGTACAGTGGCGGCACTTACACCAGGGTCACAGTCTGGGCCTCACTAAGTGGTGTTAAAATTAAAAAATGCCATTGATAATCTTACTCATATCAACTTAAAGTAAATTCAAACAATGATTAGTGGGGAAAATTAGGTTATGGCTGGTAGTATTGGCTTACCTGAAAAACAAATAGCATAACTTATTAAACCACCATGGCCTGAGAAAACAGCTTTATCTTCAAAATTTATGTCAATACAGGACTACGAAAGGCTCAGGTAAGAGATATTGTAGTTTTAAAAGAACTTGGAAGTACTTTTATAAATAATATTAGAGCTATTGGAACAAGTTTTGGTCGATTTGAGAATAGACCACAAACACTGGAACAGGATGACAGCAAGAAACCAAAGCAGGAAATTACATTACCTGGAATTCTACACTTTTATCAATTGAATACTTTCAAGTCAATAAAATAGTGACCCTCTTTTCACAGTGACTGATATATGTTTCAGGAATGATCTTTCTTTAATTACCTTCCTCTCCTAATTTATGATGGATCTAGTTCAACTGCCATCACCCTCTGGTACCCACTGTAATTGGGTATTCGTCATGTGTGAATCTAGAAAACGAATGCAGCAGACTCTTCACTGGAGGACGGGAATGGGTGGGAGCATGGGGGTGCAGATGAGAGTCAGGGCATCAAAGTCAAGCTCAATGATTCTGCTCTCTCTTTATCCACATACGTTGACTTTCCAACAGGAAGTTTTGAAAGTATGGGCTGCCTTTAAAGAGGAAATAGTTTGGGTACAGTCGAGGTACGTTCCCATTAGGGGAAAAAATAGGGCAACTAAAGGCAGAGCTCCCTGGATGACAAAAGAGACAATGAGTAAGATGAAGCAGAAAAAGAGTGCCAATGGCAGATATCAGGTCGAGAATACATCTGAGAATCAGGCTAGATATAGAAAGGTCAGAGGAGGTGAAAAAGAAAATAAGAGCAGCAAAGAAAGGGTTTGAGAATAGAATGGCAGCCAACATAACAGGTAATCCAAAAATCTTCTATAGGCATATAAATAGTAAATGGGTATTAAGAGGAGGGGTGGGGCCAATTAGGGAACAAAAAGAAGACCAACACAAGGAGGCAGAGTAAATGGCTGAGGTACTAAATGCGTACTTTGCATCTGTCTTCACCAAGGAAGAAGATGTTGCCATGGACATAATGAAGGAGGAGGTAGAGGAGATACTGGATGGGATAAAAATTGAGCAAGATGAGTTACTAGAAAGACTGGCTGTACATAAAGTAGATAAGTCTCCAGGACCGGATGGATGCATCCCAGGACACTGAGGGATGTGAAGGAAGAAATTGCGGAGGTACTGGCCATAATCTTCCAATCCTCCTGAGACTGAGGTGGTGCTAGAGGACTGGAAAATTGCAAATGTTACACCCTTGTTCAAAAAAGGGTATAAAGATAAACCCAGCAACTTTTAGAAATAATAATCAGGGGCAAAATTAATAGTCACTTGGGCAAGTGTGAATTAATTAAGGAAACCCAGCACAGATTTGTTAAAGGCACATTGTGTTTAACCAACTTGATCAAGTTTTTTGATGAGGTAACAGAAAGGTTTGAAGAGGATAATGAGGTTGACGTGGTGTACATGGATTTCCAAAAGGCGTTCGTCAAAGTGCCACATAATAGGCTTGCCAGCAACGTTCAAGCACATGGAATAAAAGGGACAGTGGCAGCATGGATACGAAATTGGCTAAGTGGCAGGAAACAGAGAGTAGTGGTGAACGGTTGTTTTTCAGACTAGAGCAAGGTATACAGTGGTGTTCCCCAGGGGTTGGTACTATGAGCACTACTTTTCTTGATATATATTAGTGACTTGGATGTGGGTGTACAGGGCACAATTTCAAAATTTACAGATGACACAAAACTTGGAAGTTTAGTGAACAGTGAGGAGGAGAGTGATAGACTTCAAGAGGACATAGACAGGCTGGTGAAATGGGCGGACACATGGCAGATGAAATTTAACACAGAAAAGTGCAAAGTGATGCATTTTGGTAGAAATAATGAGGAGAGGAAATATAAACTAAAGGGTACAATCCTAAAGAGGGTGCATGAACAGAGAGACCAAGGGGTATATGTTCACAAATCGTTGAAGTTGGCAGGGAAGGTTGAGAAAGCAGTTAAAAAAGCTTACAGGATCCTGGGCTTCATGAATAGAGCTATAGAGTACAAAAGCAGAGAAATTATGATGAACGTTTATAAAACACTGGTTTGGCCTCAACTGGAATATTGTTTCCAATTCTGGGCACCGCACTTTAGGAAGGATGTGAAGGCCTTCGAGAGGGTACAGAAAAGATTTATGAGAATGATTCCAGGGATGGGGAACTTCAGTTATGTGGATAGACTGGAGTAGCTGGGGTTGTTTTCCTTAGAGCAGAGAAGATCGAGAGGAAATTTGATTGAGGTGTTCAAAATTATGAGAGGTCTGGACAGAATAGATAGAGAGAAACTGTTCCCATTGGCGGAAGGGTCAAGAACCAGAGGACACAGATTTAAGGTGATTGGCAAAAGAACCAAAAGTGACATAAGAAAAAACTTTTTTACGCAGCGAGTCATTGGGATCTGGAATACACTGCCTGAAAGGATGGTGGAGGCAGACTCAATCACAGCTTTCAAAAAGGAGTTGAAAGAAAAAAACTTGCAGAGTCACGGAGAAAGGGCGGGGGAGAGGGACTAGCTGAGGTGCTCTTGCAGAGAGCCGACATGGGCTCGATGGGCCGAATGGCCTTCTTCCGTGCTGTAACCATTCTATGATTCTATGATTGGACAGTGATCGGGAATGGCAACTCTAACTGATTTTTCCCCTCCCTTGCCCGCCGGTGCTGAGGCCAATTCTGGTGTCCCAGTTGCTGTGGTTAGCTATTTCAACACAATGTGGGGATTGTTCTAGTATAGCTCTGAATTACACCAGACAATGTTATTGCAAGGGGATGGATTTACATATTTTTAAAACAGGAAACAATCGGACAACTTAATAATTGACAATCTTTATCTACCCCACAGAACTGGATGAACTTTCTGGATAAATACATAATGAGAATAAATGTGTGTGTTTCTGTAAGATGGGATGCCTTACTAAGAATGCTGCCTCTCTTTCACTGGCACCTGTACCATTTTACCGCAAGGATTGTTGGCTCTGTCCTGACTTTAAATGAACACATCACCGACTTTCAACCATTCCAGGACTTTACCTAATCCATTTAATCTAAATAAATCCAAAATCTCCTGTGAGACAAATACTGATGGGATTTGATTTACAGATCAGTCGTCGTCATGCAGACGACTGTTGTGTCAGATTTCGCCTTTAATGAAGCTGTCTCTTGCAAGACTGTATTCTTGAAGGCTACAGAGCTGGTCCCCTGAGATGGTTTTGGGTATTTAGAGTCTAATCAGTAGCAATACTAGGATCTGTTTCCCTCAAGACAGCATCGGGGGAGTTGGTAGGAGGTGGAGCAGACAGAACTGCACAACCTCAACCAGCAAATACTGTTATCTGTTTTATAAGACTCTTATTGATCATGATCCTGGTAGCATTATCCAAGCAGATGCAAAGACATTTAAGCAGAATTGGCTGCAGATTATCCTCAGCTCATAATGCCCAGAGGACATCTTACCACTGACAGTGAGTTACAGTTTTCCATTGATGAGTGTGAAATAGCCATTACTCTCAAACTCTGTCGGCCAAGTGAGTTACGGTGTTTTTTAACAGGAGTGAAACAACAGTTAGTGCTCCATGCCACAGGTAAGGTATTTACATAGAAACATAGAAAATACGTGCAGGAGTAGGCCATTTGGCCCCTCAAGCCACCACCCAGTTTAACCAGTGGACACAAGGCCTCTGGTGGAACATTTCCCCACCCTATTCTTGTGAAATTGCAATCCTACAAGAAGTAAAACAGCCCCATAAATCTTGAGCTGATTTCACAGACTAATCTTTCCCAATTAATGCTGTTTGTCAAATTTTTATTTATAAAGATTGTTTTCATAAAGTCAGCAGGTTATTCTTTTCAACAGTTTCTAATTCTGTGCAGCTTGAAGTGTGGAACATATTGTCCCTCTAATAGATAGCGGCAACAACTTAGAACAATTCATTTGCAAGTTATCTAGTGCACTTCATATCGAATTAATTACTGTGAGTACAGTCACTGTGGTTATGTAGGCAAAATAATGTGATGGCATAAGAAGCTGTCTGAGAACACTTTACATGAAGATTCACATTTTAATGGGAAATCGTGACTGCAAGATAATTTAAAGAGCTATAAAGAAAAAATGTGAATCAATACGTTCTATGATATAATGGCTTTACAGGAGACAAATGGCATAACAAAAATGATTTAATATCCAAACTCTGTGATAAAATCTTTATAATTTTTTTTTTAATTGACCTGGTATCTTCCTAATAATGCCAGGATTACATTTTGAATCAAACAGATAAATAACAATCGCATATTTTTTGAGAGAAATATAATCAAAAATGTCATTATAAAATATTAACTGAAGCTCCAGTTATGGCCCGTGGCAAAGACATTGCTTGGTGCCACAGACCAAAAGGCCACACGTTTGATCCCTGGTCTGTGCTGAGTTATCTGATCTCAATTCACCTGAGTGCTCCAGGTTTAAGGAGGGGGAAAATAAGCCAGATTTCCTGCTTCTGATTGTTATCCAGTTATCTCTGAAGGAAAGTACATCTGTTGGACACGAGGTGAAGACAGAATCAAGTTTGTCTGCAATACCCTCCATAACCAAATAGCCATGCCAACACTTAACATCTAGGCCCAAGATTGAAGAGCAGGCTCTTAGTCGGAAGGATACCTCATACCCAACCAGAGACAATGGGGGTAATTCTCAATTTGTGCGATAGGTATTAGCTCTGAAAGTTATGCCTTATCACTGGCAATGGTAACATTTTTCTTGTAAATAGTGTGAGAGCATCATGAAATTTGATATAATAGCTATCACCAGTGCTGCAAAATGTGGACAACAGGTAGACTGATTAGTCAGAATGGCGTACAGCTAATGTTATGTAGGTGAACAGGAATGGAACAGACAGGTTGAAATCAATATTACTAAAATATTCAACTAAGTTAATAATACAGTTTTAAAATGAAATTGTTCAATAATCCCAATTTGTTTAGTAGATCGTAATAGAGATGTTGATTTTGATGCATTTTTTAAAAATATAAGCAAGTTCAGTGCATCATAGACCCCCCCAAAAATTCCAACATTTTTCTCCAACTATTTCTTACAGCATGCAGTGCACTCACATAATCAGAATCCCCATTTTCCTCTGCAGTTTGAAGCTAGGCCATCATTTCCTTTTCACAATCCTTCCCCTTGCCACAAAAATTACAGAGTGAATCAGGGCATAACTGTAGCTCATTGGAAGAGGAAGGGATGTAATGCAAATCGTTAGTGTGGTCAAAGGCATAGGATGAGATAGGCTACTGTCATTCTGACAGGAATGATAAGGAATGGGAGGTTTCATTTATTCCTGAGTGGAACTCTGGCCTTCTTTAAGTTGATTGTTTTATTCAACGGGAGCAATGTCTACAGATGATATTCGAAGCTTCCAGCAGGAGGGAGGTACCTTGGGTCCAGGTTAAATGCTGCTTTGTGTGCTGGGTGATGAAGTTTCTAAATAGGATTTGTACTGATACGGCATGCACTGTGGCTGTGATTGCTGTCGGGACAGCAGTGATCCCAGAACTAATCTAATTTGTGAACTTTGTAATAACTTTTAGATGAAGCAAGAGTTATGAATGACTGAGAAAATGGGCACGAGAATACAAGTGTGCGTGTTTTAAATTAATGAGGAGAAATTATTTGTTTGTTTTATGCTGGAGTATTTGACTAAGGCGAAGGCGAGGGAGTGGTTGAGAAGATTGCCAGCTACAGATTATCATGATGAATGGAGGGCCAAAAGCAGTTGGCAGCTTGAAAGTGTAATTGTGCGTGGCTTGTGGAGTCTTTTACAGCAGTGGATGCAGAAGGAAGTGGAGTTGGAAGGGTCATAGGGGGATGTGGTTAATGTGGGGATATAAAGAGGTTGTCAGAGATTGCCTTGCCTATAAATTACACCTAAACCTTGTATCATTCCATAAGTCTGCAGTCCTCTATTTCATAGTAGAACATGCTGAAAATGCCATTATCATTGCACCAAGTTTTGAATCTTCAAATTTGGCTTGAAGTCAGTTCTAATGGCTTGAGACTTGTGGTCCTGATGTCAGCGAACTGGCAGTGTTCACTGTCATTTCGCCTTTGAAACTACCGCTACTGCAGCATTTAGTGCAAGCGCAGCCTAACACGGAAATCCTAAAGTTGCTGTCTGTCATTCACTGCTCCGCCACAGGCGGCGCTGTACCCCACCTCACAGAACCACCATTTAGTGAAATTTCTCCAATCATGGAAACTGATGAAAACTTTGGCTAATCCACTGTATTTACGCTATTAAACACCCCATTAAAAGTTAGACCCAAAGGGGTTAAGTGTAACTGGGGTTTTAACAGCGTATTGACTGCTAAACAAAGGTTATGGCCCTGAAAAACTAATTTTCATTTTCTGGAGTGTCAAATTTATCAATTTTAATTAAAACTATAATTTTAAAGAAATTTACAAAATATATATTTTTAATTTTAGGAGCTTACCCACTTCCTGGTTCACTGTCTGTGAGAATTCATCGTTTTGATTGGCTGCTTAGATAGCTTGTTCACATCACAGCAGCTCTTCGCTGAGAAACCCCATTAACTTAAGAGTGACCATAATATGGTAGAATTCTTTATTAGGATGGAGAGTGACACAGTTAATTCAGAAACTAGGGTCCTGAACTTAAGAAAAGCGATGGTTTGAGACGTCAATTGGCTAGAATAGACTGGCAAATGATACTTAAAGGGTTGACGGTGGATAGGCAATGGCAAACATTTAAAGATCACATGGATGAATTTCAGCAATTGTACATCCATGCCTGGAGTAAAAATAAAATGGGGAAGGTGGCTCAACTGTGGCTAACAAGGGAAATTAAGGAAGAGGCATATATATTGGCCAGAAAAAGCAGCAAACCTGAGGACTGGGAGAAATTTAGAATTCAGCAGAGGAGGACAAAGGGTTTAATTAGGAGGGGGAAATAGAGTACGAGAAGAAGCTTGCCGGGAACATAAAAACTGACTGCAAAAACTTCTATAGATATGTGAAGAGAAAAAGATTAGTGAAGACAAACGTAGGTCCCTTGCAGTCGGATTCAGGTGAATTTATAATGGGGAACCAGGAAATGGCAGACCAATTGAACCAATACTTTGGTTCTGTCTTCACGAAGGAAGACACAAATAACCTTCCGGAAGTACTAGGGGACCGAGGGTCTAGTGAGAAGGAGGAACTGAAGGATATCCGTATTAGGCGGGAAATTGTGTTCGAGAAATTGATGGGATTGAAAGCCGATAAATCCCCGGGGCCTGATAGTCTGCATCCCAGAGTACTTAAGGAAGTGGCCCTAGAAATAGTGGATGCTTTGGTGATCATTTTCCAACAGTCTATCGACTCGGGATCAGTTCCTATGGACTGGAGGGTAGCTAATGTAACACCACTTTTTAAAAAGGGAGAGAGAGAGAAAGCGGGTAATTATAGACCGGTTAGCCTGACATCAGTTGTGGGGAAACTGTTGGAATCAATCATTAAGGATGAAATAGCAGCGCATTTGGAAAGCAGTGACAGGATCGGTCCAAATCAGCATGGATTTATGAAGGGGAATTCATGCTTGACAAATCTTCTGGAATTTTTTGAGAATGTAACTAGTAGAGTGGACAAGGGAGAACCAGTGGAGGTGGTGTATTTGGACTTTCAAAAAGTTTTGACAAGGTCCTACATGAAAGATTGGTGTGCAAAATCAAAGCACATGGTATTGAGGGTAATGTACTGATGTGGATAGAGAACTGGCTGGCAGACAGGAAGCAGAGAGTCGGGATTAATGGGTCCTTTTCAGAATGGCAGGCAGTGACTAGTGGAGTGCCGCAGGGCTCAGTGCTGGGACCCCAGCTCTTTACAATATACATCAATGATTTGGATGAAGGAAATAAGTGTAATATCTCCAAGTTTGCAAATGATGTGGCGGTGTGAGCTGTGAGGGGGATGCTAAGAGGCTGCAGGGTGACTTAGACAGGTTAGGTGAGTGGGCAAATGCATGGCAGATGCAGTATAATGTGGATAAATGTGAGGTTATTCACTTTGAGGGCAAAAACACGAAGGCAGAATATTTTCTGAATGGCGGCAGATTAGGAAAAGGGGAGGTGCAGCGAGACCTGGGTGTCATGATTCATCAGTCATTGAAGGTTGGCATGCAGGTACAGCAGGCGGTGAAGAAGGCAAATGGTATGTTGGCCTTCATAGCAAGGGGATTTGAGTATAGGAGCAGGGAAGTCTTACTGCAGTTGTACAGGGCCTTGGTGAGGCTCCACCTGGAATATTGTGTTCAGTTTTGGTCTCCTAATCTGAGGAAGGACGTTCTTGCTATTGAGAGAGTGCAGCAGAGGTTCACCAGACTGATTCCTGGGATGGTAGGACTGACATATGAGGAGAGACTGGATCAACTGGGCCTTTTTTCACTGGAGTTTAGAAGGGTGAGAGGGGATCTCATAGAAACATATAAAATTCTGATGGGACTGGACAGGTTAGATGCAGGAAGAATGTTCCAGATGTTGGGGAAGTGCAGAACCAGGGGACATAGTCTTAGGATAAAGGTAAGCCATTTAGGACTGATATGAGGAGGAACTTCTTCACTCAGAGAGTTGTTAACCTATGGAATTCCCTACCACAGAGAGTTGTTGATGCCAGTTCATTGGATATATTCAAGAGGGAGTTAGATATGATCCTTGCGGCTAAAGGGATCAAGGGGTATGGAGAGAAAGCAGGAAAGGGGTACTGAGGTGAATGATCAGCCATGATCTTATTGAATGCTGGTGCAGGCTCGAAGGGCCGAATGGCCTACTCCTGCATCTATTTTCTATGTTTCTATGTTTCTATGCGCCGTCTTTTGGATGAGATGTTAAACTGAGGCCCTGTCTGCCCTCTCAGGTGGACGTAAAAGATCCCATGGCACTATTTCGAAGAAGAGCAGGGGAGTTATCCCCGGTGTCCTGGCCAATATTTATCCCTCAATCAACATAAGTAAAACAGATTATCTGGTCATTATCACATTGCCGTTTGTGTGAGCTTGCTTGTGTGCAAATTGGCTGCCATGTTTCCTACACTATAACCGTGACTATACTCCAAGAGCCGGATTTTCGGCTTTCGTGGTTTTTCGGCAAAAACAGTAGTGATATGTGAAACTTAACATTTTCGCTGTGCTACCGTTTTTAGTCTGAACTTTCAGCCTTTACGTCTGCGCCAGGGGGTAAGGGAGGCATGGCACAAGCATTCGCAGTGCAAAAACGTGAGTTTCGCCAAATTTAGTCCGGGGCCGGGTGTGCTGCGAGAGAGGCCTTGGGAGGGGGGAAAAGAAAATTCCAAAAAACATTCCAAAAACATTTATAAAACCCTTAACTACCTAATCGCTGCAACAAAATTAAAAAATAAAAACTTTAACTTACCTTTTTGAAGGTTTTCGTACGTATCGCAGCTGGCAAGGCTGCACCGACAGGTTGACCTGTCGCTATTCTGGGCGTGGCGTGTGGGTCGGGAGAGACCCGAAACTTGAACACAAACACAATTTGAATCGCAAACAAGTACTCGAGAAACTCCCTGGCTTTGCAAGCGGGTTTTTGCCGCGGAGGGTCAAATCACGGCGAAAACCCGGTAGCAAACTTCTCAAAAATCCGGCCCCAAAAGTATTTCATTGGCAGTAAAGCACTTTGAGATGTCCGATGGTCGTGAAAGGCACTATATAAATGCAAGTCTTTCTTTTCTTATGTCTAAGTTCGAAGGTTGTCAGTTCAAACCTCACTCCCGTACTTCAGCATATCATTGAGGTTGACACTTCAGTGCAGTAGTGAGGGAAATTCTTTGCTGGAGGTGCCATCTTTCAGATTAGATATTAAGTTAAGGGCCCATCTGCCTGGTCAGGTTGATGTAAAAGATCCCATGTTACCTTTTCCAAAGAAGAGCAGGGAGTTCGCCCTCATTCATCCCTCAGTCAACACCACCATAAACAGATTAATGGATCATTCCATTCATTGAGGTTCTTAAGACCCTGGGCATAAATTCTCGGCCATGTTTGCCTACAAAACAAAAGTCACTTCCCTTCAAAAGAAATTAATTGGCTATGAAGACCCCTGAGGTTGTGAAAGTTGTTGCTACCTTCTCGTATCAGTAAAAGCTTGACATGGTTGACTGCAATAGCTGGTAAAGTATAACTTGGCCATATCTGTTTATTGCTACTTGTCGCTAACAAGGACTCGCCCCTCATTTTTCATTCGCTTTTAATTCTAATTTAATTTCAGCGAAATACAGTGGGCAGATTATAGCTTATTGTACTTTCAACCTCAAATTGGAGAGACATGGGCCCCATTGAGAAACCCCTCAAGAGACATTTTAGCACATAACAGGGTGTAAGCCAACCAGGCTTTTCAATATATTATGAGCAGCAATTGAGCATGTACAGGGTACTTGTTAACTGGTCACACAGCTTATGCTTTAGACAAGCAAGGTTTATTAATAAAATTACTGGCAGGAACAGCATGGGAAACTGGCTACCAGAAGCTGGACACTAAGCTGATCAGGGAATTTAACGAGGTCCTGTTTGCAATGTTGTGTTTATTACTGCAGAATATTTAATTGGTTCTCTAAAGTAGTGTTAAAGAGAGGGTCTACTGTATGCATGTATGGCATCATCATAGGCAGTCCCTCGGAGTCGAAGATGACTTGCTTCCACATTAAAAATGAGTTCTCAGATGACTGATAACTCCAATGTGGCAGCTACAGTCTCTGTCGCAGGTTGGACACACGGGGGTTGAAAGGACGTTTGTTTTAAGTGCTTGGGTTGTCACGTGCTCCTTCCGCCGTTTGCACTTGGTCTCCACTTGCTCCCAGCGAAGAGACTCGAGGTGTTCGGGGCCTGCCTGGATTATTCTCTTCCACTTTGAGCGATCTTGTCCCAGGGATTCCCAGCTCTCGGTGGGGATGTTGAACTTCTTCAAGGAGGCCTTGAGGGTGGGCAGGCAGTAATGTGGAAGGCCCGGCTTGGGTCTCTTCAGAGGCTGGTCTGGCGATTTGAGTGGGAGTGGCAGTTGAATCTGTCAATAGGCACGGGGTCTGGGCATGTTTCCTTATTGTAGCAGCTAACTCTGACATTCCATTCCTCATGTGCCCTAACAGTGTCTCAACTACCTGCAACATTCCCCCCCTCATGTTTACTGACAGCGCATCAGCTACCTGCGACATTCCCTCCCTCATGTGCACTGACAGTGTATCTGCTGCCTGAGACATTCCCTCTCTCATGTTCCTGGACAGTGTTCCCATTTCTCGTGAGAGTGTTGTTACTTCTCCTGACAGTCTCGATACCTCATCACCCACTGATGGTGTCCACGAGTGATCGTGTAAGGTCATTGCTCTCCGCACTCATTGCCATCATCTGAAGCACATCTGTTAGCACCTGCACCTCAGGAAAGCACTGTCGAGCTCTCCTTCCCCTCCTCACCCTAGGTGTGCCTTGCTGCATCCCACTGGGACCCACAAGTCTCGGAAGGAGGGGCCGTGGGTCTGCCTCACTGCACCCCACCACTGGGACCCGCAGCCTCGGACATTAGGAAACCATGGAATGTCCCACCAACACTCAAACCAATAGTCACAGGAGGGGCTGGCACCTCAATGGGTGGCACCTGCATCTCCACCAAAGTCAATAAAATAGTGGGGGCTTCATCCATCTCCATCCCCTCTCCCTCCCCCTCCCCCTCATCCCCATGCTCTTGCTCTGGAGTGTGGGATTAGAAGATGTTCTCCTCTTCAGGCTCGTCATTGTCATAATCTTCTTCTGCATCATCAGGATCGGCCTCAATTTCTGCAAAAATAGCAGAACACAGACAAATGATTAGCAGCAGAGGAGGGGGCAGGGTGGGTGGCATGAGTAGGCTCACATAGCGCAGGCAGCAGGCTGATTTGAAGGACCATGATGAATGATAGCGCATTGCAACAACCGAAGCATAGCTGACGGAGACATCCCCATGAACCAAAGCATGGATCGCTAACGCAGTACTTGACTTTTAGCAAAGCCAGATTGTGGAATTTGCAGGACTTACCCTCTCCCTCGAGTGTGAGCCCAGCTTGTGCTGTGGTGGTTGCTTTTCTCCAGACAGAACCCATCAAAGCAGCGACGCTGTCTTCCAAATGTGTCAGTGGGTGCAGATTTGTCAGGCCTCCTCCTGTTGGAGTTGTTTCTCTTTTATTGTGTGCCACCTTTCTCTGCAAAGATGAAAACATAACTTTTTAGAGAGGGTGTCTTTCTGCTGGATGGGACATGTACAGATGATCACATTTACAATTGCAATTCCAGTGAATAAATGAAAATATTACTTACACTAACTACTTGACCAAGGTCCTGCCACTTCTATTTGCACTGGCCTCCAGACCTCAGGGTGGTCACCATTGCACAGTAATCTTCTGCATGTTGGTTCCAGCGTTTCTTCATTTCGTTTGGTGAAACTTTTATGTATCACTACCGGTGTCCAACTTGTGCCATCTGCCCTCAATTACAGTAACTAGTGCCTTCACTTCATCCTGTAAGAAATTCTTGGTCCTTGAGCCACGTTGCATATTGTACTACAGCTCCGATTTTTCCAATGAAAATTAAAGTTCTCACACACAACTGGCTCTTTAAAAATGGGCGAATGCAGTCCGGGAGCTGTACTGGGCATGCGCGCCTATCGCAGTCATATCAAAAATGTCCTTTTTTTCCCGCTCATGCGCAGAAGGGAAGGGGCATCTTTTTTTCGGCACAGACATTCGGCTCCACCCCCCCAAAGCTAATGGGCAGGCTGTGTGGCGCCAATTTCAAAAAATGGAATGGGTAAACTTGCAAGTTAATTTTTTGGAGTAGTTGGGCCCCCAAAAAATGGGCGTATCTCTTGCAATATGCCAAAAAACGGCATTGGGGAAAATTGAGCCCCATATTTTATGGTTTTATTCTTGTCCAACAGCCGATTTTTAATCCCCCAGCACAAGTCATGGAACTATTCCTTATTCCCAATGCAACCATTCCCATGGTGAGTGAGAACATTTTTCTCTGGTCGACCACTGCACTTACAAACTGATCGAGGCTATATCTTATGATTACCTCACTTAGCATGCACTAATCGCAGCAGTAATACAGAAAGGGGACAGCCTTTTAAGACTGAGATGAGGAGGAGTTTCTGCACTCAGAGTTGTGAATCTTTGGAATTGTCTACCCCAAAAGGGCTGTGATGTTCAGTCATTGAGTATATTCAAGACTGAGATCGATAGATTTTTGGACTCCAGAGGAATCAAGGGATATAGGGATAGGGCAGAAAAGTGGAGTTGAAGTAGGAGATCAGCCATGATCTTATTGAATGGTGGAGCAGGCTCAAGGGGACATATGACGTACAATTCTTATGTTCTTAAAGTTGGACTTTATGGATCCTGTACAAAATGGAAGGAAGGGAAGAAGGAAGTAAGTAAGTAAGTAAGTAAGTGATGGAAAAAAAAAAGAATGAATGAATGTCATTTATTATCATGCCTCCATCCTTACAACTCTCCGAGAACTCTGTGGTTCGAACACTCTGGCCTTTTGTGCATTCCTCACTTCCTTCACCCCACCATTGGCGGCCATGCCTTCAGCCGTCTAGGCCCTAAGCGGATTGATTTGCTTAACACAGTAATTTTGGTCCTCCATAGTTTGCCCTCCTCAGTTCCCCAGCACAGTAAAGATGATTCCCCATCATTTCTTAAATTAATATGTGGCATAAATAGAAATAAAAGTCCAGAAAACTGCATCGGTCATTTATCAAACTTAGATTGTTTTTCTGCTGTGTTTGATTGTGAAATCTATTTAAGTAAACTGTTTAAAGAGAGTTAAGTGTTCATAGTCTCATGTTTAAAATCATAATACATTTAACAGAATAACACATTGGGACTCTTCATTCCAGACACCTTGAACATTTTGCAGTTCTAACGAATGTGTGGTATCAGCCTGCCTTATGGGGATAATGAGCCAGAAATTCTTACTAATAACATGAAGAGTTATGTGCTAAAAACAGCACATTGCACAGAAAGGGAAATAGAAGTGTCAGTCACAATGCAATATGTCCAGTTAATACTGAACATGCTATTGCTGAAATTTTTTCTTGTTTTCCTGTGCATAGTATGCTATTTTGAAGTGCAACATAACTCTCTGTTATATCAAATGTGAATGTTGGTGGCAGGCTCCAAGGCAAGTTCATTTTCCTGACAAAACCCAATTAGCTGTGCATTGTTGCCTGGAGCCTGGGGCCTTGATTATTTCTGCCAATAAGGCTTATTACAGTTACATTATTAGTGAGGTAGGGTATGATTAACATGTCATATTAATGTATTGCCACACAGGTACAATATTTTAATAAATTGACAGGTTTCGTGCTGTTGGTTTAAACTCTCAGAAAATCCATGCAAATGAAAGAGGCTGTAATACATCTTACTGTGTGGTTGTTCTGTGTAGCTGGAGCTCTTATATAGGCAGTTCTGAGGATGAAGGTGAATCCGAACCGAAAATTGGGCTGTTGGGGCTAAATTTGACCATATTGGATGGAATTATTAATAAACCTGATTGTGGTTAATTTAAACTATTTTGAAATCTAAAACAGAATGGCATCAAATGTGGATTGTAGATTTGTGTAAAGTTACAACAAATACAAATGCATAAACATGATAGACATTCTCTGTGGTATCGCAGTCAGGCTGTGCTTTGTGTCTGGCTAAATAGTTCATTATAAATACATAAATAAATGAAAACATGAATGAAATTATTCATGCCACTATTTGTCTAATAATATTTTAATTGGTCAGGTTTTTTCCCGGCAACTTGCCAATCTATTATGGAGTAATTGAATTTTACTTGTGCTTCTTTCTTAGTTTATATGACCTTGGTCTTACATACACCAGTGCTCTGCCTTCAGAGAATGAAGCTGGTTATGAAGTGTGACACATGAAAACAATTCCTTACTTTTCGTTTTACAATTTATTGGGTTCTTTAAGTGCAGCAACAAAATATGAACTTCCTCAACATAGTTTATATTATTGTTAGAATAGAAGGAGTGGCTGGAGAACAATAAATGTTCAGGAATTAATTTCTTTTCCACTCATTCAGTACTCCATGAAACAAGAAATGTTCGAATTCAGGCAAACTTATTTATTGATAGGTATAGTATTATACATTCCATTGACTTCTATAAGATCCGATAGATTTTTGTTTGCAAGTATTCCGAAACAGCTTGTTCCTGAAACTTGCTATAATCTTATAGAATCCCATAGCATTTTGCATGGTGTATCCATCTATAATATATTGAAAATCTTACATCTGCACACATTTCGCACGTCCATATTTATAATGGAAACGCTCTATGTAAATTTGTCACACTGTATTACACCCTCCTGACACTTGGGGTGCTGTAGCTGCATAATTTTGTATCTCTCAGTGCTTCAGCCTCTACTGCGGATAAACTCCTATGGGGTTACTTTGGCCAATGAATGAAAACAGGCACTAAATGGGCGCTATCTTAATAAGACTAGCCTGTTTGAACGTCTAGATTTGGCAGACAATTTTGGTCCTATTTGCTGATTACTATAATTTGAATTTACCTGGAGGTGCGAAACTAGAAAGCTATAGGTTTAGCCCTCAAGTGCTGATTAGACTCAATTTTCATGGAGCAGTATACGTGGGCACCTCACACAGACATCCACTGAAGGTGTGGAGTGCTCTGGCTGACACATAGCAGCATGTTGCAGCATGGCTCAGGGACCGAGGGAGAGATCGCACAGGTTCATGGATATGACACAAGAAGTCCTGGTGGAGGAGGAGGAGGGATGTCCTGTATCCATAGGGAGAAGGATGCCTCCTCACCCTCCTGTCCTTCTCTCTTGCAGCAGCTGGTGCTGCTATGCCTGACCATATCCTCCTCCCATTCCTCATCCAGAACAAGGGAGAACCCTCGCAAGATGCCCATGACAAGCAATCTCTTTCTCCTGGTGACTCAACAACAACAGCTTTTATTTATTTAGTGCCTTCAACATAGTAAAACATCTGAAGGCGCTTCACAAGAGTGTTGTAAGATAAAACAGATATATTTGACACCGAGCCACAATTTGACTCCTATAAAGTGTCCAGTGAGGTGGTGCAGCACAGCACTACCACTTTTAGGTGAAGTCCTCAGAGAATTTACAGAATAAATCAGAAGATATTGTGGATAAAGGGGGAGTGGGATGTGAGAAGGAGGATAATGTATGAGGATACAGGCACCTTATAATCTTTCAGCCGTGCTGCTGGCCAAGGGCTTATCCATGCCCCTGCCAAGAATGGCCAGCAATGTTGCCTCCAAGGGGGTGAGGTGAAGCTAGGAATGTGAGGTGTGCCTCGTGTTTGGTACAGATTGATGGTAGGTGAGTGATGGGGGTGTGATGCATTGAGCAGTGTGTGAGGCTATTGGTGCAATTGATAGGGGAAGGCTTTTGAAGATGCATTCACTGGCCTTGACCACTCATCTGAGGTCATGAAACTTCTTTGGGCACTGGAACCAGGTCCTGATGGCGACGCTTCGGGCAGTGACCGCCTTGGTGATCTGGTTCCACATCCTTCTTTCTGTAGGGTTTTCTGGCCCCTGTGGGTAGAGGACATCTCTTGCAGTGTTCATCCCCTGCACAAAGCTCGAGTGCTGCGTCCAAGACACTGGGCACCCTTTCTCTGGCCTGTTGAGCCATTTAGGGTTAGTGCTAAGCACTTTTACCATTTTTCATCAGCAGAAGGCAGCTCACCTTTAAGAAGTGCAGACTGCCTTTAAGTAAAGCTAGTCTCGTTCGAAGCTCGGGAACTTCGGCCCACTGCTGAGCACACAGCCTATCAGCAGTGCGTTCAGCACTAGGCTGTGCGCTGCAATCATTATAATTAACAGGCAGTACCAAGTTGATGTGCTGCTTGCACTCCTCAAACGGGCGCGGGCATAGCTCGCATCGATGTGCCCGCACCCATTCTTCAACGGTGTGGAATTTCACCCCCTTGGAATTATAATTACAAATGTCAGATACAAATAATGAATCACAGTATCAAATCTGTAAATAGTTGTACATTTTCATGGTGGCATGCTGGTGATGGTGATAGTGTCTCTAGTACATGCCTGTTATCAATTCACAACATGTCTGTGAGTATTTGTACCAGTTTCACAATTGTATCCATCTATTGTTAGATTATAATATTGAGATGATGCTTTAGTGAAACAATTGTTATTTCTAATTCCCCCTACTCCACAGTCATCTCATGCGTTGCACTGTGAATGCTTCATTTACCAGCTGACAGGATGGGTGGTGGATACATGCATCTCCATTGGCTGTACCAGTGCTGCTCTGTGGCAGATGGGTAGGGGACTGACACGGGACGTAATGAAAACTCTGGCAGTTTTTCCTTCCACCCAACAGTTGGGACCCGTCTCTCTACTTGGTGCTGTGCCTACATTCAACAGAAACTATAACACATGAACTTGTTTTTTGGAAGTTGTACTTTGAATGTGAGTCCTTAGGTTTGGATAGAAAACGTGGGATTATGGGCTAGATTTTCCAAAAAAATCCGCTGGATTGCCGCCCAAAATACTGCTAAGATTTTAAAATTACCGCCGGCGAAAAATTTCCAGCGAAAATAAACGGACCTTACACCCTGATTCTCGGCGGAAAATGGAACCTTGGGCCAATTGGGTGGTTCTTAAACAAAATGGGTGGTAATTACTAAAATTTATACTGAGGCTGCAGGTTGGGCCTAGTAGGAGGAAAACACAAAAAAAACGTTTTCCAAAAAACGTAAATTAAAAAATCAGAAAACATTCTCAGGACTCTTTTTACCTTAATCACTGTAAGAGAATTTTAAAATAATGATTAAAAACCCTTTAACTTACCTTTTTCTGCAGGGCTACTTACCTATCGCCCAGCTCCCACTGCTTCTCGTGGGCGTTTTTTTTTCTACTTACCTACAGGTCACCGCTGAGTCAAAGATGGGGCGATGGCGGTCTATGGATGGTGCACGCTGGCGGTACGCTCCCCAGTGGTATTTTTAAACCGCCAGCGGAACTCTTTGTGGAAATTTTCGCCCACCCGGTTTTCGCCCAAAACGACCAATACCACCGAGAAACCAGGAGGCAATGCAGTGGAAATTCTGGCCCATTGTCTCTGTAATGTCTTTCTTCTGATTAGTGTTAGAGTATAGGCCTTAGCATTAAAACCATGCTGAACTGTGTATACTTGTTGTAACCAATGTACAGCAACAACTTTATTGCTGTTGCTTGTGTCTGCTGTTCACTGCTTGAAGTTGTAGATGAAGGCCGTTGTACTTGGAAGTGAAACAAACTTTAGTTAATTCATTTAACGTATATATAGGGCTGGATTTTACAAACCTCGGCAGATCCGTGGCGGGAGACGTCAGTGGTTCCGGCCTCTCTGCTGGCTCCAACCCGCCCAGCGCGTTTCCCAGCCAATTAGAGGAAGCGGATCTGATGACGTCATTTGATGACACGTCATCAAATGATTTCCTTAAAGGAATCATCGACAACTTTAATTTGACATTTGTGCTGTCAGTATTCTACAGCATTGAGGTGCTTCACACACTGACAAGCACTGCATAGAGATGCAGGGCTGCACCCAGGCTCTCCCTCAAAGGGAGGTCCTCTTCCCTTCCCATGGGCAGAAGAGAGATCAACACAGCCTGGTTGCACATTGCAATGGAGGTCACGAGCAAGAATGTCATCAGGAGGACCTGGGTGCAGTGCCGCAAATGTTTCAATGATCTCATTCGATTAGGAAACATTAGTACAAAGCCACACTCAGCATCATCCTGCTGTGCCTCTCATCACATCCCCATCACTCTGCCTTCCCTACCTAAGCAGACACATCCTTACTTACACCATCTTACTCTGCACCTCCACCCATCCCTCTCTATCAACAGTATCACATCCCCATCTCACTAGCTACCCCTCACACTCACCCTCATCCTAATTCAATCATACTACCTAACAACACACAAGGGCACTTTGGTGTTTCATCCAATGCTGATGTAAAGATTCTGTTAATGTGGTGTCAAATATTGAAAGCTTTATTTTCAACACTTTACTTTCTTTGACAAGTTTGTGTGCACCTTTGGAAGTGGCTTAGTGAGTTGCAATGAATGGTGAAACATTACGGCCCCAAGTTTCGCCATGATTTGCTCCTGATTTTTAGGAGCAACTGGTGTAGAATGGAGTATCTTAGAAATCGGAATTCTCGCCATTTAGTTTGCTCCAGTTCTAGTCAGTTAGAACAGTTTCACTTTGGAACAGAATTTTTTTTTTCAAAAGGGAGCGTGTCCGGCCACTTACGCCTGTTTTCAAAGTTTAGGCAGTGAAAACTTACTCCAAACTAACTTAGAATGGGGTAAATGAAGATTTTTGTACGCTCGAAAAAACTTTGTCTACACTTTAGAAAATCAGGCGTAGGTTACAAATCAGGCGTAGGGAATGGGGGGGGGGGGGTTTAAAGGGAAGTTTACAAACATTAAACACTTCAGTTTTACAAATAAAGAGCCATCATCAATAATAAATGATAAAAACATCAATAAATCAACCAATAAATCAATCAAAAAAAATTAATAAGAAATAACTTTTTTAAAAAATCAATAAATAAAACATTTTCTACTTACCGACTGCAGCACCGGGAGCCCTCCAACAGCGTGCTGGGATGCCCCCCGCCCCCAGTGTGTCTCTGTCAGTGTCTCTATCTCTTTGTCTGTCTGTCTGTGTGTGTCTCTCATTCTCTGTCTGTCAGTGTCTGTGTTTCTGACAGCGAGGGGAGGGGGAGGAGGGGGGTAGAGGGAGAGAGGGGGGGAGCAGAGGGAGGGAAGGGGGGGAGAAGGGGGAGGGGGGGAGAAGGGGGAGGGGGGAGGGGGGGAGAAGGGGGAGTGGGGGAGGAGGTGAAGGGGGAGGGGGGAGGGGGAAGGAGGAGAAGGAGGCGGGGGAGAGGAGGGGGAGGGGGAGGGGGAGGGGGGGAAGGAGATGGGGGGAGAAAGGAGATGGGGGGAGAAAGGAGATGGGGGGGAAAGGAGATGGGGGGGGGAAAGGAGATGCGGAGGGGGGGGAAAGGAGAAGGGGGAGGGAGGCTGAACGGGCCGGGCCCGGCCGGGCCAGAGACTTCGGGCAGGGCCCAAGACTTCGGGCAGGGCCCGTCCCCAACACCAGATTTACAGGTAGGTGGCATTGGGTCGGGTCGGGATCGCGGGTCAGGTCGGGGGGAACGCGGGTCGGGAGGGTGGTGGGAGGGAGGTTGGTTCGGTTCGGGTCGGGGGGAGGGAGGGAAAGGGAGGTCAGGTCGGGGGGAGGGAGGTCAGGTCGGGTCCAGTCCGGGGGTGGGGGGGGGGGCGGGGGGAAGCGGGAGTCGGGTCGGTGTCGGTGTTGGGTCCGGTCCGGAGGCGGGGGGCGGGGGGCGGGGGGTGGGGGGAAGCGGGAGTCGGGTTCGGGTCCAGTCCGGGGGGTTGGGTCAGGTCCAGTCCGGGGGGTCGGGTCGGGTCCGGGAGGAGCCTTATTCACGCAGCCCCAGTGAGGCCATTCGGCCAGGGCTAGGGGCTGCATGCTTTGGCCCCTCCCACACAGTTTTGGGCGCCTGGAGCTACTGCACATGCGCGCCCACTGTAGCGCGCATGTGCAGAGGTCCCGGCACTGTTTTCAGCGTAGGGACCTGGCTCCGCCCCCTACAGCTCATGCTGCGCTGCGCCGAGCTGCAAACGACCTGTAGGGAGCTGGAGAATCTGGAAGTTTTTTTTAGGCGCACTTTGTGGCGCGAAAAACGGGCGTCCAGGTCAGGACTGCGCCGTTCTAGGCGCGGCTCGAAACTTGGGCCCAGAGTTACTCTGCCACAATGGTCATAAGTGTGAACAGAATGGCTTGGGCATTGTCGGGATGCTTTATGTTGTTGGAGTGGGGTGGTGCCAATCTGACGCACCAATTGGCAGCCAAGGTGTACAGCGTCGTGAAGTAAATCTAGCCAGGGTGAGGACATCCCTGGCCTCCCAGGCAGCAATGTGGTCGGGTGCTGATGCCCTCTGTCCTGTGCAACATCAGTTGATTGCGGAGAAGGTTGGTGTTGTTGGTGCTGCTGCTGTGTCTGGTGATGCTGGTGTTCGGGCTGATCGTGGTGGGATTTTGTGGACCAAAGTGAGAGAGTATTAATTGCACCAATGCTGATGGAATAGATGGCAGGTGAAGTAGAGATGACAGAAGTGATCTGGCAATGGTGGGAGAGGTAATGTAGGTCAGACTGGATGGAGACTTGTGTAAAGACTTGCAGCATTCTGAATCTGCAGTGGAGATGCAGTTTAGAGAAGTTAGTGACTAAGGGAAGCTATCTGAATCAGCTGGGAGCTTTCACTTAACATTTGAAGCTGTCATCTCATCAGCTGAAACAATGGGCACTGACCTCCCACCTCAGCTTCACAGACAAGGTCTAGGCACAACGGGAAACCGGTGGGCAACCTGTCAAATTCAAAATGCTGAGAAAAAAAGCATTGTTAAGTGGCTGTAAACAAGCTAGTAATGATTTTAATTGCCTCCCCCGCCGCTGCATGTTGGATCCGACATTTGGTTAAGGCGCATGGCAACAGGTTCACAGCGGGGTCCCAACCCGCTGGGGGGAAAAAACTGTTTCCCACCCGACACGCCATCGATCGTGCCCGCTGACCCGACCTCCGCAAAATCCAGCCCATAGGCCCAAAGTTTCCACATGATTTGCTCCTGATTTTTAGGAGCAACTGGTGTAGAACGGAGTATCTTAGAAATCGGAATTCTCGTCATTTAGTTTGCTCCAGTTCTAGTCAGTAAGAACAGTTTCACTTTGGAACAGAATTTTTTTTTCAAAAGGGGGCGTGTCCGGCCACTTACGCCTGATTTCAAAGTTTCGTGAGTGAAAACTTACTCCAAACTAACTTAGAATGGAGTAAGTGAAGATTTTTGTACGCTCGAAAAAACCTTGTCTACACTTTAGCAAATCAGGCGTAGGTTACAAATCAGGCGTTGGGAATGGTGGGGGGGGCAGTGTTTAAAGGGAAGTTTACAAACATTAAACACTTCAGTTTTACAAATAAAGAGCCATCATCAATAATAAATGATAAATTCATCAATAAATCAACCAATAAATCAATCAAAAAAAATTAATAAGAAATACATTTTTTTTTAAATCAATAACTAAAACATTTTCTACTTACCGACTGCTAGCACTGGGAGCCCTCCAACAACGTGCTGGGATGCCCCCCTCAGTGTGTCTCTGTCAGTGTCTCTCATTCTCTGTCTGTCAGTGTCTGTGTTTCTGACAGCGAGGGGAGGGGGAGGAGGGGGGTAGAGGGAGAGAGGGGGGGAGCAGAGGGAGGGAAAGGGGAGAAGGGGGAGGGATGGGGAGAAGGGGGAGGGGTGAGAAGGGGGAGGGATGGGGGAGAAGGGGGGAGGGGGGAGAAGGGGGGAGGGGGGAGAAGGAGATTGGGGGGGAGGAGATTGGGGGGGAAAGGAGATTAGAGGGGAAGGAGATTGGGGGTTTGGGGAAGGAGATTTGGGGGGGTGGGGGGGGAAGGAGAAGGGGGAGGGAGGCTGAATGGGCCGGGTCCGAGACTTCGGGCAGGGCCCGTCCCCAGCACCAGATTTACAGGTAGGTGGCGTTGGGTCGGGTCGGGGGGGGGGGGTGGTGGGAGGGAGGTCGGTTCGGTGCGGGGGGAGGGAGGGAGAGGGCGGTCAGGTCGGGGGGAGGGAGGTCAGGTCGGATCCAGTCCGGAGGCGGGGGGGGGGGGGGGGGAGCGGGTGTCGGGTCCGGTCCGGGGGCGGGGAGCGGGGAGCGGGTGTCAGGTCCGGTCCAGGGGCGGGGAGCGGGGAGCGGGTGTCAGGTCCGGTCCAGGGGCGGGGTGGGGGCGGGTGTCAGGTCCGGTGCGGGGGGTGGGGGGGGGAGCGGGTGTCGGGTCCGGTCTGGGGGCGGGGGGCGGGGGGGCGGAGCGGGTGTCGGGTCCGGTCCGGGGAGCGGGTGTCGGGGGCGGGGGGTGGGGGGAGCGGGTGTCGGGTCCGGTCCGGGGGCGGGGAGCGGGTGTCAGGTCCGGTCCAGGGGTGGGGGGGGTGCGGGAGCGGGTGTCGAGTCCAGTCCGGGGAGCGGGTGTCGGGGGCGGGGGTTGGGGGGAGCGGGTGTCGGGTCTGGGGGCGGGGTTGGGGGGGGCGGGGAAGCGGGAGTCGAGTCGGGTCAGGAGGAAGCAGGAGCTGGCCATGGGAGGAGCCTTATTCACGCAGCCCCAGTGAGGCCATTCGGCCAGGGCTAGGGATGCGTGCTTTGGGCCCCTCCCACACAGTTCGGCGCCTGGAGCTACTGCAATTGCGTGCCCACTGTAGCGCGCATGTGCAGAGGTCCCGGCACTGTTTTTAGCGCAGGGACCTGGCTCCGCTCCCTACAGCTCCTGCTGCGCTGCGCCGAGGGCCAGAGGACCTGCAGGGAGGTGGAGAATACGGAGGTTTTTTTTAGGTGCACTTTGTGGCGCGAAAAACAGGCGTCCAGGTCAGGACTGCGCCGTTCTAGGCGCGGCTCGAAACTTGGGCCCATAGTTTCCATATTACTATGAAAAGATTTATTAAGTTTCACAGAAAGCTCATACCCATGTATAGTATGTTCATGTTTTATTTCGTGTTTTAGTTAAAAATGAAAGTACTGGGGCAGGTTTTCCTTCCCCATTCTTCCCAATTTTGAGCAGGTTTATGGTGGGCTGGTGAGGATAATCCATTCTGCTTTGTCCTCACCACCCTTTAGATGACCAAGCCCAGGAAATTTGCGGGGGCAGGTGTTGGGCCATTGTTGTGAGAAAAAGTCCTATTCCTACTGAAACAATGTTGACCTTCTGCCAAGGAAGGAAAATGTATCCCCTTGTATGAAGATTTAGTAGTGAAATAGCTTGTCAGCTTAATAACTTGAGCTGCTCACAAAAACTCAATCCTTCTAAAGCATTAAAACACAATCTACACATACTCCCCTTACATATACTTATGACATTGCCATATAATTCTAAGCAATACTTTGTAAGGTGGTTGTGAGGGCCATAAGTCCATAGGAATGTATGGCACAGAGGAGGTAGGTCCTTTGGCCCATCGTATTTATGCTGATTCTTTGCTAGAGCAATGCAAAGCTAATCGCACTGACCTGTTCTCTGCCGATAGCCCTGTATCTACCTTTGCTTCACATGGCTATTCATTCTTCCTTTAAAAGTTGCAATAGTCTCTGTTTTACTACTCTCTGTGGCAAAGCATTCTGTGTTCCAGTAACTCTCTTAAAGGCAAAATAGCCTTTGTCTTAGTTTATCCAAATTTCTGTTCAGCCACAAGAAAACTTGCTTCAGAAACTGAGAATATTTATAAATCTCATTATAATGTCAGTTTGTCTGCTGTAGGCTACTTTGTATGTGACCACAATAACAAAGAAGTCAGTCACTTTGTAGTTCTGAAAATTCTAATGAGATTAGTGAACGCATATACGAATTTAATGTAAATTTGAGTGCTGACAGCCTCAAAACTAAATCCACTAAGGCTAACAACTTTAATTTACCATGAAATTAAACTGGTGTAAACCTATTTCCTTGAGTATTATCTACCCTAATTGTTCATTTCACATGGATTATAAAACTCAAGGTGGGTCTGTCTATTAGGATCTCATCCCTAAACCAATTGCATAGGGAAGTGAATGGCATTCTATTCCTTTGGTCTTGGGTTTGAATATAACACACACTGATGGGCTGACAGTCTCCTCTGGCTGAACATTGCATGTGGATTTTGGTGGCTTGAATAGTGGGTATGAGTTATAACCTCAAACCATAATTCGGCAACAATCAGCATTCAGACACATGTAATTCAGTTTCCCAAAAAGGCTGCTTACTGCCAGAAAGCGGCAGCCAAGCGTTGGAGTCGAGAGGCCGCTGATTTGGAGTCCAATGGCCGCCGCCAGAGAAATTCACCTGGTTGATTTTTCCGGTGGTCCTCATTTCCGTCCTGCTGCTGCTGACCCCTCCTAAGTGCGTCATCAAAGAGCGCACCGCTGATCTCCCGCACCGCCATCCTCATTCAGCACAAACAATCTTTGGGCCGCCGAGCGGTGCCCCCGACAGCTTTTTCTGTCGATGCACTGTGTTTTCAGTGTGTGCGATATGGCTGGGCAGCGGCCATTAAAGGGGAGGGCGCACTGCCGTGGCCACGATTTTATTTTTTTTGCCGGTCGACTTCCAGATCGACTGGACAATTATGCCCCCAGGTTCGGCCGGGCCGCCAACAGGCAGCCTGGCACCCAAGGGTGCCAGGCAACTGGCCCAGCCGAAGCCCTCCCTGATGTCCCAGTAGACCTAACTAAAATCTTCGCAGAGTTCGCAGCAGCTCTCCCCTTTAAGTGAAGGGGAGAGACGTGGTGACACACACGTGTCATGACATCATCACTGCTCCGCTGATGTCATACATCAGCGGAGACTCCGTCCCGCCTCCACTTCCGCCCCTCTAGTGGTCGATCTTCTGCTTACCGCCATACTTTGCCTCCATTATGACTGATTTCCGGTCCGCCTGAAAAAAATGACAAAAACTAAATTTTGCGACAGTGGCCTCCTCGTTCAACGCGGTGGAAAAAACACTTTTAAAGCAATAGGTATAACCTGTTTCAGCGGACTTGAATTTTGGCCCCATAGATGGCTAGTATCAGAAGTGTTTTCGTTAAAACAAAGACTGGGGCAGATTTTCCTCGCCCATTCTTCCCAATTTTGAACAGGTTTGGGGTGGGCTGGTGAGGATGATCGGTTCTGTTGGGTCCTCACTACCCTTTATGTGACCAACCCCACAAAAACAGCCATGTCAGGTGTGACATTGTTATGGGAAAATGTCCCATTTGTACTGAAACCAACGCTGATCTTCTGCCAAGGAAGGAAAATACACCCCCCTGTATCAAGTGCCTTGGATTCACATTGGTACACAAAGGGTGTTATATATGTAAACCTATGTGTAGCCACCAGAGGGTTCATCCTCTGGAGTCCCAAGGGATCCCACAATCTCTTGGGAGCACCTGTACTTAAGGAGGCCTCACAGGCTGGAGAGGCACTCTGGAGACCTGCAAAAAAAGACTAAGGTCACACTTTACTTTGAGCTCACAGTATCTAGTCAAACTCCTTATTCATACTTAACAACTGGCGACAAAATGCAGATGACGAACCCAATGATGCAGAGAACAGTGGGCATCCTGGAGAAATTTTCTGAGGGATTGGGAAATCTTCGTGGAACGACTCGACCAATACTTCGTGGCCAACGAGCTGGAGGGAGAAGTGAACACTGCCAAACGAAGGCCGATTCTCCTCACCGTCTGCGGGGCACCAACGTATGGCCTCATGAAAAATCTGCTTGCTCCAGTGAAACCCACAGAGAAATCGTACGATGATTTGTGCACACTGGTCCGGGAGCATCTAAACCCAAAGGAAAGTGTTCTGATGGCGAGGTACCGGTTCTACACCAACAAAAGGTCTGAAGGCCAGGAAGTGGCGAGCTATGTCGCCAAGCAGGACATTGCGAATTTGAAGGACATTTGGAGCACATGCTCAGTGACGTCTTCATACTTGGCATTGGCCATGAAGTGATACTTCACAAACTTTTGCCTGTAGAGACCCCAACCTTGAGTAAAACCATAGCGATAGCCCAGGCGTTCATTGCCACCAGTGACAATACGAAGCAAATCTCTCAGCACACGAGTGCTGCTACAAGTACTGTGAACAAAGTGATGTTGTTTTCAAATCGCAACGTACAGGGCAGGACTCACATGCCTGCAGCTGCACGTCCGCAGATGTCTCAGAGTCCACCATCAAGGATGATCAATGCAAGGCCATTGACACCTTGTTGGCACTGCGGGGGTGATCATCGTTTCCATTCGTGCTGCTTCAAAGGATACGTTTGCAAGGGCTGTGGAACAATGGGACACCTCCAACATTTGTGCAGGCGAGCTGCAAACCTTGCTAATCCTGCAAACCACCATGTTGCAGAGGAGGACAGATCCACGGCGGATCACAACGAACCAGAGCTTCAGACTGAGGAGGCAGAGTTATATGGGGTGCACATATTTACCACAAAGTGTCCCCTAATAAAGCTGAACGTTGAATTAAATGGACTCCCGGTGCCAATGGAGCTGGACACGGGTGCGAACCAGTCTATTATGAACAAAAAGACTTTCAATACATTGTGGTGCAGTAAGGCCTCAAGGCCAGTCCTAACTCCCATTCGCACTCAACTGAGAACTTACACAAAGGATCTGATTCCCGTAATCGGCAGTGCTGCTGTAAACGTCGCCTATGATGGAGCAGTGCACAAGCTACCACTCTGGGTGGTACCAGGGAATGGTCCCACGCTGCTCGCAGTAGTTGGCTGGGAAAGATACGCTGGAACTGGGAGGACGTCCGAGCGCTCTCGTCCATTGACGATACTTCGTGTGCCCAGGTCTTAAACAAGTTCCCCTTGCTGTTCGAATCAGGCATCGGGAAGTTCCAAGGAGCAAAAGTGCAGATCCACCTAATTCCGTGGGCGCGACCCATCCATCACAAGGCGGGAGCAGTACCATACATGATGAGAGAGGGTGGAGATCGAGCTGGACAGGCTGCAATGAGAGGGCATAATTTCGCCCATCGAATTCAACGAGTGGGCCAGTCCGATTGTTCCAGTCCTCAAGAGAGACGGCACCGTCAGAATCTGTGGTGATTACAAAGTAACTATCAATCGTTTGTCCCTACAGGATCAATACCCATTACCAAAAGCAGACGGCCTTTTTGCGACGCTCGCGGGAGGAAAGACGTTCATGAAGCTGAACTTGACCTCTGCCTACATGACGCAGGAGCTGGAGGAATCATCGAAGGGCCTCACCTGCATCAACACGCACAAAGGTCTCTTCATTTACAACAGATGCCCGTTTGGGATTTGATCAGCCGTGGCGATATTCCAGAGAAACATGGAAAGCTTACTGAAGTTGGTCCCACGCACCGTGGTCTTCCAGGCCGATATCTTGGTTATAGGTCGGGACACAGTCGAGCATCTGCAGAACCCGGAGGAGGTTCTTAGTCGACTCAACCGTGTGGGGCTCTGGTTAAAATGCTCGAAGTGCGTTTTCCTGGTGCCTGAAGTGGAGTTCCTATGGAGAAGAATCGCGGCGGATGGCATCAGGCCCACCCCCACCAATTCGAAAATGGATGCAATCAAGAACGCACTGAGGCCACAGAACGTGATGGAGCTGCAGTCGTTTCTAGGACTCCTTAACTACTTTGGTAACTTCTTACCGGGTCTCAGCACACTGTTGGAACCACTGCATACCGTACTGTGTAAAGGAGATGAATGGGTTTGGGGTAAAAGCCAAGAAAATGCCTTTGTAAAAGCTAGAAAATTGTTATGCTCAAACAAATTGCTTGTGTTGTATGATCCATGTAAGCGTTTGGTACTAGCATGTGATGCGTCGTCGTATGGGGTCGGGTGTGTATTGCAACAAGCAAATGAATCTTGGAAATTGCAACCGGTTGCTTATGCATCCAGAAGTCTGTCTAAGGCTGAGAGAGCCTATAGCATGATTGAAAAAGAAGCATTAGCGTGTGTTTATGGGGTAAAGAAAATGCATTAATATCTGTTTGGGCTCAAATTTGAATTGGAAACTGACCATAAGCCACTGATATCCCTTTTTTCCGAAAGTAAAGGGATAAATACGAATGCATCGGTCCGCATCCAGAGATGGGCGCTCACGTTGTCCGCACACAACTACGCCATCCGCCACAGGCCAGGCACAGAAAACTGTGCCGATGCTCTCAGTAGGCTGCCATTGCCCACCACGGAGGTGGAAATGGCACAGCCCACAGATTTAGTCATTGTAATGGAAGCATTCGAGAGTGATAAATCACCCGTCACAGCCTGACAGATTAGAATCTGGATGAGCCAGGACCCCTTACTGACCCTCGTAAAAAATTGTGTACTTCACAGGAGCTGATCCAGTGTCCCAGTGGAAATGCAGGAAGAGATAAAGCCGTACCAACGGCGCAAAGCTGAAATGTCTATACAGGCAGACTGCCTTCTGTGCGGTAATCGGGTAGTGGTCCCCAAGAAGGGCAGGGGCACTTTCATCAATGATCTCCACAGTACTCACCCAGGCATTGTAATGATGAAAGCGATAGCCAGATCCCACGTGTGGTGGCCCGGTATCAATGCGGACTTAGAGTCCTGCGTGCACAAATGTAACACATGCTCGCAGTTAAGCAATGCACCCAGGGAGGCGCCACTAATGTTTTTGGTCTTGGCCCTCCAAACCATGGTCCAGGGTCCATGTCGACTATGCAGGCCCATTTTGGATAAAATGTTCCTAGTGGTTGTAGATGCATACTCCAAATGGATTGAATGTGAGATAATGTCGGCAAGCTTGTCCGCTGCCACCACTGAAAGCCTGCGGGCCATGTTTGCCATGCACGGCCTGCCTGATGTCCTTGCGAGCGACAACGGGCCATGTTTCACCAGTGCCAAGTTCAAAGAGTTCATGACCCGTAATGGTTTCAAACATGTTACATCTGCCCCGTTCAAACCAGCATCCAATGGTCAGGCAGAGAGAGCAGTGCAAACCATCAAGCAGAGCTTGAAGAGGGTAACTGAAGGCTCACTGCAGATTCACCTATCCAGAGTCCTGCTTAGCTACCGCACGAGACCCCACTCGCTCACTGGGATTCCACCCGCTGAACTGCTCATGAAAAGGGCACTTAAGACAAGGTTCTCATTAGTCCACCCTGAATAGGTAGAGAGCACATGGCTTCAACAAAGTACATATCATGATGGTGCAAAAGTGTCACGCGAAATTGAAATCAATGATCCTGTATTTGTGTTGAACTATGAACAAGGTCCCAAGTGGCTTCCCGGCACTGTTGTGGCCAAAGAGGTGGGTATAAGTGTTTCGAGTCAAACTTTCAAATGGACTCATCCACCGGAAACACATAGACCAAATCAAACTCAGATTCATGGACTATCCAGAGCAACCCACATTGGACCCTACCTTCTTTGACCCCCCAGCATACAGACCAGTGGCAACCGACACCGCGGTTGACCATGAAGCAGAACCCATCACCCGCAGCAGCCCAGCAGGACTCACCACACCAGGCAGCCCAGCAAGGCCAGCTGCACAGCAGCCCAGCGAGGGCCCAACAAACAATTCACCCAAACCAGCATTTGCACCGAAACAATCAACCAGGGAAAGAAAGGCCCCAGATTGACTCACCTTGTAAATAGTTACACTATTGGTATATATGTAAACCTGTACATACCTTGTGTAGCCATCAGAGGACTCATCCTCTGGAGTCCCAAGGGATCCCACAATCCCTTGGGAGCACCTGTACTTAAGGTTGGAGAGGCACTCTGGAGACCTGCAATAAAAGACTAAGGTCACACTTTACTTTGAGCTCACAGTATCTAGTCAGACTCCTTATTCATACTTAACAAAGGGGTGCTCTTGCATAGATGCTGATATATGGTGAGCGACTGAAATGATTGCCTTTGCTTTGCTAAGGGGCAGACTGGCTCATCGCTAGAACTTGCCAGCTGGCTCGCAGCTTGTCCATGTTTGCACTGCATGTTAAATCAACTGAGTTATCTTATCAGTCGCCACAGTTCCCAGAGCATGGTCGACTTTAATCCATTGATTTAATCGCAAATGCGAAGAAGGATGCCGTTGGCAGCAAGTTCGGGCAATGAGCCTGTCCCTTACAAAGCAATAGCAACCATCTCTGTAATTGTTCAAATTTACAATCCTCTGGCACATGCACTGATCCTCAATTCTGCTCCTTCAGTGTTTCACACAAGTTGCTGCCTATCGGCCTTTGTGAGTTTATGGTTCAAGTATATTATTGGGGCAGTGCAGAGGGAATTTTATCCTGCACCTAACATATCGGACTCAGGGGTGCAGACTTTTAATACTGTACAAAAAATGGATTTTTGTTCTATTATCTACTGACATGAGCAGAAAAATAACCCCCTCTCCCTCTGTTGACACAGAAAAATTCCTCATTTGTGTTTTCTATGAGACTCAACAATATCCCAAACTTGGGAAAAGAAATAGCAGAAATAAAGAGATACACTGATCAAAAACCTTTATCAATATATCGAACTTAGTAGCAAAGTATCTATTTAATGAACCCCCAGAATTAATTAGAACAGATCATATGCAATCATTTACAAACTGGAAAAAATAGCAGGCATATTTTGTTTTTTCTAGAGGCTCCCAACAATCAAAATGCAGGTGACGTGAAATGACCCAAAAGTCTAAGAATTCTGTACATAGAGACTGTCAAATGCTGTGGTTAATATGGTCCATTTATTGCCAAATAGAGATCAAAGCTTTCAAAAAGATCCAGTCAACATGGAGGTGTTTCCAAACAGAAGTAGTTTCCGGCCAATGAAGGTGCATTCCAGGCATCAGCGAATGTGCTTGACAGGTAGATTACTCAGCGATTAAATGTATTGCCAAAAAGTGAGAGTCTAGTAACTGTAGTAGCACAATGTACAATAACATTCCTTTCAGTAATTTAAGACCATATTGGGGGAGGGCAGCACAGCTTGTGAATTTTCTATCGTTGACGTATCGCGCTTTGTATGGTGTACGGAATGAACCGCACATCATTGATGCCACTTTGCACAGAAACACAAGGCGAGATATTTCTAAAATAAAATGATACAGACTATAAAGAGTATTACTGTACAAAAATAGTTTTAAACTAATACCTAGCCCTTCACAGATTTGGTTACCCACTACAAGCTCTCACTTTTCAATTTTGGGGATTGAGTCTGACATGTTCTGATAAGGCAGTTAGCCTTGGTACTGCAGGAATACCTTGCCAGCCATCGTATTTTCCATGAAAAGTGCAATGCTTGGATAGTTGTATTAAGTATGTGCGTGTTAGCACTGTGTGTTTGCATATAGTGTTAGTTACAATGCACTGGTACATGCTTTTATATTTATTAATAACCTTCCATGCTTTCTATAGACGATAGATTAAACCAGAATCTGGCACACAGTGAAACAGATCTATATGGGATCTTATTATCCAAACACCCTGGTCTCAATTAGTTTGAATTATTGTCATTCCACCACATATTAATTTCATAGGAACACAGGGGTACATAGGATCCTTGAAGTGTTTACAGCTGGCCTGTAACAGACTGAAGACAGAGGAAATTTTAAGAAAGCCCTTACATGCTATCCAATGTTGTTTTATCTCTGTATCCATCTTTATAGCATATCATCTTTTCTAATATTTCATCAATGACAATGTCATTTTTATTGTGATTAATATATATATATTATTTAAATACTGATCTTGCACAATATGAACTGTCTGTATCTTTTTGCTCTCCATTTCTGATCCCTTTACTCTGATTGGTATTTTTCTGCTAAACAGCTTAATAAAATGTTTTCTGCTACACTTTGAATGTGATACCCAGCTGAACAGTAATGCAGGTAAAATGTTTTTACAGAATATTTTTGGACTTTGATTCATGTATTGAAATTAAAAGCAAATGTATTGTTGCCATATGTTGGTCTTAGGATTGTGTTGGCCTTGTCATTGTGTGAAAAAAATCTAATGTTGTTTTAAATTGTCATTGACTGTGCAGCCTCATACTGCTCTGAGTAAATGTTGAGCTTTAATCATGGATAGAAAATGGAACTAATTTATAGTTTTATATCTGATGGCGGGCAATTTAGATAAGAGAAAGTGTTGAATTGTTTATTTTGTGAGCTATAGAATATATGTATTTATTACCTTTACGCTTTCAAAAAGTTACAGAAGGTTTGCTATCTATAGATTTTCAGGTATTTTTAATTTGTTTGTAAGGTTGATTAATTTTAACCGTAAGGTTCTTACAACCAAATGATGTTTTATTTAATTTTCACCATTTTCTATCTGTGTGCCTCAAATTATATGTGGCCAAATCTAAAGTAAGCCTTCAGTGTGGTAAATTAATACTTTTTAAAATTAAAATTCCAGCAAAACACAGCGAGTTGAAGAAAAAATAACAACACAAAGTAGATTCTTTTCTAAAAAGTTAACAATTGCAAATTTGAAGACATTTTATATTAAGAAAGAGAGACCAATTTTGCATTTATATAAGTACCTTTCACATCCTCAGGACATCCAAAAGCACTTCACAGTCAATTAATTACTTTCCGAGTGTAGTCACTGTTGTTATGTAGGAATATGTAGCAGTCAATTTTGGCATAGCAAGGTCCCATAAACAACAATGAGATCAATCTGTTTTGATGGTGTTGGTTGGGGATATATGTTGACCAGCATACTGGGAAAACTCCTGTGCTCTTCTTCAACTCGTGCCAATCAATCTTTCACTTCCACTTGAACAGGCAAACCTTGGTTTAATGTCTCATCTGTAAGATGGCACTGTCAGCAGTGTAGCAGTCCCTCAGTACTGCATTGAAACTAAAGTATAGTAACCGAGGCATTACTAATTATATTTCCAGCAAGTGAATAAAATGGTGGAGCAGCAAATCAGACTGCATGAAGATGCAGGATTATATAGCATGCGATCAAGCACATGGCTGGTGCTTCTGCAGCTTAGATGAATGTATAGTGCGTTTGTGTGGAGGTAGAGTCATGTTACTTGGAAAACTAATCACAAAGTGTAACCAACGCAAGATGTGGTTGGTAATGGAGGGCTTCTTGGCAGATGTTAAACGTGCTTTTTAATTTATTTGCTTTAATAATACATGCATCGAGCTTTGTAAACTGCATTGTAAGAAGTACGAAACATTCTATCTGTAGATGCTAACCTTGGGATATTGAGTAACTCAGAAATACTACTGTAGGCCCCAAAGGACTAATAGAAAAACAGCTGCCACTATGCAAAAAAAACATGAACTGATACTTTGGGAATAGGTGACGCTTTGAAAGTCACAATATAGAGTTTCATGACTGTCTAAGACAGACAACAGCTTAATGATTTCATTTTATCCCTCCCTGTCCTTCGCAAACCACATGTCATTTTGCATCCCTGACTCATGTGTACATGGGGATATAGCGTTTCATGTGAAAATCAAATGTATTTTTGGAGAAGTCCACACTGCAGTTTTTCTAACTGAAAGGCAGCTTGTATCCATCCGACAGAATCTGTCATCCTGTACTTGTACTGTTACGGTGGCACAACCTTATTTCAGCATCTTGTCAGAAACTATTTAACCCGAGGAGACTGTAAATTCATATCTGTAGTGGCTGGACACAGCAAAACAAAATCATAACAAGGGAATAGGCAGTAGTTTGAGGAAACCTGTAACAGCTGTTTTCTATCCACAGAGGACCTTTCATTTCTCTTTCACCAGCTAATGATCTCTTCAAAGATTCAGTAAGGAAAGACATAATTGATTGGAATGGTACAGTATTCAACATTACTTGAACTTGTAGTTTGTATTACTTTTCGAGTACTGTTAATGTTTTGAACCCTCCCTGTAGAACATGACAAATCCTGTTCATTTTTCTGCAGAATAAATGTATATTAGTTAAGTTAGTTCTGGTATGAAAAATAGAACAAATTGTGTTAATGATTGTCCAAGTGTGGAGAGCATAGGAACTGTGTTTGTATTAGTGTTGAGATGAGGGATATTTGAAGAATTACTTTGCTGTTTTATGGTTATAATGTGCTGTAGCTTATGACCTTTCCATTCTGGGCATTTTTTTCAGTTTTCTCTCCTCTCCTAAAGACACATTGCTATGGCTTGGATACCTGACCTTTATTACCTCACCCAAGTAACTATTCTTCTTATGTGAGCTTTAACAATGAGTGTTAGTGGGTTTTTCAACTGGCAAGGGTTACCACATAGCAAGCAGGAACAATAATAGCATTTAATTTTCTGGGCCCTCCCCAGCCTGGGGCACTGAGGCCAACTGTAAGAGTAAAGATGTCTTACTTCAATTATATAGGGCCCTGCCTGGTGAGACCACATCTGGGGTATTGTGTACGGTTTTGGTCTCCTTACTAAGGAAGGATATACTTGCCATAGAGGGAGTGCAACAAAGCTCCACCAGACTGATTCCTCGGATGGCGGGATTGTCATTTGGGGAGAGATTCAGAAGACTAGGCCTATATTCTCTAGGATTTAGGTAATTTCATTGAAACATACAAAATTCTTACAAGGCTTGACAGGGTAGATGCAGGGAGGATGTTTCAACTGGCTGGGGAGTCTAGAACCAGGGGTCACAGTCTCAGAATAAGGGGTCGGCCATTTAGGACTGAGATGAGGAGAAATTTCTTCACTTAGAGGGTGGTGAATCTTTGAAATTCTCTACCCCAGAGGGCTGTAGATGCAGAAATCGATAGATTTTTGGATATTAAGGGAATCAAGGGTTATGGGGATAGTGCAGGAAAGTGGAGTTGAGGTAGAAGATCAGCCATGATGTTATTGAATGGCAGAGCAAGCTCGAGGGGCTGAATGTCCTACTCCTGCTCCTATTTCTTATGTTCTTATGTTCTTATGTTCAGCTGGAATGAGCTAACTTAACACAGACCAGGGATCGAATCTGAGATCTTGTGTGTATGGCTCACTTCCAAAGTGTGCATTGCAATTGCTCACTGGACCAATATTTTTAGGTGGGGTGAAGGGTTGTCATCGGCTTTCAGTGGAACAGTATTTCTGTGAACCTTTGTGACATTCAGTGCAACTATATCCAGCTTTCTCCCTTTTTCATGGATCATATTCAAAATCCAAGCAGATCTGAGGGGTAAGTGAACAGTTAACAATAATGGAGGGCATTTCAAGATTTACTTGAGTAACCTTTATTTCGGACTTTAGTCGGTTACTGAATATTTAAGAACATGGGCAAAGAATGCCAAGTAGTGTATTATCCCTATGCATTGAAAAATAAAATGGCATTTGGATAAAAAACACATTTGGAGAGAATTCTCCAGCCTTACACTGAACTAAGATATTCAAGTCTTGGCCAGTTTAAGGAGGATGTTTTGTACCCACCAGCGGGCTAAATGGAATGAATATAACAACCTTTATGGTCAGATAGGCACATAGATGCAAATATATATATAATTGCCAAAAGATCAATTCTACAAGTGACTGTAATGTCTCGATTTAATCTGAGATTGCTGAACCCGCTTCAAGGTGCTTGTGCTGAATTAAACTTCCTTGCCAGCTAATTAGATGGAAGATGATTTCTGCTGAGGGTAAAGAGCAGTGAACTATTCTATCCATTGGAAAACACATCAATACTTTAAAGGAATGGATTTTCGGTTGTCGAACGCCTCAGTCAGCGGCCAGAGAGGGCATTAATGGGAGTGTAAGAGGTTACCGACCTTTTAGCTTTTAGCGCCCCGACTGAAAAATCATTAGAGGCTCACCCGGGCGCAAACCATTAGCTCCTGCCTGCTGACCATCAGTGCAATTCTGACGTCAGTCCTGGTGCAACGCCCATGCTTGCTCCCCGGTCGGTAAATTCGGTGCATATGCCTCATTTAGCGACCGCCAAGAACTACGTTTGGATAAACAGTCGGTACAGGCTTGCAGAATCGTTAACCAGCGGCTACTTAAAGGGATGAGGAAGCGCTTCCCTCAGAGGTCACAGTCAGTGCAATGTTTACACAGAGCATGGTGCGTGAGCCTCCGAGATAGACATAACAGTACAGGTTAAAAACAAGTGATTTTGAAAACTATTGGGTGCATTCCTATGCCGTGCCTTTACGACTCGGCTTTTCCCGAGATCTGATTCAAAGTTCCGCGCATGCACAATGGGTCCGCAAAATGTAACGACCAAACTTTCGTTATCCGCCCCCTCCACCCCCCGTCCCCCCCCGCCCCCTCCCACTCCCAGCTCTGCTGTACAATGGCTGATTTATCGTTCCTGTCAGTTCATCAACTGTTTACAATATACATAGATAAACATAGAAACATAAAAAATAGGTGCAGGAGTAGGCCATTCGGCCCTTCTAGCCTGCACCGCCATTCAATGAGTTCATGGCTGAACATTCAACTTCAGTACCCCATTCCTGCTTTCTCGCCATACCCCTTGATCCCCCTAGTAGTAAGGACCTCATCTAACTCCTTTTTGAATATATTTAGTGAATTGGCCTCAACAACTTTCTGTGGTAGAGAATTCCACAGGTTCACCACTCTCTGGGTGAAGAAGTTCCTCCGCATCTCGGTCCTAAATGGCTTACCCCTTATCCTTAGACTGTGATCTCTGGTTCTGGACTTCCCCAACATTGGGAACATTCTTCCTGCATCTAACCTGTCTAACCCCATCAGAATTTTAAATGTTTCTATGAGGTCCCCTCTCATTCTTCTGAACTCCAGTGAATACAAGCCCAGTTGATCCAGTCTTTCTTGATAGGTCAGTCCCGCCATCCCGGGAATCAGTCTGGTGAACCTTCGCTGCACTCCCTCAATAGCAAGAATGTCCTTCCTCAGGTTAGGAGACCAAAACTGTACACAATACTCCAGGTGTGGCCTCACCAATGCCCTGTACAACTGTAGCAACACCTCCCTGCCCCTGTACTCAAATCCCCTTGCTATGAAGGCCAACATGTCATTTGCTTTCTTAACCGCCTGCTGCACCTGCATGCCAACCTTCAATGACTGATGTACCATGACACCCAGGTCTCTTTGCACCTCCCCTTTTCCTAATCTGTCACCATTCAGATAATAGTCTGTCTCTCTGTTTTTACCACCAAAGTGGATAACCTCACATTTATCCACATTATACTTCATCTGCCATGCATTTGCCCACTCACCTAACCTATCCAAGTCGCTCTGCAGCCTCACAGCATCCTCCTCGCAGCTCACACTGCCACCCAACTTAGTGTCATCCGCAAATTTGGAGATACTACATTTAATCCCCTCATCTAAATCATTAATGTACAGTTTAAACAGCTGGGGCCCCAGCACAGAACCTTGCGGTACCCCACTAGTCACTGCCTGCCATTCTGAAAAGTACCCATTTACTCCTACTCTTTGCTTCCTGTCTAACAACCAGTTCTCAATCCATGTCAGTACACTACCCCAATCCCATGTGCTCTAACTTTGCACATCAATCTCTTGTGTGGGACCTTGTCGAACGCCTTCTGAAAGTCCAAATATACCACATCAACTGGTTCTCCCTTATCCACTCTACTGGAAATATCCTCAAAAAATTCCAGAAGATTTGTCAAGCATGATTTCCCTTTCACAAATCCATGCTGACTTGGACCTATCATGTCACCTCTTTCCAAATGCACTGCTATGACATCCTTAATAATTGATTCCATCATTTTACCCACTACCGATGTCAGGCTGACCGGTCTATAATTCCCTGTTATCTCTCTCCCTCCTTTTTTAAAAAGTGGGGTTACATTGGCTACCCTCCACTCCATAGGAACTGATCCAGAGTCAATGGAATGTTGGAAAATGACTGTCAACGCATCCACTATTTCCAAGGCCACCTCCTTAAGTACTCTGGGATGCAGTCCATCAGGCCCTGGGGATTTATCGGCCTTCAATCCCATCAATTTCCCCAACACAATTTACCGGCTAATAAGGATTTCCCTCAGTTCCTCCTCCTTACTAGACCCCCCGACCCCTTTTATAACCGGAAGGTTGTTCGTGTCCTCCTTCGTGAATACCGAACCAAAGTACTTGTTCAATTGGTCCGCCATTTCTTTGTTCCCCGTTATGACTTCCGCTGATTCTGACTGCAGCGGACCTACGTTTGTCTTTACTAACCTTTTTCTCTTTACATATCTATAGAAACTTTTGCAATCCGTCTTAATGTTCCCTGCAAGCTTCTTCTCATACTCCATTTTCCCTGCCCTAATCAAACCCTTTGTCCTCATCTGCTGAGTTCTAAATTTCTCCCAGTCCCCAGGTTCGCTGCTATTTCTGGCCAATTTGTATGCCACTTCCTTGGCTTTAATACTATCCCTGATTTCCCTTGATAGCCACGGTTGAGCCACCTTACCTTTTTTATTTTTATGCCAGACAGGAATGTACATAGATGACCTGGAAGAGGGGACAGAGTGTAGTGTAACAAAATTTGCAGATGACACAAAGATTAGTGGGAAAGCAGGTTGTGTAGAGAACACAGAGAGGCTGCAAAGAGATTTAGATAGGTTAAGCGAATGGGCTAAGGTTTGGCAGATGGAATACAATGTCGGAAAGTATGCGGTCATCCACCTTGGAAAAAAAACAGTAAAAGGGAATATTATTTGAATGGGGAGAAATTACAACATGCTGCGGTGCAGAGGGACCTGGGGGTCCTTGTCCATGAATCCCAAAAAGTTAGTTTGCAGGTGCAGCAGGTAATCAGGAAGGCGAATTGAATGTTGGCCTTCATTGCGAGATGGATGAAGTACAAAAGCAGGGAGGTCCTTCTGCAACTGTATAGGGTATTGGTGAGGCCGCACCTGGAGTACTGCGTGCAGTTTTGGTCGCCTTACTTAAGGAAGGATATACTAGCTTTGGAGGCGTTACAGAGACGATTCACTAGGCTGATTCCGGAGATGAGGGAGTTACCTTATGATGATAGATTGACTAGACTGGGTCTTTACTCGTTGGAGTTCAGAAGGATGAGGTGTGATCTTATAGAAACATTTAAAATAATGAAAGGGATAGACAAGATAGAGGCAGAGAGGTTGTTTCCACTGGTCGGGGAGACTAGATCGAGGGGGCACAGCCTCAAAATACGGGGGAGCCAATTTAAAACCGAGTTGAGAAGGAATTTCTTCTCCCAGAGGGTTGTGAATCTGTGGAATTCTCTGCCCAAGGAAGCAGTTGAGGCTAGCTCATTGAATGTATTCAAGTCACAGATAGATGGATTTTTAACCAATAAGGGAATTAAGGGTTATTGGGAGCGGGCGGGTAAGTGACGCTGAGTCCACGGCCAGATCAGCCATGATCTTGTTGAATGGCGGAGCAGGCTCGAGGGGTTAGATGGCCTACTCCTGTTCCTAATTCTTATGTTCTTATGTTCTTATTTATCAACCGATTCTGATAAATTTCTGGGTTTGAGGCGCAAACCTTTTCGAGGCACTAAAAGTACCGCTCCACCTGGATTAACGCCGCAACCAAGGTGTGACCAAATTTCTCCCCATAAAATATTATTCACTTAGGCCCTGATTTTATTTCCCCCCTCTTGCCAGAAACTGGGTGGAGGGGGGTGCAATTAAAGTGAGGACAGTCAGTCACCAGCTCCGATCCCACTGCCTCCTCACCTGACCCGATCTTAACCTGAGCAGGCGAGTGGGACAACTGCAGGAAAGGAATGGTATCCTTCTTTAAGTAGGCAGATCGGGTCACGATGATGCACGCACTGTACCCGCCCTCCTCCTTCCCCCTCCCCATCGACATCACCATTAAAAACAGGGCCTTAAAAGTCTACTTGCCAGGTTGTAAATTTGAGACTCCCTTGCATTTGAAGACCTTTATGAGGAGAAGGCCCTGTCACCAATAAATATAATAAGAAATATTTAGACATTATCAATCATATTTGAACTGAACTCTTATCATACTTACACCCCAGCACCAATGACTGAATCGCTAAATGTTAATCAATTTCGCTTTGAATTTTGAATGTTGTGCAGCATCTTACTGGATGGATGAATTAAGACAGGCCAAATGGCCTTCCTTTTCCATAATTATCTTGTGATCTTATGTAAAGACTTAGGGTACAACTGTAAAAATTTAATGTTCATGAACGGCAAAGGTCATTTTTGTTCACCTGTGATATCAGCAAACAATCGCATTGTTCACCTGTGGTATCAGTAAACAATTGCATTGTTCACCTGTGGTATCAGCAAACAATCCCATTGTTCACTTGTGGTATCAGTAAACAATCCCATTGTTCACGTGTGGTATCAGCAAACAATCCCATTGTTCACGTGTGGTATCAGCAAACAATCGCATTGTTCACGTGTGGTATCAGCAAACAATCGGATTGTTCACGTGTGGTATCAGCAAACAATTGCATTGTTCACGTGTGGTATCAGCAAACAATCGGATTGTTGACCTGTGGTATCAGCAGACAATCGGATTGTTGACCTGTGGTATCAGTAAACAATCGCATTGTTCACGTGTGGCATCAGCAGACAATCCCATTGTTCACCTGTGGTATCAGCAAACAATCGAATTGTTGACCTGTGGTATCAGCAAACAATCGCATTGTTCACCTGTGGTATCAGCAAACAATCACATTGTTCACGTGTGGTATCAACAAACAATCGCACTGTTCACCTGTGGTATCAGCAAACAATCCCATTGTTCACATGTGGTATTCGCAGACAATCATAGAAACATAGAAAATAAGAGCAGGAGTAGGCCATTCGGCCCTTCTAGCCTGCACCGCCATTCAATGAGTTCATGGCTGAACATGCAACTTCAGTACCCCATTCCTGCTTTCTCGCCATACCCCTTGATCCCCCTAGTAGTAAGGATTTCATCTAACTCCGTTTTGAATATATTTAGTGAATTGGCCTCAACAACTTTCTGTGGTAGAGAATTCCACAGGTTCACCACTCTCTGGGTGAAGAAGTTCCTCCTCATCTCGGTCCTAAATGGCTTACCCCTTATCCTTAGACTGTGTCCACTGGTTCTGGACTTCCCCAACATTGGGAACATTCTTCCTGCATCGAACCTGTCTAACCCTGTCAGAATTTTAAACGTTTCTATGAGGTCCCTTCTCATTCTTCTGAACTCCAGTGAATACAAGCCCAGTTGATCCAGTCTTTCTTGATAGGTCAGTCCCGCCATCCCGGGAATCAGTCTGGTGAGCCTTCGCTGCACTCCCTCAATAGCAAGAATGTCCTTCCTCAGGTTAGGAGACCAAAACTGTACACAATACTCCAGGTGTGGCCTCACCAAGGCCCTGTACAACTGTAACAACACCTCCCTGCCCCTGTACTCAAATCCCCTCGCTATGAAGGCCAACATGCCATTTGCTTTCTTAACCGCCTGCTGTACCTGCATGCCAACCTTCAATGACTGATGTACCATGACACCCAGGTCTCTTTGCACCTCCCCTTTTCCTAATCTGTCACCATTCAGATAATAGTCTGTCTCTCTGTTTTTACCACCAAAGTGGATAACCTCACATTTATCCACATTATACTTCATCTGCCATTCATTTGCCCACTCACCTAACCTATCCAAGTCACTCTGCAGCCTCACAGCATCCTCCTCGCAGCTCACACTGCCACCCAACTTAGTGTCATCCACAAATTTGGAGATACTACATTTAATCCCCTCGTCTAAATCATTAATGTACAGTGTAAACAGCTGGGGCCCCAGCACAGAACCTTGCGGTACCCCACTAGTCACTGCCTGCCATTCTGAAAAGTCCCCATTTACTCCTACTCTTTGCTTCTTGTCTGACAACCAGTTCTCAATCCATGTCAGCACACTACCCCCAATCCCATGTGCTTTAACTTTGCACATTAATCTCTTGTGTGGGACCTTGTCGAAAGCCTTCTGAAAGTCCAAATATACCACATCAACTGGTTCTCCCTTGTCCACTCTACTGGAAACATCCTCAAAAAATTCCAGAAGATTTGTCAAGCATGATTTCCCTTTCACAAATCCATGCTGACTTGGACCTATGATGTCACCTCTTTCCAAATGCACTGCTATGACATCCTTAATAATTGATTCCATCATTTTACCCACTACCGATGTCAGGCTGACCGGTCTATAATTCCCTGTTATCTCTCTCCCTCCTTTTTTAAAAAGTGGGGTTACATTGGCTACCCTCCACTCCATAGGAACTGATCCAGAGTCAATGGAATGTTGGAAAATGACTGTCAATGCATCCACTATTTCCAAGGCCAACTCCTTAAGTACTCTGAGATGCAGTCCATCAGGCCCTGGGGATTTATCGGCCTTCAATCCCATCAATTTCCCCAACACAATTTCCCGACTAATAAGGATTTCCCTCAGTTCCTCCTCCTTACTAGACCCTCCGACCCCTTTTATATCCGGAAGTTTGTTTGTGTCCTCCTTAGTGAATACCGAACCAAAGAACTTGTTCAATTGGTCCGCCATTTCTTTGTTCCCCGTTATGACTTCCCCTGATTCTGACTGCAGGGGACCTACGTTTGTCTTTACTAACCTTTTTCTCTTTACATATCTATAGAAACTTTTGCAATCCGTCTTAATGTTCCCTGCAAGCTTCTTCTCGGACTCCATTTTCCCTGCCCTAATCAAACCCTTTGTCCTCCTCTGCTGAGTTCTAAATTTATCCCAGTCCCCGGGTTCGCTGCTATTTCTGGCCAATTTGTATGCCACTTCCTTGGCTTTAATACTATCCCTGATTTCCCTTGATAGCCACGGTTGAGCCACCTTCCCTTTTTTATTTTTACGCCAGACAGGAATGTACAATTGTTGTAGTTCATCCATGCGGTCTCTAAATGTCTGCCATTACCCATCCACAGTCAACCCCTTAAGTATCATTCGCCAATCTATCCTAGCCAATTCATGCCTCATACCTTCAAAGTTAGCCTTCTTTAAGTTCTGGACCATGGTCTCTGAATTAATTGTTTCATTCTCCATCCTAATGCAGAATTCCACCATATTATGGTCACTCTTCCCCAAGGGGCCTCGCACAACAAGATTGCTAATTAATCCTCTCTCATTACACAACACCCAGTCTAAAATAGCCTCCCCCCTAATTGGTTCGACATATTGGTCTAAAAAAACATCCCTTATGCACTCCAGGAAATCCTCCTCCACCGTATTGCTTCCAGTTTGGTTAACCCAATCTATGTGCATATTAAAGTCACCCATTATAACTGCTGCACCTTTATTGCATGCACCCCTAATTTCCTGTTTGATGCCCTCCCCAACATCACTACTACTGTTTGGAGGTCTGTGCACAACTCCCACTAATGTTTTTTGCCCTTTGGTGTTCTGCAGCTCTACCCATATAGATTCCACATCAACCAAGCTAATGTCCTTCCTAACTATTGCCTTAATCTCCTCCTTAACCAGCAATGCTACCCCACCTCCTTTTCCTTTTAGTCTATCTTTCCTGAATGTTGAAAACCCCTGGATGTTGACTTCCCAGCCCTGATCATCCTGAAGCCACGTCTCCGTAATCCCAATCACATCATATTTGTTAACATCTATTTGCACAGTTAATTCATCCATCTTATTGCGGATACTCCTTGCATTAAGACACAAAGCCTTGTTTTTTTAACACCCTTTGTCCTTTTAGAATTTTGCTGTACAGTGGCCCTTTTTGTTCTTTGCCTTGGGTTTCTCTGCCCTCCACTTTTCCTCATCTCCTTTCTGTCTTTTGCTTTTGCCTCCTTTTTGTTTCCTTCTATCTCCCTGCATTGGTTCCCATCCCTCTGCCATATTAGTTTAACTCCGCCCCAACAGCACTAGCAAACACTCCCCCTAGGACATTGGTTCCGGTCCCGGTCAGATTGTTCACAAGTGATATCAGCAGACAATTGGATTATTCATTCCAAACAGTGGTATTAATACATACCAACAAACATGTGTCTGTCCCCATAGAGCCAGAGCTGCATTTAGCCAACTGTTTCATTTTTGGGGAAGCCAACCCTTATTTACCTTTTCACATGCTCCATTTTTGCAATAGAACGAGAAACAGTCATTTAGGGTTTTTTTGCTGGTATCTCCATTATTACCATAATTTATTCCAAATAGTTTAGATTCGAAACAGGTCCCACAAGGGCAGAAGTGGAATTTCTCCACTTTGAAAAGAAATCTGAGCTCGAACACTTTGCTTCCACAATCCATTATATCCCACAATTCAAATAGCTTTCTTTACTTCTTGGCTGGTTGGTAAGGTAGAATTTTTGTAGATGTTGTCGCTCATAGAGTAAGGGATTGAATAGGGGAAGGAAAAGTTACGTTTGCGTGCTCACCATACTGCCAGCATGCCTTCTATTATTATGGAGCACCACGGGGATATCTAAAGGTATTGCAAAGAACAGCTGCACAATAATATGAGGGTGACAATGAAGTAAAATAATTAACCACTATTTCATGTTCATGGTCCATTTATATGTAATAAAACGTGTGGCGCGGGTGTACTAAAGAATACAAATGTAAACTACCAAGGATTAGACACACCGTCACCACCAGACTACTTGAGAACACAGATGCAGCCTCCACTCTCAGGAAATGGAGCCAGACTCATTAGACCAGCAGGGAATACAGAGGCATCTCTGACCACAAGGCCAACTGAGATCAAATGTATATTCAGGACAAGGTCTCCAAGAACTGGATGTACCAATTAGGTATATACAAAGATATTTGTTTTAAACTCTTCCCCTTCAGGGATCTGGATCTAGTCATAAATGCTCTGACCACAAGCTGCACTGACATTACAAAATAAATGGCAGCACAGTAAGAATTATCCTAGCACAGTCCTAGTGGGACATTTGGCCTTTCTGTATGTTTAATTTTTAAAGGAATGTGCAGATCCAAAGTGGTTTGAAGTTAGCTGAATTTGGAAGTTCCTGGACCAAATTAGGTCAATTCAGCTCTCAAATCAATTTGCTGCTTATCCCTAGTATGTAGAAAAATTATGCCATCGGAGATGTAAATTTGCATAGTCTAATTTCAGCTCATGACAAATTTCTTCCATCTGCCATCTTGAATATATCTCAACTTGTTAAATGCTCACTTACTTATATTCTATCCCACACTATGGCCGGAATCTTACCAGTCCTGCGCGTGCAAGTTCGGAGGTTGGTCTGCTGTCAAAATGATAGTGATTGACAGTGGGGCGGATATCTGTTCTGAACCTGCTTCCATGTCAGTTTCTTAAGTGCCGACTCTGCCTGCGGCTTGAGACCTGGCACTAAGCGGAGGGTCAGGCAATTGAGATAGTTAAGAAGCTGCTTAAAGGTATGTAAAAGCATTTTACCAGGTCGTAATAATTGTTCCAAGTTTTCTACAAGGTTCCCGGCGCTCGGGGATCAAATCAGGTAAGTGTGTCGGCTTGTCAATGACTCTCCAAATTGCTGTGAATTGTTGACAGCTGCAAAAGTGGTGTAAAAGCTACCATTTCACAACTCTTCAATTTTCAATCTTAGAAGCTGGAACCTTCAGGGTTTGGAATACACTTTTCAGATTTATGGAGGTTTGAAGTGTTTGCAGTGAACTCTCTATCCTGTGTCACCTCCTTGGAGCAACCTCTCTCATCATTGACAGATTGCTTTTGTCATCTCTGCCATCTATTCCATCAGCATTGGTGCCCTTGAAAAAAATCGCACCTTGGTTCTCAGAATCCCACCACGATCAGCCCCAACACCAACATCACTAAACACACCAGCAGCACCAACAACAACACCAACCTTCTCCGCAATCACCTGATTCTGCACAGGACACAGGGCATCAGCACTCGACCACATTGCTGCCCAGGATGCCAGGGATGACCTCACCATGAGCAGATTTACTTCACTTGATGCTGTATACCCTGGCTGCCACATGATGCACCAGGTTGGCACCACCCCACACCAGCTCTATAAAGCATCCCTGCAATGTCCAAGCCATTCCTTTACACCCATCACCATTGCGGGGGGTACCCTTATGTCTCACCATTCACTGCAACTCACTAAGCCACTTCCAAGGGTGCACACAAATCTGTCCAAGAGGGCAAAGTTTTGAAAATAAAGATTTCAATGTTTGACAATACATTAGCAGGAACTCTACATGAACAAGAGCTAAAAGTCCCAAGTGCCTACGCTTGTGTGTTGTTAGTTGGTATGATTGGATGAGGGTGAGTGTGAGGGGTGGGTAGTGAGATGGGGAAGTGATAATGTAAATAGAGAGGGATGGGTGGAGGTGCAAGGTAAGTTGGTGTGAGTAAGGATGTGCAAGGGTAGGGTAAGGAAGGCAGAGTGATGGGGATGTGATGAGAGGCACAGCAGGATGAGGTTGAGTGTGGCTTTGCAGTAACATTTTGTGATCCACTGAGATCATTGAAAGATTTGTGTCACTGCAGCCTGGTCCTCCTGATGACATCCCTGCTTGTGCCCTCCAGTGCAATGTGCAACCAGGCTGCGTTGGTCTACTGGGGAGGTCTCTTCCACCCATTGGAAGGGAAAAGGACCTCTCTGCATGCTGTCATTCCCTCCATAAGCAGCTGGAGGGTGTCATGGGAGCGCCTGGGTGCAGCCGTGCACCTCTGTGCCATACTTGTCAGTGTTTACAGCACCTCAATGCTGCAGAACACTGACAACACAACTATCAAAATGAATGTGGGCCATGATCCCTTTCAGGAAACCAGCTGATGACGTGTCATCAAATAAAGTAATCAGACCTGCTTCTTTTTAATTGGCTGGGGATCTCGCAGGGCAGGCTTAACAAACCCCATCAATGGAAGATTACTTGGACAGAGCGGGCTGCAACCAAGAGCAGGGTTCCAGTGTGCACCCGAAGTCGCCGACCTGGTGGGAAAAATCGTAGCTTATGTCCTGTTCCCTCATGATCCTATCCTATACATTGACTTCCTGTCCACCAATACATTCAGTTAAATTCCTCATCCTACCTCTGCACTCCCCCCGCCCCCTCCCCGCCGCCCACCCAACCTTATATCCTTCTTGGACACTTTGGTCTGCAGATTCTGGCCTTGTTTCCCCCAAATCTTTGCGACACCATTAATGTAAGTGCCTTCAGTCTCCTTGGCCCTACTGTCTGGAGCTCCTTGCTTAAAACTCTCCATCATTCTCTCCACGTTTAAAAACCCAAAATTTCAACCCAGCTTTCAGTCACCTCTCCTAACTCCTGCACCATGGCTCCTTTATTGTTTTTATCTCAATTTTACCCGTACCCTCTATGTAAAGCACTTTGGGGGAGAAATTGGCCTGGTTAGCGCCTGCGGGGGGCGGTAACAGGGTACTAGGGGGTTATCAACCGGGCACGGCAAAATCATTGATGCCTGCAAACTTCCCTGCCGGTTTTGCACTGGCGTTAATACTTACCGCCTCGCTCTGTTGTGCGCGGTAGATCATGACATAATCCGGTGTGCAGCACCCCATTACCCCCCGGATATAATATTCACTCCTGTCCTCTGTAGTATCGCTGGGCGTCAACAACGGCAGCTGCAGGAGGCGTTGTCACTTTGGCTGGCCGCTTGAGGAGCGATATTTAAAGGCGGTGGTGGTCAGGTAGGGCAACATGTATTTGTCTCCCCATTCTGGTGCCTCCTGGTTTATTTTGCCCCCACGATTGCTCAATCCCACACTCTCTAAGGATGCTTGGGGCTGCTATGCATGTAGCATAGGTGTCGTAGCCCCACAGAGACAGCCAGAATATTAATTCAACCCATCATTGACCCTTCCCTTTAAGCGAGGGAAGGAGCCTGTACAGACGGTAGAGCTGCACAGAGCATTGCTCAGTGCTCTGCCAATACTGCCCCTTCTCTCACTTTAGCGCTGTAAGCGAAGTGGTAGCATTTGATTTAGCACTCCACTTCCCTCTTGGAGTGCTAAAGTGGAAGTTCCTGGCCGCAACAAATCTTTTTCACCCGGTGATACTTTTGCGCTCCCTGAAAAGTTATCGCTATGCAATTTTTTGTCCCTGGAGACATTTTCTACATTAAAGGCATTATATAAATGCTGTGAAGTGCAGCAACTTTTATTATGCAGATAAGTACAGCAGTCGTTTTGTGCACTGCAAGATTTCGCAGGCAGCAATGAAATGAATGAGATGTTAATCTGTTTTGGTAACCGAGCTTCAATGAGAACATTTGGTACAATTACAGGTAAAGGTAATATCTGGAGAAACATAATAACCACCTATTGTAAAGGACATTTTAATTGCCATAATTTAATAACATTAACTATTGCCGTCGGAATTATTATTGTGCAGAAAATATTTTAACATTTCTTGTATTTGTCGCCGAATCCCATCAGGAAAATAGAGATCTGAACAGGGGCTAACATATGGTCTGTAAACATCTGGAAAGAGTATGCTTTCCATGGAGAAACGTGACTTTTTTTGTATATAAATAAATTCTGCAGTCTGCAATTTTGCCAACATATTGCCCAAGATGAGGAAATGAGCAGTTCTGTGGCAAGAGGATCGAGATAAACCATGAACCCAATTAGCTTTTGTTCTAAACCGTACTTTTGTTTTCACGAGAACTCCTGTCTAGACTAATTTTTCTCCCTCCTATTTTATATTAGCATTAGTTACTGGAAAAACAGGACTTCCAGAAAGACAAAAGCACATAATCACTCTGGTTTGCTTTTCCCTATTCTTGTATAAGCATCACCTCCAGGCTTTCTGTTCTTGCTGGGCGTGGGTGTCGCCACAAAAGTGCAGTAAACTACTGCAATAGTTTTATTTAGGAGACAATAGCCTTTTTGTTTACTAAGTGGATATATATAAAATGCATATTTTTTCAAAAGGACGGACTGAAAGCTGAATACATTATGGGCTCAATTTTCCCGAGTTATCTGCGCCGTTTTTTGCTGCGCGCACTTTTTTTTGGCATAAATTAAAATATCGAAGCACCAGTGTAACTCAGATACAATTTTTTTAGGTTAGGATTTTTTTGCGCCACAGGGGCTTGGGGCTCGGCTTCAAAAGAAGCCCGGGGGAGGGAGGGTGGAGTGGGGTGGAAGTTGAACCGAAGGGATGAGAACCTTTATACATACAGCAGCTTCAAAAGAAGCCATGGGGGGGGGGGGGGCGGGCGGTGGACACTGAGCCCGTGTCCAGGCGAGGGAGCGACTCTGCCGGCTGACCCTCAATCACGGTGAGGCGGCGTTCAATCGATGTGGGGTGGTACTTTGAAAAAATTGAAAAATTTAAGAATTGCATTAGACTTCGTTGCCCCAAATGTCTTCATTGAATGCTTAGCTTCCTGTTCTAAGCAAGCCGATTGCGCATGTGCAGACCAGGGTGTGGTCCATACTAGGGCGTCGACCTTGGTGAGAGAGAGAGAGAGGAAAGAAAGTTTAAGTTCTTTATTCTGCTGTTTTAAGCTGCTTGCAAAGCTACAATTTAATTATGGAGGCAATATTGACAATGCCATATCTCGTGCAAACCTTCTGCATGATGGTGCTGCGGAGGAGACGATTGATTCGAAATGATTGCATAAGGAACCTCAGAGCACGGAGGATGATGAGCAGGAGGCCTTACTCACATCGGATATATCGAGACAGGCGTTCATACCTGCACCTGAGTGATGCAGACTGTGTGAGAAGGCTGTGTTTCCGCAAAGAAGTTGTAACCGCGATCTGTGAGTTAGTAAAAGCAGACCTGCATTCTAGAAGCGTCAGGAGGACTGCTTTGTCAGTTGAAGTAAAGGTTACAGCTGCACTTTCATTTTATGCATCTGGATCATTCCAGGCCACAACTGGGAATGTGTGCACCATTTCTCAACATGCAACACATATCTGCATTCAGCAGGTGACTGCTGCATATATGCCCAGAGAAATGACTACATAATGTTCCCCGTGACTGCCCAGGCAATGTGTGACAGGGCTGTGGGCTTCTCCAGGATTGCTGGCTTTGCAAAGGTACAGGGCTGCATTGATTGTACCCATATCGCCTTGCGAGCACCTTTGGAGGATTCTGAGATGTACAGGAACAGAAAAGGCTTCCACTCTGTGAATGTGCAGATCGTGTGTGACAACATGCATTGCATCATGTCAGTGATATCCTGGGAGCACCCATGATGTGTTCATCCTATGCGAGAGTGCTATATCTGCCATATTTCAGTAGCAGCCAGAAGGGCAGAGCTGACTACTGGGAGACAAAGGTTACGGCCTTGCCACCTGGCTCATGACGCCCCGATGCATAACCCAGACGGAAGCTGACTAAGATTACAACATGTCTCACATTGCAACGCGCAGTATAATAGAGAGGACCATCGGCATCTTGAAGCAATGTTTTCGATGCCTTGACCATTCCAGAGGCTAGTTGCAATACTCCTCTGAGATTGTCGGTCAGTTCACTGCATAAATGGTAGTAGAAGACCCACTTGAGGTGAGAGTGGCTGATGATGGGGAGTAAGATGCAGATGAGGAGGAGGAGGAGGCAGCCATGCAACTAATTGAACCCGGAGCACCATGGCGCAGGAGGGCGAGCCATTAAGGCCCATTAACGATTGCTCGAGCCTTGCGCCAGCAGCTCATTCGTGAACACTTTGCTGCCTGAAAACTCAGCAGCGACTATTTGGACCTGTTCTGTAATGTCGTTTTGCATTAATGGAACAAATAATGCAAATGATTGTTCTTTACTTCAAAAAGCTGTGTTAATAACGGAACAATAATGGAAATCATTCAGTTATAATTTAAAATATATTTTATTCAAAAGTTTAACAAACACTTGTTTGTACTTAACTTAACTTTAATAAAAATATTCTTGTTTCAACTTTAAAGTTTTCAGTTAAGATCACTTATAAACTTTAAGATCACTTACAAACTGCAAGATCACTTAAAAACGTTAAGATCACTTACAAACCTTTAAACTTGTAAATTTACATCACTTACAAAAAACTTTTAACGTGAGAAAACTATAATAACAACAACAACAACAACAGTAGAAAAGAAAGGCTGTTCCCGGCTCTCCTCTACCTTATTCTAAGACCGCCTGCTTGGTCTTGGTGACTTCACCCCTGCCCGCAGGCAGTGGTGCAGCGTTTCTCGGGTTGGTACCAAGCTTATTCTTTTGAGCATCTGTTGATGGGGAGTGTGGGCAGGCAGCAATGTGGAAGGCCCGGCTTGGGCCTCTTCAGAGGCTGGTCTGGGGATTGGAGTGGGAGTGGCAGTTGATTCTTTCAATGGCCATGGGGTTTGGACATGTTCCCTTATTGCAGCAGCTAACTCCAACATTCCCTCCCTCATGTGCCCTGATAGTGTCTTAGCTACCTGCAACATTCCCTCCCTCATGTTCAGCAACAGTGTATTAGCTACCTGCAACATTCCATCCCTCATGTTCCCGGACAGTGTTCCCATTTCCCACTCCAAGCGGTTCATGGAACGTCAGCTGCCTGAAAACTGCCCTCCTCCCCCCAAGGAGGCGACGCCCCTTTAAGATTCGTCCTGACCTCTTGAGAGTGTTGTTACTTCCCCCGACAGTCCCAATACCTCATCATCCACCCCATTGATAGTGTCCAGGAGTGATCGGGTAAGGTCAATGCTCTCCGCACTCATTGCCATCATCTGAACCACATTGTTAGATTCTGCATCTCAGGAGAGCGCTGTCAAGCTCTCCTTCCCCTCCACACCATGGGTGTGGCTCACTGCATCCCACTAGGACCCGTAACCTCGGACGGTGGGGCCCTCCGTGTGGCTCGCTGCATCCCACCGGGACTCACAGCCTTGGATGGTAGGTCCCTGGGTGTGCCTTTCTGCACCCCACTGGAATCCCCAGCCTTGGACTGTGCGAAACCATGGAACGTCCCAACACTCATACCACTCAGGAAAGGGGCTGGCATCTCAATGGGCGGCAACTACACCTCCTCCACAATGTGTACAAGAGTGGGTGCTTCATCCTCCCCCTCCCTCTGGCCCTCACCCTCCCCTTCACCTGCATGCTCTTGGTCTGGAAGGTGGAATTGTAAGATATTCTCCTCTTCAGGCTCATCCACTTCTGTATTTTCTTCTGCTTCGGCTTCAGCCTCGTTAGAGTTGCCTCAAGTTCTGAAAAATATAACAGAACAGACAAATGGTTAGCAGCAGAGGAGGGGGCAGGGTGGGTGGCATGAGTAGGCTCACACAGCGCAGGCAGCAGGCTGATTTGAAGGACCACAGTGAATGATAGCACATTGCATCAACTGAAGCATAGCTGACGGAGACATCCCCATTAATCGAAGCATGGCTAGCCTGTGCAGTACTTAACAATTCGCAAAGCCAGACTATGGAATTTGCAGGACTTACCCTCGCCCTCGAGTATGGATCCAGCTTGTGCAGTGGTGGTTGCTTTTCTCCAGACAGGACCCATCGAAGCAGCGACCCTCTCTTCCAAGGGTGTCAGTGGGTGCAGATTTAACGGTCCTCCTCCTGTCCCAGTTCTTTCTCTTTTTTTGTGTGCCACCTTCCTCTGCAAAGATAAAAATATAACTTTTTAGAGAGGGTGTCTTTCTGCTGGGTGGGACATATACAGATGGTCACGTTTACAATTGCAAATCCAGTGAATAAATGAAAATATTACTTACACTAGCTACTTGACCAAGGTCCTGTCAGTTGTTTTTGCACTGGCCTCCATACCTTGGGGTGGTCACCATTACACAGTAATCTTCTGCAAGTTGGTTCCAACGTTTCTTAATTTCTTTGGGTGAAACTTTTATGTGGCCTTTGCTGGTGTCCAGCTCGTGCCATCTGGCCTCAATCACAGTAACTAGTGCCTCCGCTTGGTTGCGTGAGAAATTCTTGGTCCTTGAGCTGCATTGCATATTGCAGCTCTGATTTTTCCAATGAGAATTAAAATTCTCACACAAAACTGGCTCTTTAAAAATGGATGAATGCAGACCGGGAGCTGTACTGGGCACGCGCGCCCATCGCAGTCACATAAAAAAAACTTCTTTTTTTTTTGTGCATGCACAGAAGGGGGCAGGAGACGGGGGTGGGGGGGGGGGCGTGGCAGGGGTGGGGGGGGTGGGGGTGGCATTGTTTTTTCGTCGCAGACATTAGGCTCCACCCCCTGATGCTAAAGGTCAGGCTGTGCGGCGCACTTAAAAATTAGAATGGGGAAACTTGCAATTTATTTTTTTGGAGTAGTCGGGGCCAAAATTAAAAGGTGTACCTCTTGTAATATGCCAAAAAATGGCATTGGGGAAAACTGAGCCCCATAAATCTGGCCTTGACTGAGATTCACATGGCTACCCTCACTGAATAAGTTTCAATAGTTTGTAAGCAAACTGCCAAAGGTGGAACATTGTGTGATGCTGAAATGTTCCACCAATAACAATTTGCAATGATATAGTGCCTTTAATGTCGTAAAGACAGTGAGGGGGGAGAGGTTTGAGGGAGGAAGAGGGAGTAAACATCCCAAGGTGCTTCACTGGAGTGCTTATCAAACAAAATTTGACACCAAGCCAAATAAGGTGATATTAGGACAGGTGCCCAAAAGCTTGGTCAAAGAGGTAGGTTTAAGGAGCCCCTTAAAGGAGGACGGAGAGGGAGAGAGGTGGAGAGGTTTAGGGAGGAAATTCTAGAGTTTCGGGCCTGGGCAACTGAAGGCAAAGGTGGTGCAATGAAAATCAGGGATGTGCTGGAGGCCAACATTGAAGAAGTGCAGAGATCTTTGTGGGTTGCTGGGCTGGAGGAGGTTACAGAGATAAGGAGGGGTGAGGCCATGGAGTGATTTGAAAACAAAGATGATAATTTTAATTTCCATCACAAGAGGATAACAAGCTGTGAAGACATGCACGTCCTGCCACCCAATGCTGGACCATGATTAACAGCAACCATGACAAAGTACATGCCTTGGGTTATGGCGACTTCATTGGTGAAGGTGGAAACAATACGATGCAAAATAGGAAAAATATTGGGAAATATGTGCAGAAAATGAAAGAAGGGCAGTCACTTTTGATTAAAGAGCTCTTTTGCATAAAATGTCCAACAAATGTTTAGAAAAAGTATAGCTTAGTGATGATTGTAAGATCAGGGAGAAATGTTTAACCCACACAGACCAAATGAAATCAGTGCAACTTTTGGACATAGAAAAAGGAGGGACAAGAAAAGACCATCTAAGGGATTAAAGGGTAATGGAGAGCGGGCAGGGAAGTGGAGCTGAGTCCATCTTATTGAATGATGGAGCAGGCTAGAGGGGCCAAATGGCCTATTCCTGCTCCTATTTCTTATGTTCTTATCTATACACAGTGTAGCCTATCTGCATCATCAAACCTTTCCCCCTATGCCCCACCTCCCAGTCATGCCGTCTTCTGGGAGAGGCAAAAAAAAAAGGATACATTCCAAGTCCAATTTAGGAAAAAAATCTGGGAAATTTCTCCAAACCTAAATCAAATTAAGTAAGCTTCATTAGCCAATAACATTAATCACTAGCAATCGGTTCCAAAGGTTGAATGCACTGAGGGGAAAAAAAGACTGCCTGGTATCTATTCTACTTCGATGAATGGAACTTTCAACTTAAAACAGCAACATAAAATGAGCAGGAGTGGATTGGACACCCGCTAAAAGCCCTGCCCCTGACCTCAGTAGAAAAAAAAAATCGGCAAGAGAGTATAACGGGCAGCTGATCTGCTACCACCCATTTTACACCCCTGTCAAATTTGAAAACCCTGTCCTATGTTCTCTTATTTTGCACCGATGCTCCTTCGTGTCAGCTGTGGCTCAATAGGTAGCACCCTCTCCTCTGAGTTAGAACATTGTGGGTTCAAGTTCCAATCCAGAGACTTTAGCACAGAAATCTTGGCTGACATTCCAGTGCACTGCTGAGGGAGTGCTGCACTGTCAGAGGTGCAGTCTTTCGGATGACTAGTGGGGTGCCGCAGGACTCAGTGCTGGAACCTCAGCTATTTACAAACTACATCACTATTTAGATGAAGGAATTGAGTGTAATAGCTCCAAGTTTGCAGATGACACTAAGCTGGGTGGCGGTGTGAGCTGTGAGGAGGATGCTAAGAGGCTGCAGGATGACTTGGACATGTTAGATGAGTGGGCAAATGCATGGCAGATGCAGTATAATGTGGATAAATGTGAGCTTATCCACTTTGGTGGCAAAAACACGAAGGTAGACTATTATCTGAATGGCGGCAGATTAGGAAAAGGGGAAGTGTAACGAGTCCTGGGTGTCATGGTACATCAGTCATTGAAAGTTGGCATGCAGGTACAGCAGGTGGTAAAGAAGGCAAATGGCATGTTGGCCTTCATAGCTAGGGGATTTGAGTATAGGAGCAGGGAGGTCTTACTGCAGTTGTACAGGTGAGGCCTCACCTGGAATATTGTGTTCAGTTTTGGTCTCCTAATCTGAGGAAGGACATTCTTGCTATTGAGGGAGTGCAGCGAGGGTTCACCAGACTGATTCCCGGGATGACAGGACTGACATATGAGGAGAGACTAGATCGACTGGGCCTGTATTCACTGGAGTTTAGAAGGATGAGAGGGGATCTCATAGAAACATATAAAATTCTGATGGGACTGGACAGGTAAGATGCAGGAAGAATGTTCCCGATGTTGGGGAAGTCTAGAACCAGGGGACACAGTCTAAGGATAAGGGGTAAGCCATTTAGGACCGAGATGAGGAGAAACTACTTCACTCAGAGAGTTATTAACCTGTGGAATTGTCTTCCGCAGAGAGTTGTTGATGCCAGTTTGTTGGATATATTCAAGAGGGAGTTAGATATGACCCTTACGGCTAAAGGGATCATGGGGTATGGAGAGAAAGCAGGAAAGGGGTACTGAGGTGAATGATCAGCCATGATCTTATTGAATGGTGGTGCAGGCTCAAAGGGCCGAATGTCCTACTCCTGCACCTATTTTCTATGTTTCTATGTTTCTATGAGACGTTAAACCGAGGCCCCATCTGTTCTCTCAGGTGGACGTAAAAGGTCCCATGCCACTATTTTGAAGAAGAGCAGGGGAGTTATCCCCGGTGTCCTGGGCCAATATTTATCCTTCAATCAACATCTGGTCATTATCACATTGCTATTTGTGGGAGCTTGCTGTGTGTAAATTGGCTGCTGCATTTCCTACATTACAACAGTGACTATACTTCAAAAGTACTTCATTGGCTGTAAAATGTTTTGGGTCCTGGCATTGTGAAAGGCGCTATATAAATGCAAGTCCTTCTTTTCTTCCTTTTTCCCTCTTGATTTAACTCAAATACTTATCCATCTGAACAGAATCCATTCCCTTCCTCATTTTACAATCCTCAATTATATCCCCTTGAAGTCTACATTTCTCTACTAGGGTTTGAGTTTTCCATGCTGAATATAGTGTCAAACTACTATGTTCGTTCTCAATATGTTATAATTTATATCTCGTAGACTTCCCACAGCTCCACACCTCCCGGGCTGGTGTTTAAATTTCAGCTTATACACCATGAAGCTTGAAACACACCTTAGTATTGAATCTATAATATTATTCTGATGTCAGGAAGACATCTCTGATCATATTACTGTTCTATGAAAATAAGCAGAATAAAAAGTTAAAAAGCCATATTTTCGCTTTATGTTTCTTTTTTGCCACATGTCTCATTTTTTGCCTATATTCTCTATTTCTCCTACTCTTCCCAGTATTTATAGCCAACATAACTTGGCCGGTACACAGCACTATCAGTAGAACACCTACCAACCAGAGGAGCCATCTTTACATCAAGGGTTTAGATAAAAACCCATTATGATATTGTTAAATTATAATGTGCCTGGACTTATGTGGAGGTTGTGTCGGCTCCTTATGTTACACTTGAGCTGATGCAATGTACTCCCCTGTCAGACCATCACCATGAAAAGGTCTCATTGAAGTTGCATTGGATTCAGGAGTAGCTTTGTACTGGAATTTGTATGCCATGAATTATGAGCATAAATGCAGCACAAAAATCCGAGTATAACAAGGGTATTCGTCATATGGGAGGCGGTTTGATGTCAGATGTAGATCTTGGATTGGAGTTATGGATTGTAACAGCCCAAAATAGTTCTCACTCTGAGGCTCAGTGCGTACATTTACATGTCACTTTTTTCTCTAATGTGTGATTTGCAAACCTCATAAAGAGCTCACTGACATAGTTCTATTTATTTTTGAGGTCACTTGACTGATTGCAGGCTGCAACGGGGGCCAGAATCAGATTTTGCAGGAAACAAAACATCAATTCATCACAACTTGGTTAGAAAATTAGATATAGAAGAAACTTTAGTTATTATTTGCACTGATACAATGTGTTATTTTACATATTGATTAGATATAGAATTAACCTATTTTGAAAGAAAGAAAGACTTGGATTTATATAGTGCCTTTCACGACCACTGGATGTCTCAAAGTGCTTCACAGTCAATGAAGTACATTTTTTGGAGTGTCGTCACAAGTAATGTGGGAAACGCAGCAGACAATTTGCGCACAAGCAAGCTCCCACAAATAACAATGTGATAATGACCAGATTATCATTTTTTGTTATGTTGATTGAAGAATAAATATTGGGCAGGACACCGGGGATAACTCCCCTGCTCTTCTTCAAAATGGTGCCATGGGATTTTTTACGTCGACCAAAGAGAGCAGACGGGGCCTCGGTTTAACGTCTCATCCGAAAGACAGCACCTCTAATAGTGCAGCACTCCCTCAGCGCTGCACTGGGAGTGTCAATTTTGGTGCAGTATAGTTACCTGTCACCTTTTAGCATTGCGCGAGCATGCATTTATAATGTAGAGAAGATCCATAGAAGTGAATGATTTATCTGTTCATATTTCTAAGCATTTAGTTCAGCATTTTCCATTTGTGATTTCTGTGCCATTTAGTGAAATCGCATCTTTTCATATGCACATTTTTGTAACATCTCAAACAATCCTTTCACCTGATGGTACTTCTTAATCCCATGTTACTCAAAATATTTCTACTTATTCCCAGTAACCATGCCAAGTGTTATAATTACTGAATTGCAGTTTGACAAAATATGGCTCCAAAAAATCTTGGTTCGAAACATTGGAAGTTGAAAGTGTAACTTTGACTTTGCTTTCCCACCACAATAAATAATGGTGGCCTTGAAAACAAAGTTATTGTTAACCAAAAAAAAACATTGTCACCGCCCATCCCAAATGTTTCCTTTGCTCTTACAGTTTTGTTAGGGCCCGACTTTGGTTGACCACCCAATTCTTGGCAGTCTCATGGTGGTCGGTCAATCTTCACCGCCCGGTACCGCTGGGGCAGAGTGCTGGCAACATTGGTCCGGGCGGTCCTGAATGGTTCGTCAGCGGAGAGCGATGGACGGTCTGCTCTGGCGGTGCAGGGTAAGTTGTCTGGGACTCGGGACTCTACGTACGCGCACTCTTCCATTGACCTCCATCACCCCGCCCACCCCAGGAAGAGCAGTCCGGAGACCAGAGACTGCCAATGTCGGATCGCAGGCAAGTATAGATTTTTAATTATTTTGTGCAGTGTTTTTGATTTATTTATTATACTTATATTGTCATTTATTTATTTATTCATTTTCACATTTTTCGGGGGGGCGGGGAGCGGAATGGATCTCTGGGGGGAGAGGGATTAGATCTCTGAGGGGGGGAAGTAATATATCTCTGGTGGTGGGATTAGATCTCTTGGGAGGAGAAATAGATCTCTTGGGGTGGGATTAGATCTCTGGAGTGATTCGATCTCTGGGGCGGGAGGACTAGATCGCTGGAGGGGAGGACTATAGATAACTGGGAAGGTGGGGTGGGGAAGGAACATTGCAGTTTACATACCGCCGCCATAACATCGGCATATAATCACCTTTTTTCAGATGGTGTGCAGCTCCGATGGTATGTCGGCGGTATGCTACCAATGTCGGACTTTTGGGCGTTCTGTATGGTGCTCTGTGTGGGCGGACGGTATGCATACTGCCCGGCGGTATGTCATTGATGAATTTCCTGCTGGGCGGTATGTGGGCAGTATGTCGGTATTTTTGATCAATTTCACGATTTTGGGCGGTATGTCGGCAGTCCGCGGGTGGTATGTCCACCAATTTCGGCCCTGAGTTTTTGCTGTGCCACATCTAAAGTATTTTCAGCTCCTTTACCTAAAAAAACAAAAGTGACCCAGTAAAAAAACATTAAAAATAGATTGTTAATACTATGCCAGTTTGCAAGGTGCCATATGTTTTAATGACATTGTGTGCATCGACAACGATTATACAGTTAAGACAGAGAAGCCATATCCCAAGTGAATGCTCGAAATGCTGGCACATCATCATAGGCAGTCCCTCGAAATCGAGGAAGACTTGCTTCCACTCTAAAAGTGAGTTTTTAGGTAGCTGTACAGTCCAATGTGGAAATTACAGTCTCTGTCACAGGTGGGGCCGACAGTGGTTGAAGGAGAGGGTGCGGGTGGGGAATCTGGCTTGCCGCACGCTCCTTCCGCTGTCTGCGTTTGGTTTCTGCATGATCTTGGCAATGAGACTCAAGGTGCTCAGCGCCCTCCGGGATGCTCTTCCTCCACTTAGGGCAGTCTTGAGCCAGGGATTCCCAGGTGCCGGTGGGGATGTTGCCCTTTATCAAGGAGGCTTTGAGGGTGTCCTTGAAACGTTTCCTCTGCCAACCCAGGGCTCGCTTGCCATGTAAAGCGCTTGCTTACGGAGTCTCGTGTTATGTGGTACAACTAGAAGGAGCAAAGCTTGACATGGATGGCAGATACTGGCGATTGCCACATATTTTGGCTGCTGCTTTCTCCCTTTGGTTGGGAAACTGCGCCACAGTTTATGTGGAATGACTTTCTCAGAAAAAGGTTAAAACTGCAATTGTTAAGTGCCACTTTTGAAAGCAGCTCTTTAGTGTAAAATCAGTAAAAGTCACTAACTTATCTCTACTGACAGATTTGAATTTAGTGATAAGACAGTGTGAAACTGGCCCATTGAACCTGATAAAGCTGGCTTTATTGGGTGCATTAGCAGGAGATTGCTGTTCAAATATTCATTCATTCAATTTAGAACATAGTTCAAATATTTGCCAAATTTTCTTTGTTCATTTATCTTTGTAGTATGTGTTAATGACAAATACCTGTATAGTACAAAGTACCCTAACAAAATTGAAGTCAATGGAAATCAGGGGGACAACTCTCCACTGGCGGGAGTTATACCTAGCACAAAGGAAGATTGTTGTGGTTGTGGGAGGTCAATCCTCTCAGCCCAGGGCATTGCTGCAGGAGTTCCTCAGGGTAGTGTCCTAGGCCCAACCATCTTCAGCTGCTTCATCAATGACCTACCCTCCATCATAAGGTCAGAAGTGGGGGTTTTCACTGATGATTGCACAGTGTTTAGTTCCATTCACCATTCCTCAGTGAAGCAGTCTGTGCTCTCATGCAACATGATCTGGAATGGCATCCAAGCTTGGGCTGATAAGTGGCAAGTAACATTCATACCACACAAGTGCCAGGCAATGACCATTGTCAACAAGACAATACCTAACCACCTCCCCTTGACATTCAATGGCATTACTATAGAATTGAAAAGTAGGGAAGTTATGCTAAACCTATATCGAACCTTGGTTAGACCATACTTTGGACTGGACATTCCCCAACCTTGCGCCGAGTTTATCGGCGATATTTTTTGCCGTTTTTGGCGGAAAATGGTGCGGCGGGAAACTCGCTGAAGTCTTGCGCCGGCGGTTTTTAAATACCGCTGGGGAGTGAACCGCCGGTGTGCAAGACTCGAAAAAGCGCTTTCACCAGATAATTGGCTCACAGCGCACCTGTAGATAGAACAAAAATAAATGCCCAGGAAAAACCTACATTGCAGCTCTTGGAACAGCAGCAAAAAAGAAAAGTTAAAGTTTTTATTTTTTAATTCTTTTGCAGCGATTCGATAGAAAAGAGTCTTGTGAATGTTTAGTGATTTAAAAAATTTTTTTTGTCTTTTGGAATTATTTTTTTTTGGTGTTTTCCCCTCTCCCTAGGCCCAACTCACAACGGTATCGGCCTCGGAGAAAAGTTGCAGAAAATTTGCGGTCTCCGCCACGAATCCTCGTGCAACGCCGATTTTTACCGCTGGGCGCATTTTTTTCCGAATGTTAGGCTTCGGAATCATAGCAGAGGTATAGTGGTATTTTTGGTGGAAAAATACTGCTATGCCCAAAAATTTAATTTCTTGCCCTTAGAGTACTGCGTACAGTTCTGGTCGCCATATTATAAAAAGGATATAGCGGCACTGGAGAGGATACAGAGAAGATTACAAAGATGATACGGGAAATGCGAGGGTATACATATCAGGAAAGGAAAAACAGGCTGGGTCTCTTTTCTCTTGAAAAAAGAAGGCTGAGGAGTGACCTAACAGAGGTCTTTAAAATTATGAAAGGTTTTGATAGAGTGGATACTGAGAGAATGTTTCCACTTGTGGGGAAGAGCATAACTATAGGCCATCAATATAAGGTAGTCACCAAGAAATCCAATAGGGAATTCAGAAGAAACTTCTTTACCCAAAGAGTGGTGAGAATGTGGAACTCACTACCACAGGGAGTGGTTGAAGTGAATAGTATAGATGCATTTAAGGGGAGGCTAGACAAGCATATGAGGGAGAAGGGAATAGAGGGTTGTGCTGATAGAGTTAAATGAGGAAAGACAGGAGGAGGCTCGAGTGGAGCATAAACACCGGCATGGACTGGTTGGTCCGAATGGCCTGTTTCTGTGACGTATGTCCTATGTAATCCTATATAAACCATAAACAAAACCGCCCACTATCAAGATCCTGGGAATCACTATTGACCAGAAACTTAACTGGACCAGCCACATAAATACTGTAGCTATAAGAGCAGGTCATAAGACCATAAGAACATAAGAATTAGGAACAGGAGTAGGCCATCTAGCCCCTCGAGCCTGCTCCGCCATTCAACAAGATCATGGCTGATCTGGCTGTGGACTCAGCTCCACTTACCCGCTCGCTCCCCATAACCCTTAATTCCCTTATTGGTTAAAAATCTATCTATCTGTGATTTGAATATATTCAATGAGCTAGCCTCAACTGCTTCCTTGGGCAGAGAATTCCACAGATTCACAACCCTCTGGGAGAAGAAATTCCTTCTCAATTCGGTTTTAAATTTGGCTCCCCCGTATTTTGAGGCTGTGCCCCCTAGTTCTAGTCTCCCCAACCAGTGAAAACAACCTCTCTGCCTCTATCTTGTCTATCCCTTTCATTATTTTAAATGTTTCGATAAGATCACCCCTCATCTTTCTGAACTCCAATGAGTAAAGACCCAGTCTACTCAATCTATCATCATAAGGTAACCCCCTCATCTCCGGAATCAGCCTAGTGAATCGTCTCTGTACCCTGTCCAAAGCTAGTATATCCTTTCTTAAGGAAGGTGATCAAAACTGCACGCAGTACTCCAGGTGCGGCCTCACCAATACCCTCTACAGTTGCAGCAGAACCTCCCTGCTTTTGTACTCCATCCCTCTTGCAATGAAGGCCAACATTCAATTCGCCTTCCTGATTACCTGCTGCACCTGCAAACTAACTTTTTGGGATTCATGCACAAGGACCCCCAGATCCCTCTGCACCGCAGCATGTTGTAATTTCTCCCCATTCAAATAATATTCCCTTTTACTGTTTTTTTTCAAGGTGGATGACCTCACATTTTCCGACATTGTATTCCATCTGCCAATTGCTTAACCTATCTAAATCTCTTTGCAGCCTTTCTGTGTCCTCTACACAATCCGCTTTCCCACTAATCTTTGTGTCATCTGCAAATTTTGTTACACTACACTCTGTCCCCTCTTCCAGGTCATCTATGTATATTGTAAACAGTTGTGGTCCCAGCACCGATCCCTGTGGCACACCACTAACCACCGATTTCCAACCCGAAAAGGACCCATTTATCCCGACTCTCTGCTTTCTGTTAGCCAGCCAATTCTCGATCCATGCTAATACATTTCCTCTGACTCCGCGTATCTTTATCTTCTGCAGTAACCTTTTGTGTAGCACCTTATCGAATGCCTTTTGGAAATCTAAATACACCACATCCATCGGTACACCTCTATCCACCATGCTCGTTATATCCTCAAAGAATTCCAGTAAATTAGTTTAACATGATTTCCCCTTCATGAATCCATGTTGTGTCTGCTTGGTTGCACTATTCCTATCTAGATGTCCCGCTATTTCTTCCTTAATGATAGCTTCAAGCATTTTCCCCACTACAGATGTTAAACTAACCAGCCTATAGTTACCTGCCTTTTGTCTGCCCCCTTTTTTAAACAGAGGCGTTACATTAGCTGCTTTCCAATCCGCTGGTACCTCCCCAGAGTCCAGAGAATTTTGGTAAATTATAACGAATGCATCTGCTATAACTTCCGCCATCTCTTTTAATACCCTGGGGTGCATTTCATCAGGACCAGGGGTCTACCTTGAGTCCCATTAGCCTGTCCAGCACTACCCCCCGAGTGATAGTGATTGTCTCAAGGTCCTCCCTTCCCACATTCCCGTGACCAGCAATTTTTGGCATGGTTTTTGTGTCTTCCACTGTGAAGACCGAAGCAAAATAATTGTTTAAAGTCTCAGCCAGTTCCACATTTCCCATTATTAAATCCCCCTTCTCATCTTCTAAGGGACCAACATTTACTTTAGTCACTCTCTTCCGTTTTATATATCGATAAAAGCTTTTACTATCTGTTTTTATGTTTTGCGCAAGTTTACTTTCGTAATCTATCTTTCCTTTCTTTATTGCTTTCTTAGTCATTCTTTGCTGTCGTTTAAAATTTTCCCAATCTTCTAGTTTCCCACTAACCTTGGCCACCTTACACGCATTGGTTTTTAACTTGATACTCTTCTTTATTTCCTTGGTTATCCACGGCTGGTTATCCCTTCTCTTACCACCCTTCTTTTTCACTGAAATATATTTTTGTTGAGCATTATGAAAGAGCTCCTTAAAAGTCCTCCACTGTTCCTCAATTGTGCCACCATTTAGTCTGTGTTCCCAGTCTACTTTAGCTAACTCTGCCCTCATCCCACTGTAGTCCCCTTTGTTTAAGCATGGTACGCTCATTTGAGACACTACTTCCTCACCCTCAATCTGTGTTACAAATTCAACCATACTGTGATCACTCATTCCAAGAGGATCTTTTACTAGGAGATCATTTATTCTTCCTGTCTCATTACACAGGACCAGATCTAAGATAGCTTGCTGCCTTGTAGGTTCTGTAACATACTGTTCTAAGAAACAATCCTGTATGCATTCTATGAATTCCTCCTCAAGGCTACCCCGTGTGATTTGATTTGACCAATCGATATGTAGGTTAAAATCCCCTATGATTACTGCCGTTCCTTTTTCACATGCCTCCATTATTTCCTTGATTATTGCCTGCCCCACCGTGAAGTTATTATTTGGGGGCCTATAAACTACGCCCACCAGTGACTTTTTCCCCTTACTATCTCTAATCTCCACCCACAATGATTCAACATTTTGTTCATTAGAGCCAATGTCATCTCTCACAACTGCCCTGATATCATCCTTTATTAACAGAGCTACCCCACCTCCCTTCCCTTCTTGTCTATCCTTCTGAATTGTCAGATACTCCTGTATGTTTAATTCCCAGTCTTGGCCACCCTGCAACCACGTTTCTGTAATGGCCACCAAATCATACCCATTTGTAATGATTTGTGCCGTCAACTCACTTACTTTATTTCGAATGCTGCGTGCGTTTAGGTAGAGTGTTTTCACCCTAGTTTTTAAACCATAATTTTTAGTTTTGACTCCTCCTGCAGCCCCTTTATATTCATACATATTGTCCCTTCCTATCACCTTGTGATTTACACTTACCCCAGTGCTACTCTGCTCTGTTGCCTCCTGCCTTTTGCATTCTTTCTTGGGGTCCTGTTCATCTGCACTCTCACCCACTCTAACGAGCTTAGAGCCCTCTCCTGGGTTCCGAATACACCTCGCATTGAGGCACCGAGCTTTCAGGCTTGCCTTTTTATTACACTTTGACCCTTTAGAATTTTGCTGTACAGTGGCCCTTTTTGTTTTTTGCAAAGGTTGGGTATTCTGTGGTGAGTGTCTCATCTCCTGACTCCCCAAAGACTTTCCAGCAGCTACAAGGCACAAGTCAGGAGTGTGTTGGAACAATCTCCATTTGCCTGGATAGGTTCAACTCCAACAACACTCAAGAAGCTTGATACCATCCAGGACAAACTTGATTGCCACCACTTCCACCTTCTTAAACTTTCTCTCCACCACTGGTGCACCATGGCTGCTGTGTGTGCATTCTACAAGATGCACTGCCGCAATTCGCCAAGGCTTCTTCGACAGCACCTCCCAAACCTGTGACCTCTACCACCTAGAAGGACAAGGGCAGCAGGCACATGGGAACACTATTGCCTCCAGGTTTCCCTCCAAGTCACACACCATTCTGACTTCGAAATATATCACCATTCCTTCATCATCGCTGGGTCAAACCCCTGGAACTCTCTATCTAAAAGCACTGTGGGAGTACCTTCACCACATGGACCATAGCGGTTCAAGAAGGCGGCTTCTCAAGGATAATTAGGGATGGGCTTTTTTTCCCAGCAACACTCACACCCCATGAATTAATAAATAAAATAAAGCTTAACTCCCCTAAACCTCCTTGACTCATTCCTATGGCTTGCATAGTTGAAGTTGTTTAACATACTCATACCAACTAATCGAGTGATTGATCTAATGTAGTATCACCTAAGAACTGAGCCAATAAACTAGCAGCTTCAGTTAAAATTGTTCATATCATTCCAAGATTTTTAATAGCATAACGTACACAAATTAGTCACGACCAAAGCAAAATTCTACTGAAACAGTGTCTAATCAAGTGATTTGGATTGTGCTGTGATTTAGAATAGAAATATTACAAAGTAGTTTGGAGGCTTGCCTACAGGTTCAATAGATTTTATCTGAGATTCCCAAATCTTCAAACTGATATAATCCTGACTTGAAATTCATTTACAACTTAGAGCACTGCTGAAATAGTTGGCAAATTCTCAATGTTCATTTTATATATGTCATATGTCGTAATGACTAATATCTTGTAACCATAGCTTAACTCCCCTAATCCTCTTTGTCTGCTTTGGTTGGTGGTTACTTAATCATTCTTAGACTTGACACTGCAATTGCAAGTTCAGATCACGAGCTACACATTATCCAGATGTATGGTTATAACACTAACTAATGGAGCTGTGAGTTGTATAACTGTAGCATGATAATGGGAAAGTGAAAGCTTGAACATTTGGGCTAGAAATTCGGTTCTCAGCGAAAACGGTATTTTTTTCACCAAAATTATCGTTATCACTTTGCTATCGCTATCTGGCCGTAAATTCAAGCTTTAATTTGAGCAGACTGCGATCCTCGTCAGCTTTAGTTCGAGGCAGATACCGCTGTGAGTTGGGCCTTGGGAGGGCGGAAAAACATCCACAAATAAATTGGAAAACACAAAAACAAAAAATTCACAAAACATTTACAAGACATTTATCTATCGAATCGCTGAAAAAGAATAAAAAAATAAAAACTTTAACTTACCTTTTTTTCAGGTCTTCAGACTTACCACTACTCCAAGGGCTGCAATGCAGCTTTTTACATGTCGGTATTTTTCATGCAAAATATGGGTGCACAGAGTGCCAAATTTTTGGTGAAAATGCTATTTCGAGTCTTGCACGGCGGCGCTCCTCTCCCCAGCGGTATGTCGAAAGCACCGCCGCAAAACGTCACCGAAATTCACACTGACTGTTTTTTCACCAAATATGGCAAAATATCGCCAAAAAAAACAGTTGTAAAGTCGGCAAATTTCTATCCCAAAGGGTCTGAAATTCCAAGATTTTTCTGGGCAAAAGTAGAGTAGTTCCAGTGTAGTGGGCTAGAATTTAGGGCATAAGTCAAATATGCCAGAGTTACACCTATTCAAAAACATGGGTAAGTTTGCTGCAAGACTTGCAAACCCAGAAGTGGCTGAGTTCACAGGCTTTGAATGTCCAAAAACTTTGTCTGAAATATTAGTTTTGCCTGAAGCTATAAGAAAAATATTTTTTCAGCTGTGCTACTAAGGAAGGATTCAGAAAATTCCCTTTCGGCAGCTTCAGGTAGTGAAATACTTTCCTTCCCATCCTTCTGTCATGGAGTCTCTTCAATGGGATTTACTATGGCCATTTCCTTATGTATCCTTATGATAGAGGCAGAACAGGAATACAAGGAAGAGGGAAAGGAATTGTGAGTATTTCACAGGATAAAGCAACACCAAAGGAGAAGAACAAATGGGAGGTACCCTTTCACCAGAGTCTACAAATCACACTGCTCCCTTGAGAATATATCAGAAGAGATCGACTGAAGGAGGCAACAGTTCAATAAGGCATAGAAGGAACTGCGTGTCTCATTTTAAACTAACCTCCAAACACCCTCTCACACACAAGAATCAAAGAACAGCCATGTTTTGGAACACTGGATCACAAAGTGATTTTACTGTGCGCATATATATTTACAACAGGTATTTCTTTTTACCACTGTGCATGTCTCTGAGCTGTTTTTAAACCTATCTTGTCATCCTGGTAGCACTCGCCTCTGAGTGAGAAGGTTGTGGGTTCAAACCCCTCTTCAGAGACTTTGAGCTCATAATCCAGGCCGATATGTCAGTGCAATACTAAGGGAGTGCTCCATTGTCAACATTTCTGTCTTTTGGCCGATGCTCCAACTGTCCTCTTAGCTGGATGGAAAAAAACCCTTTGGAAAAAAGCAGGGACGTTCTCCCACTGTCCTGGTCAATACTTATCCTTTGAAAGCGGATTTTTTCTCATGGTTATTGTTGCAACCTAGGTTTGTTAGTCCTGCAACATTAACTTCAACATGATTCTGGCCTAATAACAGCAAGTAATTAGGGGAGTTCAAGGGAAAGTCGCGAGGGAAGCTGACATGGAGCCAGTAGCGGGATTCGAATCTAGCCCCTACCTCGCCCGCCTCTCTCCCACCTTGGTAATGGATATCACGGCCCAAGTGTACAGCCCCCGCTCCCCCCCACAGACTTGAGTAATTCCATGACATGGTTTTCCCCGTAGATTTCAAGTGGTCAGACATGACCTCTGTGGGCTGCCGTCAAGGCAATGGACTTCCCACTGCACTGTAAAGAATTCCTGTAGGTCAAGGAGGTCATAAGCACTGCAGCAGCCATTTCTCTCCAAAAATATGCATCCCACGTGCTTTGTGGGTCTCCGGCCCCAGACCCCAAACAGTTCATCCTTCCTGCCTATATCTCCACTATGAGGACATCCTGGTCAAACTCCCTGAATTTCCCTGCTCTTCTCTTCAGTCTGGATATCATTCTTTTTACCCAGGTCGCTTGCTTCCTCCAGTGTCACCGTTTATATTCTGCTGCTGCTAGACCAGGTCTCCACCTCTCCTTGAGCAATGCGTGTGACCTCCTTGATGACCAGGATTCCTTTACAGTGCAGGAAGAAGTTTAACAACCTCATCAGAACAGCCAAGGTAAGCTGCCTGTTCCCCATGGTCCATACAGTCTTGTTGTATGTCTGGCAATCATTCTTTCATTACCTTCATGGTGCTCTAGGGCAGAACTTCGAACCCTCCTATCCTGTTTTAACTGCTACCTACAAAAGTACCCTCCTTCATAACATGAAATATATGAGCAAACCTCCTTACTTCACCATATCTGTCCGTTCTTGCTTCTGTCCCTACTTTAACTTTGTGTCAAACTGCTGTAACAAAAGACACTGCCTAGCCATCATGCAATACCCATCCCTGCATCCTCTCAACTGCATCCTCTCAACCCCCATTTGTCGACCAGTCATGGTGCAAGTGAGGACTAACTCACACTTTTTGTTTGTTCCTCTTCCTCCCAGCATTTGAGGTATCACAGACTGGATTTACACAGTTTGTGCCCTTCTTAGTCTGCTAATCATCTGAGCTCACGATTTATGGCAGCATCAGCATTATAACAGCATGGCAGTTGTAAGTCCCACCCTGCCTCATTTCTGGTAGCTCGATGGTGTAGTTAGAATTTAAGACACAATCTAACATTACAATAAATTTCTGATATGTTTATCATTCTAGTCTCGGCTTTCCACACCTCCACCCACATCACTTGCTATATTTCTAGTCTATGAGTCATTTATATCTAGGAGGTGGGCATCCCAAGCTCTGTCATGAAATTACTCCATCTGGAGGAGGGGTTGGGGGGGAGTGCACACTTAGGCCTCGATATCCATTACCAAGGTGGGAGAGAGGTGGGTGAGGTCGGGGGTAGATTCAAGCCCTGCTCCAGGCTCCATGTCAGCTTCCCCCATGAATTTCCCCTGATTGGGCTTGTTAAGCTCACCCTGCGAGGTTCCCAGCCAATTAAAAGGAAGCGGGTCTGATGACGCCATTTGATGATGCATCTTCAGCTGGTTTTCTTAAAGGGACCATGTCCACATTGATTTTGATGGTTGCGCTTTCAGTGTTCTACAGCATTGAGGTGCTGCAAACACTGACTAGCATTGCACAAAGGAGCACGGTTGCACCCAGGCTCTTCCATAACTCCCTCCAGATGCTTATGGAGGGTGTCACAGCATGCAGAGAGGTTCTCATCCCTTCCATTGGGCGGAAGCGGCCTCCCCAGGACACCAATGCAGCCTGGTTGCATATTGCACTGTACATGCCTGCCTCAGGGGTTTCAAATGCCCCGACGACCAAGTAATCAGACCAAGCAGCGCCAGAGGAGACCACTAGAGCCTTCAGTAATCGCCTGTATGATATCTATGAATGTACCCAGAACCAGGCACCCGCAATTGCTGCAGTCGGAAAGAATCAGGAACAATTTAAATTGATGTTCCTGACCCAACTCCACTCTTTAGTTAAAACCACCCTGCGCATAGCCATGAGGCCCACCAATTAGTGGACAGATATAGAGACCAGCGCTCAAATAGCCTGGGATGTGGTAAAAGATCAGTTGAAGATGAAGTCACCACCCACTGCAAATAACCCAGTGTTAACTGTGGAGGGATCTAGGAGTTACCCCTTTAAGGGACAGTGCTTTAATTGTAAGAAGGTACGCCACCTAGCAAAATACTGCAGCACACCCAGACAGGCACCGGATCATGGTGCAATGATTAGATACCTCCCGAGGGACGAATCCAAACCCTCTGGGACAGATCAATGATTGGACCAGTTGATAACCATCATGAAAGCCCAAATTGTCATGGGAGGGGATGCAAAATCATTTACCGGTGCACGCAATCGCCGATGCACACTCATTAGACCCCTCCAAGGATCCACTCTATGATGGGGTCCAGCCCCCAAAGATTGGTTGGAAGTGGGGTTCTGAAGTGATGGTAGTGGGAGACCAGTAGCCTTTGTTGCCTTACAAGGGGGCCGGCAGCAGATTATGCTTATCGATACTGACTCAGCCATTACCATCATCCACACCCCATACCCTGAACGCCATGTAGCGGCAGGCAAGGGTTGTATGATCCTTAAAAGATTTAATGGTGATACAACCACCATGGAAGGCCACTGAACTTCAGTTGGGAGGCCTCACCTGTAAGGTCCCAGTGACGATGCTGATGACCACCCCCGATGGAAGGGGAATTGTAGGGACTGATGTGTTGGATCAGTATGGCGCGGTGATAGATTATAATCAGGACTGTGTGTGGATGGGATTGAGAGATAATGCGAGAGTGATGGAAATTTCAGATGCTCACTCGGTTTTTGCTATTAAAAAGCCATCTGAGTATGACCCGCTGGGGAGCGAAAATGAAACTGTGGCAAAACTAATTCAGGAACACCTTGAGGTGTTCGCTAAATGCAAGCATGACTGTGGAAAAATGGCAGGTGAAGAATCTATTGAGAGACCCCCCCCCGCCATTCGTTCACTAAACAGTACCCCATCCCAAGGGAGAGTCACCCTTACATCCGAGACGCCATAAAATCCCTAGTCAAGCAGGGTGTTCTTAGGTTAGGCACTTTCACGACCAATTCACACACATGGCCGGTTAAAAAGCCTGATAGCTGCTGGCGACTGATTATTGATTACAGAAAGTTACATTCTGTAACACCAGCCTGCTCACCGGTAGTAAGAGAAACTCCCACCATATTATCTCACATTCCAGCTGGTTCCAAGTATTTCTCGACCCTCGACATCACCAATGGATTCTGGAGTATTCCTGTTAAGAGGGAAGACCAGTGCATATTCACGTTCACATTTGAGGACCAGAGCTACACCTGGACATGCCTGCCTCAGGGGTTTCACAATGCCCCGATGATTTTCCACAAAAGAATGGCTGCAATTTTAAAAGACTTTTCCCACCCTATCTGCTTGCTGCAGTACGTAGATGACCTACTGCTGGTTACCGACAGCATGGAGGAGTATCTGTCCCTTTTGCACGAACTGTTGACATTGTTGGCTCAGGTGGGACTAAAGGTGAATCCCCATAAGGCTCAATTAGTAAAAGAACGGGTCACCTTTCTCGGAGTGTCCATTTCTCGAGAGGGATCATCCTCCGACTCTCACAAGGTGGAGATAATACAGCAACTGCCATTACCCACTTCCAAAACAGTCCTACGATCATTCTTAGGTTTGGTGGGGTACCAAAGGAACTTTATCCCAGGCTTTGCAGAGTGCGCAAAGCCCCTGTATGATTTGATAAAACTGCAGGGTGATGACGCACCCCCAGTCCGTGGCGAAATTAAAAACTGCAGTGATACCGGCTGCATGTCTGATCCCTCCCGATCCCACACAGCCCTTTCATTTGGAGCTTGGGGCCACAGAACAAAGCCTCACTGCAGTTCTGTGCCAAACACGAGCTGATCGACTGCAGCCAATTGCATGTGCGGCTCGAATCCTGCAGGGGGCAGAAAAATGTATACCGCATGCGAGCACCACCTACTGGCCGTCTTCTGGTCGGTACATCTCTTTACCTTTATTACTGGGTTACAGGCTACAATCCTGCACAGTGGACACACACCTCTGAAACTACTGATGAAACCTGGAGATTCGCTAGTTTCCTCGCAGCCCCTCAGCAAGTGGACATTGCAATTTATGGAAAGAGACATTGATACCATTTCCAAACCCATCACATTGCTGCCACAATTTCTGATCTATGAGGGGGACCAGCATGAATGGCCGTTATCCCTGATTAACTTTGAGACCCATCCTGTGCAGAAAGAGCCCATACAGGGTGCCCCAGATGCCCACATCGAAGGGTCCTCATATCACATTGAGGGTTCCCCCACACCTGTGCTATTGCCAGAAAGAACCATCCAGCAAAGATGCAACAAACAGTCTTCACAATATACAGAAATCGCCACACTTCTAACTGCTGTGAAGGAAACCTCAGATAGACCCGTGAATATTTGGTCAGATATTGCCAATGCTATAAACACCATGCTCTTCTTGCCCCTATATCACAAAAATTACTATCATACAATAGACACTAAGGTCCTGGTCCATGGGCCCTGGTTACGCCTGCTCTGGTCATACCTTAAACAGCGATCCCAGCCCTGCTTCATATGAAAGATAGCAGCCCATAGAAAAGGGGGTCCACATAGTGAGGGAAATTCCAGAGCAGACAGAGCAGCCAAGGATGCTGCGATTGATGGGGAGATAGAGGATATAGCTGTTGAGCCCTGCAATGCTGTTAGCAAGGCCTCCCCAACAGATCACCTAGATTTAAAATCCCTGCTGCTGCAATATTGGCCATATGCTGTTGTAAGCGCCTGTCACGAGGAAGGCAGATCCCTACCTCAACCAACAGCCTGGGCTCCCAATACCATATTTGCCACTGCCCCTGATTCAAATGAGCAGTTGCTGATGTTCAAAAGAAAGCCAAACGCCTGCCCAGTGGTGAGTGTTCCACCAGAGGTGGATCAGGAACTGCTCTCCCTCTTTCACCCCCTACCCACAGCAGGGCACTATTCGGCCCTGGTAACCTTCTATAAGGTTGCATCCACAGCTTGGTGGCCTTCCATGAGGGAAACTATCAACCAATATGTGACACGATGCCTACCGTGCCTGCAGCACAATCCTACCACATGCATTAACCGAGCCTTGCTTCAAAGCGTGCCCCCACCTCAAGGGCCATGGACTCACCTCCAGATAGACTTCATTGGGCCACTTCCACAGGCACAAGGCAATTTTCAGCATGCCCTAGTGGTGGTGGATCAATTCACTAAATGGATCGAAGCATTCCCCCCTGCCACTCCAACTCCGCAATCACGGCAGCCAAAACACTATTAAATCATGTGTTTTGTAGATGGGGAGTACCAGTACAAGTGGACAGCAATCAAGGTTCACACTTTACCGGTAAAGTTTTTACCTACTTGCAAGAAATGTTGGGGATAAAACACAAATTACATATTGCTCACCACCCCCAGTCGTCTGGAGGGGTCGAACGGGGGAACAGGACCCTCAAATTAATGTTAAAAAAATAGTGTGCGGACTCAATGGACTAACATGCTACCAATGTGCTTGATGGCAATGAGGTCCACACTTCACAAAACAACAGGGGTCTCCCCATATCAGGCCATGACAGAGAGGCTCATGAGAACACCAGGCCAGCTAACACTGACAGGGATGAGTCCCCTGACAATGAAACTATGTAGTTCCAAGTGGCTGGAACAAGTGGTAGATCACACCGATCAGATGAATCAATTTGTGGCCACCAAATTGGGGAAGTCAAAAAGACAAATTAAAAGGTACTTTGACAAGAAAGTACGTACCTTTGGATATCAGGTGGGAGACTCAGTGATGATTCCAAATTATGGGAAAAAGAAGCATGTCTTTGAGCCCAGGTGGTGGGGACCACATACGATTGTAGACCGATTGAACCCCACGGTTTATTTGATTCAGTTACCGGGGGAAAATGGGCATTAAGTACAAGAAATGGTTTCACAGTAATCAGTTAAAAACTGCCAAAGAGTAAATACTACACTGATCTTGTTTCCCACAGACCGTGATACGGATCCTTATGATTGTCGGGATGACACTGGCCACGACCGAAGCTGTGGGAAGATGGAGAAGCGGGAGCTGCAGCATGACTCACGAACATCATCAATGTGCTTTGAGAAGCAACAGTGCACGGAAGATACGGGAAGGGGAGAGTCTCCGCTGGAGATGTTATTGTACTATAGTAAATCCCCTACGTGTGGCATACACCTTACGAGGTGGGGACCGAGTCAGGCCATCCACTTTTCTCTCTCTCTCTCTAAGTTTAAAACCTATTATACAGTGGTCATCCACCTCACAGAAACATAAACAGCAGAACTATCAGAACTCTCTCAAAGTTTATGATATGTGAGCCCTGAGGAGATAAGTCATATGAGGAGTCAATAAGGATATTTCCCCCTCAAGGTGGGGATTCTGTAAGAATAAAAGTGTTTAGTAATGATAAAATTGATTCTGTATATACATATATAAATGTTAAAAGTGTAGATTATACGGAAACAAAATGGATGACTTCCCCACGTTCATGTCAGCATGGCTTTGAAACTCACCAAACTAGAAAAGGTGTTATTTGGAAAGCCATTAATCTAATCAAGGAATGGCACCGGCCCTCCAGACAGATACATGTATGAGGAGAAGCCAATCCTGGGGCTTTCTGAGAAACAATGGCCTTGAGGGGTATAATAAGTCAAACCAGAGATTGCTGGATCTTTTCTTCTTCTCTTTTCCTAAGCACATGGCAAAAGCAGGACCTTCCTGTAAATAAGAAGCAGGCCATGTGCTTTGCCAGAGGTAAGTGACGTATACCTTTTTATACCTTTTTATAAATCATTATTGTAACATCATTGTATCTGTTGTAACTGTCGATCCGTATATAGCTGATGACTGCTGATAGATGTGCATGTGTGTGTGTTTAATAAACTATTCCAAATTGTTTTAAAAGGATCTGTCTTGCTATCAATTTAATACCAGAGATTTAGAAATCTTACACATTCATTCTCATCCTTGTCCAATCATACCAATTAACAACACACAACCGTAAGCACTTGGGTCTTTTATCCAATGTTCATGTAAAGTTTCTGTTAATGTGTTGTCAAACATTGAAATCTTTATTTTCAACACTTTGCCTTCTTGGACAGATTTGTTTGCACCTTTGGAAGTAGCTTAGTGAGATGTAGTGAATGGTGAGACATGGTGATGATTGTGAAATGAATGGCTTGTGCATTGTATTACATCTTGGGCTTTATGGTATTGATGTGGGGCGGTGCCAACCTGGCGTATCATGTGGCAGCCAGCGTGTACAGTATCAATTGAAGTAAATGTGGCCATGGTGAGGCCATCCCTGGTCTCCTGGGCAGCAATATGTGCTGATGCCCTGAGTCCCGTGTAGCATCAGGCAATTGCGGAGAAGGTTGTTGTTGTTGGTGATGCTGGTGTGCCTGCTGATGTTGGTGTTAGGGCTGATTGTGGTGGGATTCTGAGGACCAAGGTGGGATTTTTTTCAAGGGCACCGATGCAGCTGGAATAGATGGCAGCTGAAGTTGAGATGGCAGATGCAATCTGTCACTGGTGAGAGAGGTTGCTCCAAGGAGGTGACAGTGGATTGAGAGTTTATTTCAAACACTTCCAACCTTCCTAAAGCTGAAAAATGTATTCCAAATCCTGAAGGCTCCAGCTTCTAACATTGGAAAGTGAACAGCTGTGAAATGGTAGCTTTTATATCACTTTTGCAGCCGTCACCTATTCAAAGCAATGGAGAGTTGTTGAAAACCCGACCTACTTACTTGACGTGATCCCCGGGTGACAGGAACCTCGTGAAAAAGTTGGAAAAATGATTAGTAGGTGGTAAAATGCTATTCAACTACCGTTAAACACCCTCTTAACTATTTCAATTGGCTCACCCGCCGCTCAGTGCTGAGTCTATAAAATGCAGGCAGAGCTGACACTTGGAAACTTACATGGAGGTGGGTTCAGAGCGGGATACAGACCCGCTGTCAATCTTTTCGATTTTGACAGCGGATCCACCTTCAAACCCTCTGAGCACCAGCAAAATCAAGCCCATGGTGAGCCATGAACAGGCAGCCAGCAAGCTGCTCTGACCTGGTTAGCCCACTACTATTGCCAGAGGAGGGAGACGCATCTACTCCAGCTAGGGGAAAAAATGGATATATAGTCTACCATTGGGCCACTAGGTAATATAAACACAATTCAAATACAAATTCAATTATCCCAGTGGATATTGTTTTAAACACAAAGTAAAAATGATGGTACAGTGGATTAGAATGTTGTCCTTTGAGTTCTGGGATCTGGGTTCAAATCTAGCCCAGACTGAATCTTGTACTGACTGTAAGGTGAAATGAGTTTGGACAATGCTACACTAAGGTCATAGAAGGTGCTTTGCTGAACTTGGGACTAAGGAACATTTTGGGGAAAAATAGGGGGCATATTATTCTATGTTGTCTGTGCTGTACCTGGTTTGAGAATGTTTATTGGTGCAATGGTTAAGTGTTCCATTTCCCCAGCACTAACATTCCCTACTATGAGCCCAAAAGAAATAGTAACCTGGCTATGTAACCTGAAGCACAGATACCAGCATCTTGCCAACAATGGCCATAAAACATATGAACATACAGATTGGCAAGTTTCTCATTTTGTCAGGATTGATTCATTGTTTTTTCCATCTGAAGTGGGTAAGTTCAAAATGCTTTGAATTGATAAACAGACATATAATGGGGCAATTCAGATAAACTCAGAACGCAACCCTATCCCAGACTAGACCAGCATGTTTTAACAGTTGCGTTTCTTGAGGATCTATTGATATAAAAGCAGATTTAGTTGTGTATTTAATGGCCTATGGCAACTCTCTCTACACAAAAGTCCCTTCACTTTTGGAGTTTGATTTCTACATGGAAGTAAATAAATGTATACCTTAACATATGAGGATTTTCACTCCAAATTTATAGTCACAGTGGCATGAATGCCAGTTCTAAGTGTATTTTACATTTACTGTGATTTGCCCCAGGTAGTGGTCTAATGGTCAGCCCCAGTCCAATATGCCAGGTTATCAAACCATTATGATATGTAGTGAAGCTGATCTTTAGAAATAGCTGCTAATCTAAGTCTTTCTCTTAATGTTTGATAGACAATGTGCTGGTAAGTGGGCCAGCTAAGTTATATGGGTTGTCGGTCCCACTGGGCTTCCTCTACAACTTATAGCGGCACCGTACATGCGCAAGCACATCCTCAAGCACCTCCTCGACTTTGCAGCAACTTCGACTTCCACTGATGTGCAGTGCGCGAGCCACTCCAAGTGTGTGACGGCTTCGAGGTGGGCGACTGGGTGACATCATCAGGACCCAGGTCAACGTTTGGAGCATGGGCAGGAGCATCGGCTGGGCCCTGGTAAAGCAGATGAGCATGGAAGGTCGTGGCGGACTTGCGATGAGTGATCAGGGCAGAGGAGTGATGAGGGATTGTGGCTGAGATTTGGTGGGTGATCGAGACGGAGGTTCGGCAAATGCTTGGTGCGGCGGGAGATCATGGCGGAGGTGCGGCATATGTTTGTGGCGGAGGAGCAGCGAGAGATCATGGCGGAGGTGCGGCAAATGAAGGTATGGGGTCCAGCGATATGTGTGCGCACTAGGTCCGTGCAGCAGAGCAGGTCTCCAGTCGTCCTGGTTAACCCTTGCCATTGGATAAATGCCTAGCTCTGTCCAGCCCATGTGGTGGCTGATAAGAACTGAAGAACATAAGAAATAGGAACATGAGTAGGCCATACGGCCCCTCGAGCCTGCTCCGCCATTCAATAAGATCATGGCTGATCTGATCATGGACTCAGCTCCACTTCCCCGCCCCCTCCCCATAACCCCTTATCCCTTTATGGTTTAAGAAACTGTCTATTTCTGTCTTAAATTTATTCAATGTCCCAGCTTCCACAGCTCTGAGGCAGCGAATTCCACAGATTTACAACCCTTTGAGAAAATAAATTTCTCCTCATCTCTGTTTTAAATGGGGGCCCCTTATTCTAAGTTCATGCCCTCCAGTTCTAGTCTCCCCCATTAGTGCAACGTTCACCACACGTTAAAAAAATCCACGCACAGACATCTTCCACCTCCTCAGTTGGAGTTTAGGACTGGAACATCGGGTCCTTCATTGAAACATCTGTGAACTCTTGTGGAAGCAAGTCATCCTCGTTCGAGGGACCGCTTATGATGATGATGATGATATGGCAGTGCATGTGCTTGGATTGCATTCCAAGTTGCAAATAGAGCTCAATTATGGGAGCCCAGTACAACATAAGCAGCCACGACTTAGGTAACGTTATTAAACATACTTCAAAGATTCAAGATTCACATCAATATGTTAGGTAACGACTACATTAATTTTAAACGACCAAAATAAATAACATAGGAATAGGTAGATTTTAACTCAAAGTTTATTTAAACTCAGTGCTGTGTGCAGTGAACAGTAATATTACATTTTCTTCATATTTTCCTCATTCCTTTGGTAAGTTTTAGGGGGATCACGGTGTTAAGTTGCCGAAAAAAAGCGCAAACAATGAAATCGTTCAAACTTAAAGTGGAATGATACCCAATACCTTGTGTAAATGAGATTAAAATGTCCAAACTCCTTTTGTACCTAATCTAAACAGGTTTTTGGCAATAACTATCTCTGTAATATACACTGAGAAATAATGATAGTATCAACTTACTTGAAATGGTAATAGGACTGTGCCTATTAGATGCTGTGCATGACTGAAACTTAACTTTTCACAGCAGCTTGAATGCATGTCGCATAAAACATGACCAATGTTCTCTCGAATTTGGGGGGGGTCCATGCAGCCCCTTTAACAGGCTGCGCGACCCATTCAAAATTCTGCACATATGCGTTTTTTCCCATTGAAAGTCAGGGAGTCGGCTGCACGGGACCTCCACAGCATTGCAAGGCCACACAGCTTAAAGTGAATATTGCACATGACTTAGGATATATATGTAGACATGTCAAAGATTCCAGGGACATTAACCTAAGTACTTCAATATTACAGAAAAGCAGTATAGCGAGAAAATGCTACATTTGAATCAATTGCAACATTTCATCCTTTATTGTATAGGTGTTGTAATCTTGGGCACTGGATTATGTCACCCAAACATGATATGCCCTTGAAATGGTGAATAATATTCAGCATTATTCACCGTAGCAGAATGCCATCTGGACCAGGAGTGAGTGAGAAAGATTAAATAATAGGCCGGAGAATGAGTATACAAATAAAAGTTGGTGAGATGGTGATTTTGAGATCTGTTTCTGTGATGATCTTTGGGAAAGCATTCTTATATTGTATATTAATAACAAACTAGATCTTTCTGAGAACTATTCTTTTATTGCAAAGCACTGTCACAGTTACCTTCATATTAGCTGCAACATTTGCTTTGTTCTGCCTGATTGTTTTAAGCTTTCTAAGGTGTTGCAGAGGGGATTTCAGTTTTGCAATATATTTCTATTCTGGTATATATTAATACTATAGTATAGGTATCAATATAAATTCTGATTAAAAATATGCACTATAATGGATTGAACCAGCAAATGCAACAATAAGCTTTTGCTAAATCTGCTTTAAGCCAACTTAAAGTCTTCTTGTCTCCACGAGGAAAACATTAAACAAGTTGTGTCTGTTTCTTAGAACCATCAGAGCTTCCTTTGTGACTGTACCCAGCTTTTGTTTTTAGAAAGTGAAGATGTAATTATGAAACATTCATGATGTTGAGTTCTAAAACATTTCCTTAAACCCACAGACACTGTGTGGGAGTTCTCAGTACATCTTGTGTCCATGTAGATCAGACTCGGTGAGCTTAATCTTCACCATAAATGACAGATCAATCCCAGCATTCCCAAGGGCTAAAGCAGCTGGAGCAGGATAATGAACGTGCCATTTTACTAAGTGACCTCAGGAACGTCCTGTCTCCTTGTGACCTAGAAGGCAAGCTATTCAATCGTGGTTTTTGTTGCTTTTGTTGGATTTTTGTCACTGAACTATTCAGATCTGTGGTGTCCATTTTTGGCTTCAAGACATGATCAATAAGAACATCTAGGGAATTACATATCTAACCAAAAGTTAAAATATATTTTGTTTTTAGTTTTCCCAACTATTTGGAATCTGCGTAGCGTGATCAAATACTCCCTCAATTATTGCTGATTAAATATTCGCCACATTATAAAACAATGTAGATTTTTTTTTGCCAATAATCTCTTGAGCAAGGAAGAAACTCAAGGGTAAGAAGGTAAGAGTGGAATAAAATAAATGCACATTTTATAAAGGATTTGAGAAACAATATTAGAAGCTATATAAAGGAAGAACTGGTATTTATGTTGCACATTTTAGCATCCTCATGGTGTCCTAAATCACTTTGGGCCCAAGTTTCGGGCCACGCCTAGAACGGCGCAGCCCCAAGCTGGACGCCGTTTATCGCGCTCAAAAGTGCGCAGGAAAAAAACCTGCGATATTCTCCGGCTCCTCGGAGGTCTTCATCAGCGGGGGGCGGAGCCAGACACTCGCGTCGATTCTCTAAGCAGTGGGGGGCGGGCCTAATTTAAATAAGGCAACGTCGTGCCGGTAACCCTGCGCGTGCGTGTTGGAGTGTACGCGCAGTGGGAAATAAACATTGGCACTCGGCCATTTTTAAAGGGACTGGAGGAAAAGAGAAGATTTGTCTCGTGGACCCCTGGAAAGGCTTGTGATTTAATTTTTGTGATATTTGTGTGTGTGAGGGAGTGCTTTTAGCTGCACTGTTGAATAAATCACCTGCTGAAATCAGTGAGTGCAGCTTTTCACTGCTAAACTTGCAGAACAGGTGCTGCATTGGTGCATGCAAATTAAGGACTGTGTGTTTTGAGAAATAAGAGTGCCAATTCAACTTTGCAATGGATCAACGTCCACCAAGAACAAAGAATTTCTTGCATGAGGAAGTGGAGATATTAGTCAACGTAATTGAGCAGAGATGGCAGGAGCTAGATACCAGCAACAGAGGTCGCATAAAAGTGCCACCAAAAGAAATGAAGAAACGCTGGAACCAAGTTGCAGAAGATTACTGCGCAGTGGTACGTACCATGAGATCTGGAAGCCAGTGTAAAAAGAAATGGCACGATCTTGGTCAAGCAGTTAGTGTAAATAATATTTTCCATTTTTAATTTAATCATAATTGTAACCTGGCTATCTCGATGTCCCACCTTGCAGACTGACACGCTCTGCAAAAAGTTATATTTTACTCGTTGCAGAAGAAATTGGCCCACAACAAAAGGGAGGCAACTCGGACAGGAGGAGGCGTGCCCAATCTGCATCCACTGACACCCTTGGAACAAAGGGTAGCTGCTATGATGAGTCGTACATGGAGAAAAGCAATCAGTAGAGCACAAGCTGGGCCTGCACGCGAGGAAGAAGGTAAGTCCTGAAAATGCATCGTGGCCCTTCAAATCAACCTGCTGCCTAGCCTGCTATGTGTGAGAGTACTCATGCCACCCATCTGGCCTCCTCCCTTGCTGTTAAACATTTGACTGTTCTGATGTATTTTGCAGAACATGAAGATGATGATGATGCTGCTGCTGCTGCTGCCAACCCTGAGGACCCTGAGGGTACAGAACAAGAACCAGTACAACCAGCTGCGGATGAACCAGACTGGATGATGGCAGCGATGACTGAAATGTCTGCAGGGGAGAGCTTCCAAATTAATGTTTATGAACCTCCATCAAGGGGCATCAGAGTTTCAACCGCTAGCATAGGTTTTGGTTCTACCTTCCATGGTTTTGATTCCGATGTTGCAGGTCCCAGTGGTGCTGCTGGTATAATGCAGCATTCTACAGTCAGTGCACTACCGTCCCAGCCTGCGCCTCCCTCTCGCATAGGTTCTGGTTCCACCTTCTATGGTTTTGATTCCGACGCTGCGGGTCCCAGTGCTGCTGCTGATATCATGGAGCAGTGTACACCCATTCACCCACCATCCCAGCCCACGGCTCGCACTCGAGTGCTGTCGTCTGGAACACCGAGCGTCCCACCATCCTAGCCCGAGCCTCTCTTTCTTGTTCTGCCGTCTGGAACACAGAGCGTCCCACCGTCCGGAACACAGAGCGTCCCACCGTCCCAGACGAGCCTCTCCCTCTAGTTCTGCCGTCTGGAACACAGAGCGTCCCACAGTCCCAGCCCGCACCTCCCTGTGTAGTGGTGCCGCTTGCAACACCGAGCGTCCCACAGTCCCAGCCCGCGCCTCCCAGTGTAGTGGTGCCACGAGGCAGACCCAGGCAGAGGAGAAGGAGATTGGAGACACGCTCTCCTGAGATGCAGCGTGCAACAGATGCGGCTCAGGTTGTGGCATTGGGTATGGAGACCAATGAGCTTACCCAATCACTCATCGGTAGCATCAGTGCAGTGGGTGAAGAGTTGACGGTCCTGACGGGAGAAATAGCAGTAATGACACGGGAACTTAAGGAGGGAATGTCCAAGGGAGTGCAATCGACGGCACAGGCCATCAGGGAGGGCATGCAAGTGTCGGCACAGGCTGTCAGGGAGGGCCTGGTTGAGGTAGCTGCTGCAATAAGGGTTCACAGCCTATCAAATGGCCAATCAAATGGCACCCCCATGAAGAAGTGAACATTCACTGAGATGTGGATGAGACATGGTTGCAGCCTTTCTTTGCTGCTTTTGTTCTTGTTCTTGATGTAGCTGTAGTAGCGTTTTTCAAATTGAAATTGTTTTGTAAGTTTTGTAACTTTACAACTTATAAGTGATCTCAGGGTTTTCAAGTGATCTTATAGTGTAAATGCTCTCACATTCTGTAACTTATTTAATTTTGCATCTAAAAAGTGATCTTGAAGTTTAAGTATTCTTAAGAGTGTAAGATTTTTCACATTGAGATTGTTTTGTAACTTTTGTAACTTTACAAGTTTATAAGTGATCTTAAAGTTTTTAAGTGATCTTCAAGAGTCATATTAAAAAGTATAGTTTGATACAACAAATATTTTATTACAGTGACGTTAACTTGTCAATAAAATATTTTTTGATTAAAACTGTTTTATGTTCCATTAACACAACGCAACGTAGGAACAACTGCAAAGAATAAACATGTTCATGCGCAACAGTGGTCACAGAGCCCTCAGGCATCGGTAATTGAAGCGTTCACGGATGAGCTGCTGGCGCAGGGCTCGAGCAATCGTTAAAGGAGCACGATGGACGGCCCTCCTCCGACCTCGTGCTCCGGTATCAGGCACTTGCATGCTTTCCTGATTGTCGTCATCATCCACATCCTGCTGTTCCGTAATATTATCATCACGCACTGGACCCTCACGTAGGTCTTCTGGTTCCACTACCAGCTCCTGCTGCCTCATGATGGCTAAGTTATGAAGCATGCAGCACACAACAGTGAAGTGACCGACAATCTGAGGAGAGTATAGCAACTGTCCTCCAGAATAGTCCAGGTATCGGAATCGCTGTTTCAGTATGCCAATGGTCTTCTCAATGATGCTGCGCGTCGCAATGTGCGCCATGTTGTATTGACGGTCAGCTTCTGTCCATGTCACGCGTAGGGGCGTCATGAGCCAGGTGGTCAGGCCGTACCCTTTGTCTCCCAGTAGCCAGCTCTGCCCTTCTGGCTGCTGCTCAAACATGTCAGATATAACGCTGTCGTGTAGGATGAATGCATCATGGGTGCTGCCAGGGTATCTCGCATCGACTGACATGATGCGCTGCTTGTCGTCACACACGAGCTGCACATTGATAGAGTGGAAACCTTTCCTATTTCAGTACTGCTCAGAATCCTCCACTGGTGCTCGCAAGGCTAGGTGGGTACAATCAATGCAGTCCTGTACCTTTGGGAAGCTGGCAATCCTGAAGAAGTCCACAGCCTTCTCATGGATCACTTGTGCGGTCATTGGGAAATTGATGAAATCATTCCTTCACGCATAAAGTGCAGCCGTGACCTGGTAAATGCAGGCATGTATTGCACGTTGAGAGCTGGCACGCACATCTCCAGTTGTAGCCTGAAACGATCCCGAGGCATAGAAAGAAAGTGCAGCTGTTACCTTCACTGCAACAGAAAGGGGAGTTGGCATTCTGCTTCTGGGCTGCAAATCTGCTCTCAGCATATCACAGATCTCAGCGACAACTTCTCTGCGGAAACGCAGCCTTTTGACACAATCAGCCTCGCGCATGTCCAGGTACGAGCGCCTGGCTCGATAGTGTCGACGTGGGTAAGGTCTCCTGCCCATCAACCTATGGGCTATGACGCTCCTGGTGCGGTGAGTTCTAATCAATTCTCTCCTATGCAGTGAATTGCTGGCGAACCATTGCATAATACGTGGTGTTGACAATGCAGCACCCATTCTGCAAATTTAAGTTTAAAAGTGTCTATGTGGCTGCCTCTCCCTGTCCCTGGCCAAATGTTCTCAGTCCCCCTCACAGCTCGAAGGCTGCTTGATTGCTGTGTCTTTGCCTGCCGTCCAGTCACTGACGATGCCCCTATCCCGTGGTCAAATGTCCTCAGTTTCCCTCACAACTCGAAGGCTGCTTGATTGCTGTGTCTTTGCCTGCCGTCCAGTCACTGACGATGCCCCTATCCCGTGGTCAAATGTCCTCAGTTTCCCTCACAACTCGAAGGCTGCTTGATTGCTGTGTCTTTGCCTGCCGTCCAGTCACTGACGATGCCCCTATCCCGTGGTCAAATGTCCTCAGTTTCCCTCACAACTCGAAGGCTGCTTGATTGCTGTGTCTTTGCTTGCCATCCAGTCACTGATGATGCCCCTATCCCGTGGCCAAATGTCCTCAGTCCCCCTCACAGCTCGAAGGCTGCTTGCTGTATCTTCGGCTGCCGTCGAGCCACTGACGCCGCTCCTATCGCATGGCCGAATGGCCTCAGTCCCCTTCGCAGCTTGAAGGCTGCTTGTTATTTCTTCGGCTGCCGGCCAGCCACTGATGGAAGGAAGGCCTGCCTGAAGCACCGCAGCTCGAAGGCTGCTGCTGTTTCACACAGGTAGGAACATGGAATATTTAATTTTTTCTTTGTTTATAAATTTTTATTCAGGTTGGATCTTTATTTGTATAAGTATGACTGCTGAATGAATGTAGAATTTAATGACTTCCCTTCCACCCCCTCTCCCCACCCCGTTCCGTATGCCTAATTTGTAACCTACGCCTGATTTGTAAAGTGTAGGCAAGGTTTTTTCGAGCATACAAAAATCTTCATTTACTCCATTCTAAGTTAGTTTGGAGTAAGTTTTCACTGCCTAAACTTTGAAAACAGGCATAAGTGGCCGGACACACCCCCTTTTGAAAAAAAAATTCTGTTCCAAAGTGAAACTGTTCTAACTGACTAGAACTGGAGCAAACTAAATGCCGAGAATTGCAATTTCTAAGATACTCCATTCTAAACCAGTTGCTCCAAAAAAACAGGAGCAACTTAGGCCGAAAATTGGCCCCTTTACAACCAGCCTCTTGCTATACGAGTAAACACAGCAGCCAATTTGCACATGGCAAGATTTCACAAACAGCAAATGAACTGAATGACCAGTTAATATGATTTTGGTTTGATTTTGGTTGAGGAAGAAATATTGGCCGGGACACTGGAACACTGCTCTCCTTTAAATGGTGCCTCGGGGACATTTGGACCCTCAGAACAGGAAGACAGGCCTCCCTTTAACTCTTATCCAAATGCCAGCATCTCCACCAATCTATCAATGCTGCAGTTTCAAGCATCCTTCACCTTAAAAATTCAGATAATGATTATAATCTACTCAGACTTTGTTTTCATGGTATATGAAGTCATCTAAACCCCCTGGATTAGATTATTGCTCAGTAATCATTGCCCAGGATCTATTATTCTGTAAACAGTGAATGAGACCCAAGCAATGAGCATATATGAAAAAAGAGTTTGTTAACTATATCAATGTCACTTGCTTTCTATCTTTAATCAGATCATTGCCACTGTCTACATTTTGTTATCATCCTTCCTTGTGCAGCAGAAATGTATTCTAAGAGGTAAGCACTGATGTAAAGCCATAAGGGATTATTATAAGTGCCAGCCTCATTTTACCCAGACTGCACAATTTTTGAAAAATTTCATTTGGTAAAGGTTTAACAATTTTAATTTCCTTTTAACAGCGTGTTTAGTCCGTGTATTGAGCTCTAAGTTAATTTGGTTCCTAATTTCTTGTGCACCTGCAGCTTGTCTTCTCTGATCTGTGTGTTTTAACAACTCCCTATTGCTGTCTCCCACATCAAGTGATTCTAGGTCTGCCTACATAAACCCATCTGGTTGGCCTTGGCTATCACATTTTAAATGGGGTGTTTGTATTTTTAGTTGGTATGTTTTCCTAATCACACGTGTGCACCCCCCACCCCTGCCCAGCCCCCTGTAATTCAAATAAAAGCTAACCTGTTGTTTTGGAACAGGAGTTCTGGCAAAGAAAATTATATTTGAAGCTTCTGAATGTGTGTTTTAATGGTGAGGAGAAACTTGTTTCTTGAATGTTGGGCCTTAGGAGTTGGGGGTGGGTATACTTCAAATTGGCTGTCAAGTTAAACAAAAGACTCCAGTATTCTCTTTTTTATTTCTAAATGTTAAATATTAATTGCCTTGATATAGTAGTTGGAATTTTTTTTTAATATTTAGACTACACAATTCTTCCCATACATACCATCTTGTATCTGAGACGATGAGTGCACGCTGCATCTTAATCTGTTTTGAAGACTTTGTTTTCCTCTAATTTCTGTTTGTTGATGGGGTTGCCACCCATCTGGTTTTGGAGCAGACAGTCAGTTTTTAGTGGGCTGCCCAGAGATATCTAAAATAGAAACCAGACACCAGAAGTCTGGGTTTCTTTTCCCACTTGTCGCTGTTTCTATGATGTGGCGGCATTATTAAGTGTTGCGATTATTCATCAGGAATTTAAAGATAGCAGAACTCTGCCATGAGGCCACTTTCTCTCTTGCTCCATCTTGTCACCTGTACTGTTTCTGTAAAAGGTGTTAATGTACGTGATCCTGTAAAACCAGCAAGCAGTGGACACTCAATAGTTTTGTCATGCCTACCAAAATGAATTGAAATAGTTTTCTTTGCACGTTGGGGGGGCAGGAATGTTGCCTTTTGAAAGGAGAGTTTTTAAATAGTCTTTATATAAAGTGCAGAATGTTGAAAAATGTAAAACTCTGCTCGATTTTCTATCTCTAATGTTTCTTGCTTCATGACTGCACTGTATTTTTCTGATTGCCTGGTTCAGGGTATAAAATGGTCTGTATAATCAATCTTCTACCTTTGACCATTACAAATAAAAAATTGTGAGAATTCCAGTTTACAATCATTGGTACTAATATGCATTATGAGCATGGCCTCCTATTGTGCTAATGTAACTTTCCCTTGGCTGCAGGGAAGCACTTGAGGATAGGAGATCCAGAGGTTGAACAGAAAACTGGCCAGAGACCAAGAAGACTGGATTCGGGACAATGCATGTACAATTATATTTCCTTTATGATTTTAGCAAAATATAACGGCAATGTAGTTGCTTTTGGACTTGCAGGCAAAACCGAGGAAGCAAAGTGTACCTAGTCATAGAATCAACCAGTACAGAAGGAGGTCATTTGGTCCATTGGGTCTGTGCTGGTTTTTAAAAACAAATTGCTATCATGTATTTGTATTTTATTATAGTTTCAAATACTGTAGGCAAACTGACACTTTTCATTTTGAAAACAATTACATTTTACATTTATAAACTGGATAGAATTGTCACAGCAAACTGCTATAGTTACTTCTGGACACGGCAGAAAGCCGAACTTAGATCCACAATTTCAACAATAACTCAGGCCATTCCACTCACTCCTAGAGTAGAAACTCCCAAATAGCTGTTGTCTGTCAAAGCTTACAAGAATCGTCTATTCGGGCAGCATACATAATAGTCCCTTTGCAATTTACAAAAAGGAATGGTATGTAAGAACTGAACTACACAAGAATTCCAGTTCTGAAGGCTGACATGAGTGTAGTTGTTCAATACTGCAGCCCATCTTTTTTTTAAACAAATCCAGTCTCGAGAGACGCCATCGTTTCCTGATATTGCACAGGAACATTTGTTATAATGCAGGCGTAGTGATTGCTACTTAATAAAAGGTGGAAATAAAGCTACTAAAATTAGTCTTTCACTTTTAATATATTGCAAAAGCAGCACTCAATGAACTGCTGAAGATCAGCGTCATTGTATGCAGCAAAGTTAGCTGCCTTTCTAAAACTCATAAATATTAAAAAGGCCACATCTATTCTTTCTTCTTTGGTGACGGTTAATTACAAAGACAGGATTATAGGTTACTTTGTAGCTGCCTTTGTATTGAGGATAAATCTGAAAGACTATTTGATCTGTTTGTTACAAATTCCTGCTTCAGAACTTCTTTATCATGCAAAGATAGATGCACCTGTAGCTTTGGTCAGGTACCTGCGCAAACATGAACTGATAATTGGATTTTCAAAGAACACACTAGGCTTTGAATGGTTCATCTTAATAGTGAGTGGCTTGTCTAAATTGGAATGTGGAGTGCTCTCTTCAATAGTTTGATTCCAAAAAAAAACATCACCTGGAAAGTTTTATCCAATGTGAAAAGAAACATTTACTTCCCATCTGCAGGCATCTCCATGTCCTTCTTTTGATCTGTTTAGACAAGGTTATCCCCAGCCACATGTGGGGAAACATGAACTAGTACAGTAAATGGATTTTCAGAAATGCTAGGCTGTGGATAATCCATCTAAAGGGGATTGTGAGAAAGTTATCATTTTGATGGCCTCAAAGTCCAAAGAAACTCTTGTCTGGAAAATCTTCCTTCAATGTTAAATAAATAATCTTCCACCTGCCCCCACAGTCTTACCAAAAAAAAAATACACCACACACACTACCTTTCTACAAGCTTTCAGTGTGGGCCAAATTACATCTTGGGTTCTGTGACTTCAATCTGAATGTCATGTGGATGTGTCAAATGTGTTAAAATGGTAGAATGAATAGATACCCACTGTACCTATCATTTCAGACTGCACCAAATGCTGCTTTCCTCCTGTGGATTCTTGCTTTTGCCCCTCATCCCCTCCCTTCCGTCTCTCTGCAAGGTTTTGACTCTTTCCTGGGTATGGTTCCACAGATGCCTGGCATCCTCCAATAACCTGTCAAAGTGCCCATTCTTCGTATGAAAGCTTAGACAGTGAGTTTCAACAGGGAACTCGAAGGTGGGCTGTATTACAATCTAGCCCAGTGTTGTCCCATACATTAGTTATTAGCCACACATGGCTAATTAGAAATCAAGATGTGGCTAATTGCATTTCTGGTTAGTAAATAAAAAATGAGTAAGAGCATGTAATTTCAAAAATCATTCACGCCGCATATGCATGTGTACGTTAACCTTTCTGTGTGTGTTGGTAAAATGGAAAGAGGAAAAGCAGAATGTGTGTTTTTTGATCATTGTGTGCGCTTAACTTCCTTGGTTACTGAAAGATGGTAGATGTTAACTAAATACACAAGTGAAGTACACTTGCCTGTATTGTGGGAGTGTATGTAAGGCATTTTCTATAAAAATTAGTGCAGGTGGCTAAAATGGTCTCGCTATAATCACACCTGTGACTAGTCAGTAATTTCTATGGACGACTGATCTAGCCCAATCTTGTCCTCGCCCAATAACCACACGTGGACTTCCAACAGAAATCACTGAATAGTGTTCAGATTGAGGGACACTAGACAATTTTCACTCCCCGAATGGCAATATTGCTTTAGCTGAGATCAGGTAACTCGATGTGGATCCAGGATTGAAACTGGGACATTGCTGGTTTGAATGGCTCAGCTCCTCACCAATGTTCTCTGTACTCTGGATCATCCGCGCAGCCGACTTGCCGGCTTTTCAGTAGGAAACACCGCGCATGCGCGTATTTTAAATGGGCCACGCTGCGCCTTAAAGGGGCCTTGAACCAAAAGAAAAATTAACGGGAACATTGCTTCTCTCTACCCAGCCGGCTGAGTGATTTGGGAAGCTTTCTTCAATTAATATTTAAATATAGGGAGGTAGAGTTTCTGCTGTGGGTGCAATCGGCGATTCTGGCACAAATTGCGCCTGTTTTGAAAACTGTTTCTCCCCCACCCCTGCCCCCGAGATTCCGCTCAAACACATTTGCATTTCGCCAAATACAAAATCTGCAATGAACCAGCACAATCTGCTTTTTAAAAAAAAAATCCTTGGTATATTTGAGTGGCAACTAGGTAGATTTTGATTAATACAGCTGGAAATGGGTTTATCACAAAAATAAGCATTTTAAATCACAGTCAATCCATCACCTGTGAGTAAACTGGTTCTGAATTCCTGAATGGGGCTGAAATTCAGCGCCGCCTGAAACGGGCCACATCTACTGCAATCTTAGTGTTTTTTTCCGCTGCTGTGAATGAGGTGGTCTCTTTTGCGAAATTCAGCTCTTTGGCAATTTTTTTGGAGCGGGCCGAAAACCGGTCAGAATAGGGACGGAAGTGCGGCGGTGAGCACTCAAGAGGGGCAGAGTCTCCGCCGCTGTCAGTCATCAGCATGGCGCTGATGACATCATGACACGTGTTTGTCACCATGTCTCTCCCCTTCACTTAAAGGGGAGAGCCTTTGGCATTTCAAAACTTCAGTTCACTGGGCCACCGGGGAGGGTTCCCTGGCTGGGCCAATGGCCTGGCACCTAACTGCCTATTGGCGGCCTGGCCAAACCCGGGGGCATAATTGTTGGCCCAACCTGGCAGCCGGCCGACCAAAAAAAAAAAAGACATTGCGGCCGCGACAGTGTGCCCTCCCCTTGAATGAGTGCCACACCCACACACACAAAACAATAGAAAAAGCTGACAGCGGCACCGTGGGGCAGGACGAAGATTTTTGCTGCTGAATTTCGCTGGAGGTGTGGGAGATCGGTGGTGCACTCATTGATGACTCACTTGGGACTGGTCAGCAGCAGCGGGGCGGAAGTGGGGACCGCCAGAAAAAGCACCGAGGTGAATTTTGCTGGCGGCGGCCATTTGACCCCAAATTGGTGGCCACTTGACTCTGCCGCATGGCCGCCGCTTTCCGACAGTAAGAGGCCTTTTCGGGCTGAATTTCGGCCCCACTGATTTAAAAAAAATATACCAAACTGTTTTCTAGTTAGATTGAAGTACAGTACTTCCTTAGTAAATTTTTACCTTTCAAGACGTACCCTATTAGTATCCTTGCGCCCAAAAGATCCAGCTTAATTTTTGGAGCCTCCTCGAAGGCCTGCAAATGAGCGCAATTAGTGGAAAATCCCAATGGTGATGAATTCATCCTAGGGCTGTGGCCATTTTTGTGGGAGGGGCCTGCTTCTAGCGCAATGTTTTAAAATCCAGCACAAAAGATTGCGGAAACTCATGTTGAACGCAACTTGCGCTCAAAATCCCACAATCTGAAAATCCCGCCGATATCGCGGGAATTGCGCCGAGAAAACCAGCGCAATCGAGCGGAAACCACAGTCCACATTATCTGACTAATGTGTTAAATTAGTTGCAAAGTAAATGACATTGATGTACAGTCCAATATAATGATGCAAAGCTATTATGTTTACAGCAAACGAATATCAGAGCACAGAGAGAGAAACATTGGCATTACAGGGATTTATGGATGAAAGGAAATGGACACCAATAGATGCACAGTCAAAAGCGCAACAGAGAAATGAGCACAGCACGAGACACAAAAGTGGAAAGATCCCCGTTCAATAACAAAGAACCAGACTCAGAAAACAGTGCAAAAATGAAAGAGACACAGGAGAAGCAGAAAGAAGAAAGTGTGAGTGATACAGATAGGAATTTGGATTAGTTTGACAGGGCCAGATTCTTAAATATTTAACAGGATATAATTTTCTGCACGAATATTCGCCCAGTAATTGTGTTGAGTAGAAAGCATAATTTGCGTAAGATAATTTCAGCCATATGTAAATTAAAGTTTTATGTCCTGAGTTTGCGTTTCAAGTTCAAGGTAGTTCCACATCTTCTTTCACTGTTTTTGTACTGGTTTCAGAAAGAGAAAGCTCTGCTAATAGTTTAGCTTACATAGAGAGCATAAATATTTGTGCTAACCTTAACTCTAACCTTTACAAAGTAATATATTCAGAACAATATATTCATTCTAATATCTGAAAGCCACAGTGAATAGTCAAGAAAAATTATTCCAGTCAGTAGAGAGTCCCAAACCTTGGGCGAGGGGAAATAAAAGTGTGTTGATTGATAATGTGCCAGTTTTTAAGTTACCTGAGGTGATGTGATGCAATTTAAAGTTCTAGGATCCCTTTCCATAGTGAGGCGGGCCAGGGACACAGGAAGTCTGTGCTTTTTGACACACTCCAACCTGAGGAAAATCTGATGACGTTAAGTGTGAGGGATTATCAAATTTGCTGGGGATTCAGGGTTTACTTAAGGCCCCCAAGAGCTTTGTGCTGTCGTAACCCTTCATTTATTTTGTTTGATACAAAATATACCTCAAAACTAAGTACGTAAGAGATAACTTTGATCTTAGCATGTCCTCAGGACATCTCAACACATTTCACAGCCAATGAATTACTTTTGAAGTGCAGTCAGTGTTATGTCAGCAAATATAGCAAGTCAACTGTGTATACAAGGGCCCCAGAAACAACTAATGATAGTTGATCTATTTCTGGTGGTGTTGGTTGAGGGAGGAATCTTGGTCAGACACTGGGAGAACTCCTTGCTCTTCTTCACATGGTGCCTTGGAAAGCTTTTGCCGACCTGACCAGGCAGATAGGATTTTGTTTAACATCTCATCCAAAAGACGTCTTCTCCAACAACACTGCATTTCTTCAGTTGTGAGCCTAGATTATCATGGTCAAGCCCTGGAGTGGCATTTTGAACTAACTTAAAAACAAGTGTGATTGTTCCAACATTAGGGCAGTGTCCTTGAAATTATGATGAGCTGTAAGATTTGTGTTTCTCCAAGGGGTTTAAGCTCTTGACTACTCCACGCACTCCTGGCTGTCCTCCCTCATTCTACCCTGTGTAAACTTGAGGTCATCCAAAACTCGGCTGCTGTGTCCAAACTCTCACCAAATCCTGCTCACATATCACCCCTGTGCTCGCTGACCTACATTGGCTCACGGTTAAGCAACTCTCAATTTCAAAATTCTTCATCCTTGTTTACAAATCCTTCCATGGCCTCGCCCCTCCATATCTGCAAGCTTCTTCAACCTCACAACCTCCCTGAGATGTCTGCGTTCCTCAAATTCTGCCCTCTTGAGCATCCCTGATTATAACTGCTCAACCATTGGTGGCCATGCCTTCAGCTGCCTGGGCCCGAAACTCTGGAACTCCCTGCCTAAACCTCTCCACCTAGCTACCTCTCTTTCCTCCTTTAAGATGCTTCTTAAACCCATCTCTTTGACCAAACATAAGAACATAAGAATTAGGAACAGGAGTAGGCCATCTAGCCCCTCGAGCCTGCTCCGCCATTCAAAAAGATCATGGCTGATCTGGCCGTGGACTCAGCTCCACTTACCCGCCCGCTCCCCATACCCCTTAATTCCCTTATTGGTTAAAAAGTTATCTATCTGTGATTTGAATACATTCAATGTGCTAGCCTCAACTGCTTCCTTGGGCAGAGAATTCCACAGATTCACAACCCTCTGGGAGAAGAAATTCCTTCTCAACTCGGTTTTAAATTGACTCCCCCATATTTTGAGGCTGTGCCCCCTAGTTCTAGTCTCCCTGACCAGTGAAAACAACCTCTCTGCCTCTATCTTGTCTATCCCTTTCATTATTTTAAATGTTTCTATAAGATCACCCCTCATCCTTCTGAACTCCAACGAGTAAAGACCCAGTCTACTCAATCTATCATCATAAGGTAATCCCCTCATCTCCAGAATCAGCCTAGTGAATCGTCTCTATACCCCCTCCAAAGCTAGTATATCCTTCCTTAAGTAAGGTGACCAAAACTGCACGCAGTACTCCAGGTGCGGCCTCACCAATACCCTGTACAGTTGCAGCAGGACCTCCCTGCTTTTGTACTCCATCTCTTTTGCAATGAAGGTCAACATTCCATTCGCCTTCCTGATTACCTGCTGTACCTGCAAACTAACTTTTTGGGATTCATGCACAAGGACCCCAAGGTCCCTCTGCACCGCAGCATGTTGTAATTTCTCCCCATTCAAATAATATTCCCTTTTACTGTTTTTTTTTCCAAGGTGGATGACCTCACATTTTCCGACATTGTATTCCATCTGCCAAACCTTAGCCCATTCACTTAACCTATCCAAATCTCTTTGCAGCCTCTCTGTGTCCTCTACACAACCCGCTTCCCCACTAATCTTTGTGTCATCTGCAAATTTTGTTACACTAGACTCTGTCACCTCTTCCAGGTCATCTATGTATATTGTAAACAGTTGTGGTCCCAGCACCGATCCCTGTGGCACACCACTAACCACCGATTTCCAACCCGAAAAGGACCCATTTATCCCAACTCTCTGCTTTCTGTTAGCCAGCCAATTCTCTATCCATGCTAATACATTTCCGCTGACTCCGTGTACCTTTATCTTCTGCAGTAACCTTTTGTGTGGCACCTTAGCGAATGCCTTTTGGAAATCTAAATACACTACATCCATCGGTACACCTCTATCCACCATGCTCGTTATATCTTCAAAGAATTCCAGTAAATTAGTTGAACATGATTTCCCCTTCATGAATCCATGTTGCGTCTGCTTGATTGCACTATTCCTATCTAGATGTCCCGCTATTTCTTCCTTAATGATAGCTTCAAGCATTTTTCCCACTTTTGATCATCTACTATAGTCTCTTCTTATGTGGTTCGGTGTCAAATTTATTTGTTTTGTCTTATGTGAAGCGCCTTGGGATGTTTTACTATGTTAAAGGTGCTATATAAATACTTGTTGTTTGTTATGAAGGTGTCGCTGGCTCGTGGGGAGAATTGCATTCTGTGGATTAATCCCTTCCACCATTGCACAATTGGACTAATATTTTAAAACATAGTTTTGAGAACATTTCATTTGATATTCAAAAAGGTAATTTTTCATAAGATATTGTAGCAACTAAGGTTACATTTAAATGATAACCGTAGCATCAGTGCAAAGTGGTTTTGTTTCACACCCACACGATAGTTGTAGTTTAAGCCTTAAGTCAGGGCCCAATCTGACTCTGGGACTAAAGAGAGTGAGAGTCCATTGAGGAGTTACAATTCCTTTCTCTTTGGAGTTAAGTCAAGCCTTAATTTTGGATTTACACGACAGCTTCTTAGTGTCAGTGCAAAGCAAATCCACTTTACATCAACACTAGTGTTGTGGTGATGCAAAGTACTTGATTAGTATAGAAAGAGGATACAATTGCAGAGGGTAGATTTTCCTGGTCCTGTGCCCGGGGCTATTGGATTACAATTGGAACTATTGGCAGGGGGAGCACGTGACTCTAATTCCACCATTAATGGAATTAGACGGAAAATTGTGCAGACTCCCTTATAAGTATGTGCTCCTTCCTCCCTGAATTTCCGTACTCACTGTGCCCAGGTGATCATGAAGAAAAACTTTTAACACAGCGAGTGGTTATGATCTGGAATGCACTCCCTGAAAGGATGGTAGAGACAGATTCAATAGTGGCAATCACGAGGGAATTAGATAAGTACCTAAAGGAAAAAAAATGTGCAGGGCTATGGGGAAAGAGCGGAGGAGTGGGACTAGCTGAAGTGCTTTTGCAGACAGGTGGCATTGGCTCAGCGGGCCGAATGACCTCCAACTGTACTGTAACCATTCTATGATTCTATTCTATAATGGTGCAGAAATTGCAGTCGGAGGCTTCTCGCCAGCAGATGCCTCCGACCTGAAAAAAATCTATGAACTTACCTGGTGGTCCGGGACGTTCGGTGACTTCCGATCCTGGACCTCTATATGTAGACCTATGTCGAGGCCCATGTATCCCAGGGGCGCAGACGTTTCGCAAGCATCCCTGGGATCACGTGGGCTGGCCCAACCAATCAAAGAAGGGGTATTACCATTCATGCTTGTGGTGAGTTCCACATATACTGAATCACCATGAATGGGAATGTCATTGTACTACAGTACGCAGATAATGCTTGCGTCTGCACACACGGAGGCCGAACTCCAAGCCATCATGAACACCTTCACTGAGGCATACGAGAGCATGGGCCTTACGCTAAACATTCGTAAGACAAAGGTCTTCTGCCAACCTGCCCCCACCACAGAGCACTGCCCCCTGATTATCAAAATCCATGGCGTGGCCTTGGACAACGTGGACCATTTTCCATACATAAGAACATAAGAAACAGGAGCAGGAGAAGGCTATACAACCCCTCGAGCCTGCTCTGCCATTTAATACGATTATGGCTGATCTGATCATGGACTCGGATCCACTTCTCTGCCCGCTCCCCATAACCCCTTATTCCCTTATCATTCAAAAAACTGTCTATTTCTGTCTAAAATTTATTCCATGTCCCAGCTTCCACAGCTCTCTGAGGCAACAAATTCCAGAGATCCACAACCCTCTGAGAGAAGAAATTTCTCCTCATCTCAGTTTTAAATGGGCGGCCTTTTATTCTAAGATTATGCCCTCTAGTTCTAGTCTCCCCTATCAGCAGAAACATTCTCTCTGCATCCGCCTTGTCAAGCCCCCTCATAATCTTATACGTTTCGATAAGATCACCTCTCATTCTTCTGAATTCCAATGAGTAGAGGCCCAACCTATTCAACCTTTCCTCATAAGTCAACCCCCTCATCTCTGGAATCAACCTTGTGAACCTTCTCTAAACTGCCTCCAAAGCAAGTACATCCTTTCGTAAATCAGGAAACCAAAACTGTACGCAGTATTCCAGGTGTGGCCTCACCAATACCCTGTACAACTGTAGCAAAACTTCCCTGTTTTTATACTCCATCCCCTTTGCAATAAAAGCCAAGATTCTTTTGGCCTTCCTGATCACTTGCTATACCTGCATATTAACCCTTTGTATTTCATGCACAAGTACCCCCAGGTCCCACTATACTGCAGCACTTTGCAATCTTTCTGCATTTAAATAATAATACCTCAGAAGATTACTGTCAACAAGGGCAGACATTGATGACAAGGTCCAACACTGCCTTCAGTGCACCAGCACAGCCTTTGGTCACCTGAGGAAGAGAGTGTTTGAAAACCAGGACCTCAAATCTGACACCAAGCTTATGGTCTACAGGGCAGCAGTGATACCCGCCCTCCTATATGGCTCAGAGATGTGGACTATATACAGCAGACACCTCAAAACGCTGGAGAAGTACCACCAGCGCTGCATCCGCAAGATCCTACAAATCCATTGGCAGGATAGATGCACCAATGTCAATGTTCTCGCTCAGGCCAACATCCCCAGCATTGAAGCATTGACCACGCTCGATCAGCTCCGTTGGGCGGGCCACATTGCTCGCATGGCCGACACAAGACTCCCAAAGCAAGGGCTCTACGTGGATCTTCGGCATGGCAAACGAACCCTAGTTGGGCAGAGAAAACGCTTCAAGGACACCCTCAAAGCCTCCTTGATAAAATTCAACATCCCCACCAATTCCTGGGAATCCTTGGCTCACGACTGCCCAAAATGGAGGAAGAGCATCCGGGAGGGCGCTGCGCACCTCGAGTCTCATCGCCGAGAACAAGCAGAAACCAAGTGCAGACAGCAGGAGCATGCGTCAACCCAGGCTTCCCACCCACCCTTTCCTTCAACCACTGTCTGCCCCACCTGTGACAGAGACTGTAGGTCCCGCATTGGGCTCCTCAGTCACCTGAGAACTCACTTTTAGAGTGGAAGCAAGTCATCCTCGACACCGAGGGACTGCCTATGATGATGATTCCCATTCATGCTTGTGGTGAGTTCTGTATATACGGAATCACCATAAGTATGAATGAGAATACTCAAAAAAAAACACTTAAAATAAATTAGCAAAGAAACATCACACATTTAAAATTAATCAAAATGGAATCTAATTAATTATTTAAAGCAATAATTAGATTTTTTTGGAAAATTTACATATTTTAAATGGTCTAAAATAAACTTACCTTATTTCACAGGTTTTAAATATTTCAATTATTTAAAAATATATATTTTTCTGTCCTTTGAAAGTTTTATGCTGATAAAAGCAGGCCTTACACCTTTTATCAGGCGTCAGAATTTCACGGGCATTAGCTGGGCAGGAGTTGGGCAAATAGCCGAACTCCCCACCAGTGAATGCCCATTTCTGTTAGATTTGTACGATCTGTCAAGGGGATTCTTGACAAATCACAGGTTCCGGGTTTAGGCGCCTGCGCAGTGTACGCCTAAACCTGGGACTTGTGCATGCGCACCTCGTATGTGCCCATTGGGGCTACAAATTCAGCCCCTATAAAGATAGAAAATGTTGTAAACACTCAGCAGGACAAGCAGCATCTATGGAGAGTTGAAGGTAAGGTTAACGTTTCAGGTCTTAGGATTCTTCATCAGAATCCGACTCTCTATTCTCAACTCTTTAACGTACCCATGTAGACATTCTGGATCACGTTACACTCCTTTCTTTGTCCGCCTGTAGTAAACTGCCATGTTCTGCTCATCTTTGTGACCTGTAAACATCAGAACTGTCTAGACATCACTTCCCTTCAGAGTGTTTTTCTTTCATGATGGAATGATTCACAGTAAAAGACACCATGTAACCATACCTTGGCCACAGCAATCTATCATTAGCCAGTCTGTCGCATCACACAGTGACAGAACCCCAACCTACTTTTTGCTTCAAACAGGTTATTATCCCTATCATTAGCAACAAGTGTTTGATAATGACTGCAGGCAAGCTTATGGAGAACAGAAAGATAGACAGAAATAATTTAGGTCGTTTTGTCTAGTTATTAGTCTAACAATGCATTTGATGTTAAGAAACTCTGAAGGATTTTGTCCATGTCACGATAAAGTATTTCTCATTTTCTGACTGTTTATATTTGTGGTAAAAAGGTTTAATGTGTTTTTTTAAATTTCCTAACAATTTTCCGTGGCATTATTTAAATTGCAGAATAAATGCAAATGTTACCCACATGGTTATTAATAAGCACATTTATATCTTTGCCAGTACAAATTAAAAACATGAAATTTGTTCATCTATATTCGGTCTGTTGGCAAGATCCTGGCAATTGATAAGTTGCATTTTTGATTCTAAAAGGCACTTTTAACTTGTGTTCCTCTTGGACATTAAGTGACATTAATTGCATTTCAGTTGAAGACATTTGTAATTTTCAGCACAAAGAAATGCTAAAGGAATCATTTCGTTTTAGGCAATTGGGAGAAATGCCTGGGATAAGATAAGCAACTATTTTCCTCTTATAATTTTTCTTCTGATCTTCAATAAGATCTTTATCATTGAAAAGACTTGTTTAGATCCAAGTACTTTCATTGAAAAAGTCATTTGTTGGTCTTATGAAGTTCGTATGTTCAAATTGTGAAACAGATCATCTCCTGGCTACCAGTATACTGAGCTACAACTCAAATATATCTGAACAAGTGGTTGGTACCAGGACTCAGAAATATGTGTAATTATTTCTTTATACAGTTCAGATCAAAACAAATAAAAGCCGCAGTAAAGATTAAAACCCCCCGACACAACACAACTTGTGAATCGTTTGGAGACATGGTCCATTAAAGGGGAGGGCACGCTGCAAGCTCTGCAGTGGGGCGAGGGACACCACTTCTCCATCGGGGAACGGGGTGCCGGGCTGCAACATGGTGGCACGGACTCCGCAAAATCATCAATGCAAGTCGCCCATTGAAAAAAAATGGCGCCTCCCCTTTAAGTTTTTGCCCTGCGAGTGGAGTGTGGCCTGGTACGCAACCCACGAGGCTGGCGCGAACATTGCCCGTGGCAGCTTCACTGGTGCCCCGCAATTTCCGCTCCGGGGCGAAAATGGGTCGCAGCGCACCGTGCCGGGGTGCTACCAGCAGGAGCAGGGCGCTGCCGATTTGCGCCTCTGATAATTCCCGCAGAATTTCACAGGAGGTGGTAGCAGTTCCGCGCCCCAGCAAGAAATCATTTGCACCCCATTAGCGCCCCCTGGGGTTGCTAACGGGAGGTACAAACAATGCAAATTTCTCCCCCTTTATCTTTTAATCTAACTTCTTTGCCTTTTCTCTACATCTCTTAATACTTGTACTGCCAACTTACATACATCACCTTACATTCAGCACCTTTAGCTGCACATTTTCACAAAACCTTTGTGTGTGTAACTTTTTGTTGGGTTTGTTTTTAGCTGGCTTGGTTCGTATTTTAAGATGATGTCTCTTTGTTCTGGATTCTGTAATGAGCTGGAAGAGTCATTCCCTATCTACTTTGTCAAGCCCCTTCATTACTTGTAATGCCTCAATCAGGTTACTCTTTAACCTCCTCACCTCCGGGGAACACGCCCCAAGTTGACCCAGTTGTGTCTCATAGCTCTGAAAGCTGTGCATGGCTTTCAGTCTATCTAGAAACTGTCTAGTTCTAAAGGTTTTTTAAAATGAGCAATTCATGAGAGTAGGAAGTAACTTCTGCAAACTTGCTCAAAAAAAGCAGAAATTTGCATGTAGATTTGTTAAAATCTGTTATTTAATTGGACAATTGTTTAAAAGCACAAGAATATAGCACTCTAGCTTGCTGACAATTTAACTGAAGCCAACTGTGCCAGTCAATAATTCTTCAACTGATCCCTTTAGAAGAGTGGAACTAAGGATAATTTCTCTAAGTTCTCTCCAACCCCACGTAAACACAGAGGGATATCAGAAACTTAAGACCGAAGACTTTATAGAGTGATTGATTCAAGGTCACGTCACTAGTTTGACAATCATTTAGAGGAGGCTGTCATTTCTCAAAATCTATCTACAACAGGACTGATGGAAAAAGAAAACTCCTTAAGTAGCCAAACATAGTTTCCAAAACAAAATCCGTCGAATAACTTGCAACCCTCTCCAAAACCAGGTGTGTAAGCTTCGTAATATATTGGTGGGAGGGAAGAGATCACTGGGAAGGGTGGAGGGACTGATCACAGGTGTGGGGGTGGTGGGGGGGGGGGGGGAGGGCTGGGGAGAAGCGATTGCAGGCGAAATCAGAAGATCACGGCAGGTTTGCTTGGGGGGTGGGGAGGAGGGGAAGCACTCCTGCTCTTTCTGGCCCAAATGCAGCACTGGAAAAGCACTTGACTGCTGGATCCGAAAGTTCTTGTCTCCCTTCGAATGGGTGCTTCTAGCAATCATCCCATACACAAACATAACACTTGGGGGATATGTAATGGATGTAACTCGTGCAGAATGAATTCTAGCCCAATAACATAATCCCATTTTTCAATACAGAGGGCACAAAATGGACAAAAAATGACCAATTGTGCCTGAATATGATGAATGCTTTTTCCTTAAAGGCAAAGTTTTCAGAAAGTTATTCTTCTTCTCTCGGATTTGTGTCTATTATTATATTTACCCTATTATTAAAGCTGTTCCGCAGTTAATGTGATAAAGCCTCGCCTCCTACATAATAACCTGATGTATCCAAGTAGCCTACATAAAAGGTCATGGTTCAACTCCAGTCTCGAGGTGGAGCCTTAAATCTTACTTGATACCCTGAACCTCAATGTTCGGACTATCTTGGAATTGACCAACACAGTGCGCTCCCAGAAGCTCAGCAAATTCATACAGTGAGTACCTGAATTACACAGACCAAAACTTTAGCACTAGGATTACTAAAATTGGTTTCAGTGCCCCTGAGTTAGGGAGCGGGAAAAATCAGCCAGGATTCCTGCTCCTGATCGCTATCTGATGACTTCTGTTGTAAACCCCATCCATGTGTCTTGGATGAGGACAGGGCCAAGCCTGGCTTTGATGTCTTTGATGATCGGCTAGCCTGCTGACAGTCGGGGCTAAGAAATTGTGTAGCGCCCCATTTGTGCCGGTATTTTTGAATTATCGCAAAAGTATTGCCAGGCGAAAATGATTTGCTGCTCCTGGGAACTTCAGCTTCAATGCTCCAAGAGGGAAGTGGAGCATTAAATCAAGTGCTACCACTTCCCTTAGAGGGCTAAAGTGTGTGAGAAGGGCAGTAGCGACAGAGCGCTGAGCAATATTCAGTGCAGTGCTGCCAGCATTAGACGCTCCTTCCCTCGCTTAGAGGGAAGGGCCAATGATGGGTTGAAACATTCTTATCGCTCTCTCTGTGGGGCCACAGGACCTGGGCGACTTGTATTACTGCCCCAAGCACTCTGAGAGTAGAGGGCTGAGGAACCGCGCAGAAATCAGCTGTGAAAAGCAATCCGAAGGCACCAGATTGGTGCAAGGAATTAAATTTGCCCTACCTGACCACCACTGTCTTTCAATATCGCTCCCCCAGCGGCCAGCCGCGGTGACAATGCCTCCTGCAGCCGCCGTTGTTGACGCCCAGCAATGCAGCAGGGGATGGGACTGAATATCAAATCGGGGCGCTATGCACCAGATGACATCACGATCTACAGGGCGCAAGAGAACGAGGCAGTAAATGTTAGCGCCAGCTCAAAGCTGCCAGGGAAGTTCACGGGTGTCGGTGAATTTGCTGTGCACGTTCAGTAACCCCTCAATGCCTCGCTACTGCCCCCGCAGGCACTAGCGGGCGGCGCAAATCGGACAAATTTCTCCCCCTTGAGATCTAAACTCATGTGAAAAATGGCCATGTGAAAAGCAAGGATACTAGAGGTGGAAACAAGTCACCACCCCATCAAAGATCAAAGCTTCACCTTTGGTTTCATAATTGATCAGTATATGCATTAGCTTGATTCCAATATTGACATATTAGGAAGAAACCCCACCTCTCGAAAGTTGAATGTTTGCAATGTTAATTGATGTGTAGGGGCAGGGTGGGGGGTGGGGGTGTTGGGGGGAGGGGCAGTGCTTTGAAGGCGGAGGGGGGTGTGTTTATTGTACTGCAAAGTTTACCCTGGATTTCAATTAGATTAGATTAAAAAAACGGTTTTATACTTGACTGGTAATTTGCTTGTTATGTTAGGGCCCTCATAGGTCTGAGCATTTCCAGGTAATAAGAGATGCTAGTATAAAAATGTGATGTAACTACACTGGAATCTGTTTATACAACAACAGAGCCCAGACTCTCTGAAGCAGTCAAGCGAAATGATGTGAAGCCATGTTGAGCAGGTCCATTCCATCCATGTAAATGCAGCTGTAAAGAAATCAGTGAAAGACAAACTGTTCTGGTAATTCCTAGCCAAGGGTAACAGTTCGGAAATGTCATTTCTGTTTAAAAAATCTAAAAGTTAAACTAAATGAAATGAATCAAAAGACTAACTAGTTTAGCTGAACGAGCTATTAGGCTGGTGATGAATTTTATGTTTTAGCTGAATAGAAGTTATATATGATGCATTATAATTAGTGCCATGAGTGGGATATAATTTGTATTTCAATCATTTGTATCTCATTCTATTCATGCCACACATTATGTACTTGATAAAAGATGTAAATGTTAATTTAAAATACAAGTTCTAGTAATGGGCTGGTTGGAGTGATGAGTGATGTCACTGTGAAACAATGGTCCGGGTTTTCCGATCCCCATAACGCAGGGTGTACGTACGGAGTACGCATAGTGTACGCCACTGCAAGCCTTGTAGAAGACTTCCCAAGCTCCAGGTTTCCACATGCACTGCACTTGCGCAAAAACCTGGAACTTGTGATCTGTCAAGATTTGCCTTGACAGATAAACCGCACCGACCCAAAAATCACTTTTGCTGGCGCAGAGTTGGGCTATTTGCCTAGCAAATGCCCACGAAAACCTTACACCTGGTAAAAGTAGCTGCAGGACCTGCTTTCACCAGCATAAGGATTAATATAAATGTTAAATTAAAAAAGTAACAAAGAGTCATACACAAACATTTAAAATTAGTTTATGAAATTTGGCTTGGATTAAAATGTTTAAAATTACTTTTCAAACAAACAAATTATTTTTTTTTATTCCCATTATGTAAATTATTTAATTATTTGGGGATTGTGTTCATACTTGTGGGGATTCCCTTCGTAAATGGAATCCACATAAGCATATGAGGAATCCTCCTTTCTGATAGGTGGACCTGGCCCACGTGATCCCAGGTGTGCTTCCGAACCTCCTGTGCCCCTGGGATCCGTGGACCTGCAGCCCCTGGACCTGAAGTCACTGAAGCCCAGGCTCCAGCAGGTAGGTTCAGATTTTTTTATCGGGTTGGAGGCATACTCTGGAGGTATGCTTCCGACTGCCAATTCTGGCCCAATGTTGCTCACTTGCCCTCTTGTTCTTTGGTATGAATTCATATCCATTACACATGTAATATATTTTAACTATGAATGCACATCTACAGTTCTGCTACAAAGCACTACAAAGACATTCTCAATCCACAAATAGTGTGACTTATCATGTCAATTTCAAAATTATGCTTTCTATAAAATTAGGGCGGACTTCATTTATCTATCTCCAGCTTCTATTCTTGACACTGCTAAAGAAGCTGTCATACCAATTGCTAACGCAATTGTTTCCTGCACTACAGCAGTGACTACACTTCAAAAGTACTTCATTGGCTGTAAATTGCTTTGGGACATCCGGTGGTCATGGAAGTCACTGTATAAATGCAAGTCTTTCTTTTCATAATGTTCACTGTTACCTCGTTTTTTTATTTGCAAGTAAGAAAGCTGTTGTAAATGCATGGATTTGCCTTTGTCCTTGTGAAATAAATGTCCTGTTGAAAGACTAAGCACTGTTTGCTCTGGTAAGTTTTATATGCTATTTAAAATTTCTCCATCAACCAACTCCATCAAAAAAAGATAAACCGATCATCTATCTGACTTGCTGTTGAGGTTTTTACTATGCACCACTTGTGCCCAGGTTTGCCTATATAATGATGATTACACTTCAAATTCATTGGCTGTGAAGCGTCTGGAGATATCCAGAGGATGTGAAAGGGCACACAATGTGGCCAAGTCTAGTGGGAGGCCAGAGGATTGGGAAACTTTTAAAAGCCAGCAAAGAACAACTAAAAAATGATTGAGAGAGAAGATAGATTATGAAAGTAAATGAGCACAAAATATAAAAACAGATAGTAAAAGTTTCTACAGGTACATAAGGACAAGAGTGGCTAAAGTAAATGTTGGTCCCCTAGAGGATGAGACTAGGGAATTGGAGAACAGGGAAATGGCAGAGACGTTGAACAAATATTTTGTATCGGTCTTCATGGTAGAAGACACTGAAAACATCCCAATACTGGATAATCAGAGGGCTATAGGGAGGAAGGAACTTAATACCATCACTATCACTAAAGAAGTAGTATTCAGTAAAATAATGGGACTAAAGGTGAACAAGTCCTCTGGACCTGATGGTTTACATCCCAGGGTCTGAAAAGAAGTGGCTGCAGAGATAGTGGATGCATGGGTTGTAATCTACCAAAATTCCCCAGATTGGAAAACCACAAATGTAACACCCCTATTTAAAAAAATGAGGCAGAACAAAAAGCAGGAAACTATAGACCAGTTAGCCTAACATCTGTTGTTGGGAAAATGCTGGAGTCCATTATTAAGGAAGCAGTAGCGGGACATTTGGAAAAGCATAATTCAATCAAACAGAGTCAGCATGGTTTTATGAAAGGGAAATCATGTTTGACAAATTTGCTGGAGTTCTTTGAGGATGTAACGAGCAGGGTAGATAAGGGGGAACCAGTGTATTTGGATTTCCAGGAAGCATTCGATAAGGTGCCACATAAAAGATTACTGCACAAGATAAAAGTTCATGGGATTGGCGGTAATATATTAGCGTGGATAGAGGATGGGCTCATCCTCATTCACATGAGATGATGCGGCTAAGCCTGATGGCAATGGCTGCGCCTACATTATGGCCAGGTAGTGCAGCATGCAGAAGATGACGACGAAGAAAAGGGGCATCCACTCAGCCGAGTACTGGAGGGCGCCTCCCGCGTGGTCAATGCAGCGGAACTGTTGCTTGAGTACTCCGATGGTCTGCTCAATGATGCTCCTCAAGGCAGCATAGCTGTCATTGAGTGCTGGGCACGAGTGTTGGGGTTGCGGAGGGCCGTCATGAGCCAGGTGGACAGTGGATAGCCCTTGTCTCCGAGCGGCCAGCCATGAGCTTCATGTGGTGGCTGGAAGAGAGCTGGTACAACGGTCTGGCACAGGATGAAGGCATCGTGGCTGCTGCTAGGATAGCGGGCATTGATGGTGAGAATTCACTGTATGTGGTCACACATAAACTGCACATTAAGTGAGTGGTGGCATTTGCGGTTACGGAATACTTCAGGATTGTTATGCGGTGCCCACAAAGTGACTTGGGTGCAGTCAATGGTGCCCTGCACCATGGAAAAGTCCACTCTCCTGACAAAGCACATGCACACTTGTGCTGCTTCTTTCTGGTGATGGGGAAGGAAATGTAGTCCCTTCTCCTTTTGTACAGAGCATCTGTGACCTCACGGATGCAGCAATGCATGGCGAACTGCGAAATGTTAGATATGCCTCCTGTTGCAGGCTGGAAGTATCCGCCTGCGTAGAAGTTGAGGGCAATGGTGACCTTGACTGCCACTGAGAGAGCCGTGGTCACCCTGATCTGATTGCAGGAGGTGGCTGAGCTCTGTGACCACATCCTTGGTGAAGTGGCGCATTTTAAGACACTATTCCTGTGTGAAATTGATGCAGGAGAACTGCTCCTGGAATACCCTGGGAGGGTGAGGCCTCCTGTTGACGGCCCTGTTGGCCCTCTTCTCTTTGGCCACATTTTGCAATCTTTCTCTCTGCCTCCGCTGCCTCCGACATTGATAATGGTGGGCGAGGTCCCGTGCCGTACAGCCCCATTAACGTATGGAAATGGAGAATTTTTAAATCTCACCTGAATGATACAGAATAATTTTCATGAGGCAGAAGACTCCTGAAATTGGAAAAAGCTTAAATCACTGAAAACGGCTGTTTACATCTCTCAACCTGACAAGGCAGCATTTTTTGCCGACTGCAAATAAATCGGATGTTGAAGCCTTTAAATACCGTTCCTCCAACGGCCATCTGATTGCATACTTCCTCCTTTTACTGCCATTGTTGACGGCAAGCGCTGAGGCAGGGGGCGAGAATAAATTTCTGATCTGTGGTGCACTTGACGATGTCACAATCAATGGGGCGCTAGGGACTGAAGCGGTAACTTGGCGCCAACGCAAAACCGCCAGGGAAGTTCGCGGGCGTCGCTGAATTTGCACGCCCGGTCGATAAACCCTTGACGCCCAGTTACCACCCCCCGCAGGCGCTAATGGGTGGCGCAAAGCAGCCGAATTTCTCCCCCATAGCTTCCAGATCATAGGTGACGAGTTTCTGTTAAAGCATTTGGAGGAAAAAATTTGTTTTTTTTAAACACCCTAAATTGTCACATGCCATGAAGGTTTCAATTGTGAACTGAATTCAGAGTTAAGAATTACATCACGTTTAAGTTATATTGTACTTCAATCTTACATAGAAACATAGAAACATAGAAAATAGGTGCAGGAGCAGGCCATTCAGCCCTTCTAGCCTGCACCGCCATTCAATGAGTTCATGGCTGAACATGAAACTTCAGTACCCCATTCCTGCTTTCTCGCCATACCCCTTGATCCCCCGAGTAGTAAGGACTTCATCTAACTCCCTTTTGAATATATTTAGTGAATTGGCCTCAACTACTTTCTGTGGTAGAGAATTCCACAGGTTCACCACTCTCTGGGTGAAGAAGTTTCTCCTCATCTCGGTCCTAAATGGCTTACCCCTTATCCTCAGACTGTGACCCCTGGTTCTGGACTTCCCCAACATTGGGAACATTCTGCCTGCATCTAACCTGTCTAAACCCGTCAGAATTTTAAACGTTTCTATGAGGTCCCCTCTCATTCTTCTGAACTCCAGTGAATACAAGCACAGTTGATCCAGTCTTTCTTGATAGGTCAGTCCCACCATCCCGGGAATCAGTCTGGTGAATCTTCGCTGCACTCCCTCAATAGCAAGAATGTCCTTCCTCAAGTTAGGAGACCAAAACTGTACACAATACTCCAGGTGTGGCCTCACCAAGGCCCTGTACAACTGTAGCAACACCTCCCTGCCCCTGTACTCAAATCCCCTCGCTATGAAGGCCAACATGCCATTTGCTTTCTTAACCGCCTGCTGTACCTGCATGCCAACCTTCAATGACTGATGTACCATGACACCCAGGTCTCGTTGCACCTTCCCTTTTCCTAATCTGTCACCATTCAGATAATAGTCTGTCTCTCTGTTTTTACCACCAAAGTGGATAACCTCACATTTATCCACATTATACTTCATCTGCCATGCATTTGCCCACTCACCTAACCTATCCAAGTCACTCTGCAGCCTCATAGCATCCTCCTCGCAGCTCACACTGCCACCCAACTTAGTGTCATCCGCAAATTTGGAGATACTACATTTAATCCCCTCGTCTAAATCATTAATGTACAATGTAAACAGCTGGGGTCCCAGCACAGAACCTTGCGGTACCCCTTCAGTGAACTTCACATGTATTTTGGTATTGAGTGGAAAAATAATTAAGAGATGAAAATAAAAAAGTTTTAACAACAAAGATCAATTTGTCCATTACAACTTTTTCAAATAGAGCTTGTCGGTTGAAAAGCTATCCAGACAGACATTTCCTTTATTCCTCCAAGCTCAACCACTCCCTTGCAAACTACGAACTCCCCATACTTTCTCTTGACTGGTGTAATGGTTTACACAACTGTACTTTGTCACATCTTAACTTCATAAGATTGTGACTTAACTTGCATTTAGTATGTAGTTTCTATTTTATAATTGTGTTATCTGTTCCTGTTTACTCCTAAAAGACTTTCCCAGTTTCCTCCTCATTAAATGGTTAAAATTGTAAAGGAAGCTACCACCTTTTATTTCCTGACATATGAGAGTTTAATTCCAATAATTGCAGCACTGCTATTTTCTAGAGCTACAGTAAAAAGTAATCTACAGTAGTTTGAGTTGAAAGAACTAGATAAATCTGACAACAGCATCTTCTCACATGTAAGATACAGTCTCCATTTTCGTCTGCCGACTATGTCGATTATTGGCAGCTCTGCATTTCCAAATGGTCCCTATCTCCCGTGGTTGCAGTTTTAGGTAGTCTAAAATTTATAAATCTAATAGCGATTACATGTGTTTCTGATGTTCATAAAGCTCCTGAGAGCTAACAAAATACTGCGGATGCAGGAAATCTGAAATAGAAGCAGAAATTACTGGAAAGACTCAACAGGCCAGGCAGCATCTGTGGAGAGAGAAGCAGAGTTAATCATTTTTGTCGATTTACCTTTCATCAAAATAATCATTTGACCTTTAACAGACTACGCAGGAGATCCTGGGCCACTGGAACCTGGTCTGCTTTGCCAGTTTCCCCTGCTTCCATTTCGACCTGCTTTGCCCCACACTGCCTCAGCCATTCACATGTTCAATGTGTCTCATAAATGTTTTAAATGTCTTCGTGTGTCTGCTATTGTCTCATGTTAATGTCACTTCAGCTATTTAACCATCTCCCATTTCCTAATAAAGCACTCTGCAGCTCATTCTGTTTCACTTGTATGCATGGGCTAGAATTTTTGCATTAAAACAAAGGGCTCAATTTTCCCCAATGCTGTTTTGTTGGCGTATTGCCAGAGTTAAGCCTGTTTTTTCTGACCCCAGCTACTCCAAAAAATAAGTACCAAGTTTCCCTTTCTATTTTTTGAAATTGGCGCTGCGCAGCCTGTTCTGTAGCTTTGGGGGTGGAGCCTAATGTCTGCGCCGAAAAAATGATGCCCCCCCACTTCTGCGAATGCCCGAGGAAAAAAAGGACGTTTTTGACGTGACTGCTATGGGCGCGCATGCCCAGTACAGCTCCCGGCATTTGTCCATTTTTAAAGAGCCAGTTGTGCGTGAGAATTTTAATTCTCATTGGAAGAATCGGAGCTGCAATATAATAGGCAACGTATTCAAGGACCAAGAATTTCTTACGGGAGGCACTTGTTACTGTGATTGAGGCCAGATGGCACGAGCTGGATACCAGCAGAGGTCACATAAAAGTTTCACTAAAAGAAATAAAGAAACGCTGGAACCAACTTACAGAAGATTACTGTGAAATGGTGACCACCCCGAGGTCTGGAGGCTAGTGCAAAAAGAAGTGGCAGGCCCTTGGTCAAGTAGTTAATGTAAGTAATATTTTCATTTATTCAATGGAATTGCAATTGTAAATGTGACCAGCTGTATATGTCCCATCCAGCAGAAAGGCACCCTCTCTAAAAAGTTATGTTTTCATTTTTGCTGAGGAAAGTGGCACACAACAAATGGAAAAGAACTTGAACAAGATGAGGCCCGGCAAATCCGCAGCCACTGACACCCTTGGAAGACAGGGTCGCTGCTTTGATGGGTCCTGCCTGGAGAAAAGCAACCACCACTGCACAAGCTGGGCCAACACTCGAGGGAGATGGTAAGTTCTGCATAATTCCACAGTCTGGCTTTGCTAAATGTTAAGTACTGTGTGGGCTAGACATGCTTCGGTTCATGGGGATGTCTCCGACAGCTACGCTTCGGTTGATGCAATGTGCTATCATTCATCGTGGTCCTTCAAATGAGCCTGCTGCCTGCGCTGTGTGAGCCTACTCATGCCACCCACCCTGCCCCCTCCTCTGCTGCTAACCATTTGTCTGTTCTGTTATATTTTCTGAACTTGAGGCCAACCCTGACGATGCAGAAGAAGATTCAGATGCGGACGAGCCTGAAGAAAACATCTTCCAATCACATCTTCCAGACCAAGATCATGTGGGTGAGGGGGAGGGGATGGATGACGCCCCACTGTTATACTCACTTTGGAGGAGGTGCAGGTGCCACCCATTGAAGTGCCAGCCCCTTCCTGAGTGGTATGAGTGTTGCTGTGACATTCCATGGTTTCCCACAGTCCGAGGCTGCGGGTCCCAGTGGAATGCAGCGAGGCCCACCCAGGACCCCACCATCCAAGGCTGTGGGTCCCAGTAGGATGCAGCGAGGCACACCCAGGGCCCCAACTTCCAAAGCTGCGGGTCCTAGTGGAATGTAGCGAGCCATACCCAGGGTGAGGAGGGGAAGGAGAGCTCGACAGCGCGCTCTTGAGGTGCAGGATCTAACAGATGTGGATCGGATGATGGCAATGAGTGTGGGGAGCATTGATGTTAGGCGATCACTCCTGGACACCATCAGTGGGATGGGTGATGAGATATCAGGACTGTTGGGAAAAGTAACAACACTCTCACAGAAAACAGAGAGTCAGGCTAAATGGTTCATTCACGGCAATCAGTAACTAGTGGGGTGCCGCAGGGATCAGTGCTGGCACCCCAACTATTTATAATCTAGATTAACGACTTGGAAGAAGGAACCAAGTGTAATGTAGCCAAGTTTGCTGATGATACAAAGATGGGAGGAAAAGCAATGTGTGAGGAAGATATACAAAATCTACAAAAGGACGTAGTCAGGCTAAGTGAGTGGGCAAAAATTTGGCAGATGGAGTATAATGTTGGAAAGTGTGAGGTCATGCACTTTGGCAGAAAAAATTCAAAAAGCAAGTTATTATTTAAATGGAGAAAGATTGCAAAGTGCTGCAGTACAGCGGGACCTGGGGGTACTTGTGCATGAAACACAAAAGTTTAGTATGCAGGTACAGCAAGTGATCAGGAAGGCCAGTGGAATCTTGGCCTTTATTGCAAAAGGGATGGAGTATAAAAGCAGGGACCCCCCCCTCGCCCCCCCACCCCCCCCCCCCCTTCCGGCTTCCACACAAAAATAGATGAGTTCACAGGTGTTTTGATGAGGGACCTGACAATCTAGATCCTGAACTACATACTAAAGGGTGGAAGATGCCTGTGCATGGATTCTTTTAACGTGAGGTGGCTGTTGCACACCAGCCACTACTCGGGCTTGACAGAGCTAGGTCTTGATCCAGCGGCAAGGGTTAACCAAGACGACTGGAGACAAAGCTCTGCTGCACGGACCTAGTGTGCACGCATGCTCCTACTATCCATAGATTGCAGTGTGGCTGGCACGTGCTGCCCCTGGGGCCTCGCTTCTTCTGGGCAGTTATACAGGGTATTGATAAGGCCACACCTGGAATACTGCGTGCAGTTTTGGTTTCCATATTTATGAAAGGATATACTTGCTTTGGAGGCAGTTTAGAGAAGGTTCATTAGGTTGATTCCGGAGATGAGGGGGTTGACTGAGAAAAGGTTGAGTAAGTTGGGCCTCTACTCATTGGAATTCAGAAGATTGAGAGGTGATCTTATCGAAACGTATAAGATTATGAGGGGGCTTGACGAGGTGGAAGCAGAGAGAATGTTTCCACTGATGGGGGAGACTAGAACTGGGGGACATAACCTTAGGATAAGGGACCACCCATTTAAAACTGAGATGAGGAGAAATTTATTTTCTCAGAGGGTTGTGGATCTGTGGAATTTGCTGCCTCACAGAGCTGTGGAAGCTGGGACATTGAATAAATTTAAGACAGAGATAGACAGTTTCTTAACTGATAAGGGAAGAAGGGTTTATGGGGAGTGGGCAGGAAAGTGGACCTGAGTCCATGATCGGATCAGCCACGATCATATTAAATGGCAGAGCAGGCTCGAGGGGCCGTACAGCCTACTCCTGCTCCTATTTCTTATGTAAATGGGAACACTGTCCGGGAACATGAGGGAGGGAATGTCTCAGGCAGCAGATGTGCTGTCAGTGGACATAAGGGAGGAGATGTTGCTGGTAGTTGACACACTGTTGCTCAACGTGAGGGAGGACACATCACAGGTAGCTGAGACACTCGGTGAACATGAGGGAAGGAATGTTGCAGGTAGTTGACACACTGTCAGGGCACATGAGGGAGGGAATGTCGGAGTTAGCTGCTGCAATAAGGGAATGCACCCAGACTCCGCGCCCATTGACAGAATCAACTGCCACTCCCACTCCAATCCCCAGACCAGCTCTGAAGAGGCCCAAGCCGGGCCTTCCACATTACCGGCTGGCCCCCTTCATCAAGAAATGCTCAATACCTGAGATGTTCGAAAGAATAAGCTTGGTATCAACCCGAGAAACGCTGCGCCACCACCTGAGGGCGGGGGTGGAGACAACAAGACCAAGTACAGCAGGCAGTCTTAGAATAAGGTGGAGGGGAGATGGGTGCAGCCTTTCTTAGCTGCTGCTGTTGTTGTTGTTATTGTTGTAACTGTTCTCCAATTAAAAGTTTTCTGTAAGTTATGTAAATTCACAAGTTTAAAAGTTTGTAAGTGATCTTAACTGAAAACTTTAAAGTTTAATACAAGGATATGTTTAGTTAAGTTAAATAGAAACAAATGTTAAACTTTTGAATAAAATATATTTTAAATTGTAACTGAATCATTTTCATTATTTGTTCCATTATTAACACAACTTTTTGAAGTAAAGAAGAATGATTTCCATTATTTGTTCCATTAACACAACACAACATTACGGAACAGGTCCAAACAGTAAACATGATCCATTTGGAATAGTTGCCGCTGAGTCTTCAGGCAGCAAACGGTTCACGAATGAGCTGCTGACGCAAGGCTCGAGCAATCGTTAAAGGGGCACGACGGCCCTTCCTCCTCCATTGTCATGCTCCCGATTCAGGTAGTTGTATGGCTTTCTCATCCTCATTCTCCTCCACCTTGTCATCTGCATCTTCCTCCTCATCATCAGCCACTCTCAGCTCAGGTGGGTCTTCTACTACCAGCTGCTGCTGCCTAAGTTATGCAGCAAGCAGCACACAACAGTGAACTGACCAATAATCTCAAGGGAGTATTACACATAGCCACCGGAATGGTCCAGGCATTGGAAACGCTGTTTCAAGATGCAATGTGCGACATGTTATATTCCCGGTTGGCTTCCATCCGGGTTATGCGCCAGGTGGCGAGGGTGTACCCTTTGTCTCCCAGTAGACAGCTCTGCCCTTCTGACTGCTACTGAAACATGGCAGATATAACGCTCTCGCATAGGATGAATGCATCATGGGTGCTCCCAGGGTATCGTGCATCAACTGACATGATGCGATGCATGTCATCACACACGAGCTGCACATTAATGGAGTGGAAGCCTTTTCTGTTTTTGTACATTCCAGAATCCTCCAAAGGCGCTCACAAGGCGATGTGGGTACAATCAATGCAGCCCTGTACCTTTGGCAAGGCAGCAATCCTGGAGAAACCCACAGCCCTTTCACACATTGCCTGGACGGTCATGGGGAACGTTATGTAGTCATTCCTCTGGGCATATAGTGCAGCAGTCACCTGCCGAATGCAGATATGTGTTGCATGTTGAGAAATGGCGCACACATCCCCAGTTGTGGCCTGGAACAATCCCAATGCATAGAATGAAAGTGCAGCTGTAACCTTCATTTCAACTGACAAAGCAGTCCTCCTGACGCTTCTAGGTTGCAGGTCTGCTTTTACTAACTCACAGATCTCAGTTACAAATTCTTTGTGGAAACACAGCTTTCTGACAGTCTGCATCATTCAGGTGCAGGTATGAACGCATGGGTAAGGCCTCCTGCCCATCATCCTACTGCTCGGAGGTTCCTCATGCGATGACGTCAAATCAATTGTCTCCTCCACAGCACCATCATGCAGAAGGCTTGCATGAGGTATGGCATTGTCAGTATTGCCCCCATGATTAACTTGTATCTTTGCAAGAAACAACAGGCAGGACAAGCTTCTTTGTTGTCTCTCTCCCCAAGGTTGATGCCCTAGTATGGACCACACCCAAGTCTGAGCATGTGCAATGGGTTTGCATAGATCAGGAACTCCCCCTACCGGGCTTCATTTGATGCTGCTTGCTGCATAGTGGCTCAGTGTAAGGGTTCTCATCCCCTCAATTTGGCTCCCCCCCCCCACACACCAAGCTTCTTTTCAAGCTGAGCCCCAAGCCCCTGTGTATGGGTGAGGGACCGATTCTGCCGGCCGACACTCCGACCCTCGATCCCGATTTGGAGACGTTCGGTGGTGGCGTGGCACTTTATAAAATATTTTTTTAAATGTTTAAATCCAAACTTAAAGAATTGCATGAAACTTCCATTTTCTGCATTTTCAGTTGGAAAAATTTAAGCTTGTTGATGCATATTTATATGTTATTGACTCCCTTCAAAACTTCGCCTAAAAACAATGGCGTCTTTCTGAGTCGATTTTTTGATATGCGCTGGTTTTTCTTAAGTGCCCGGAAGGTTTTTTGGGAATGGTCACATACACCATCCGAGGAGAAATGCAAGTTGGCCAAACTTGCATAATTGTGAAAAACTGGTGCAGATATCAGATTACGCCCCCTATAACTGAGTCATGCTGGTGCACAATATTTGGGGAAACTTGGATTTTTAAAGTTAGGCCTAAAAAATTGGTGCGCGGCAAAAGAATAGCGCAAATCACTGGGGGAAATTGAGCCCAAAGTTTTGTCCTAAAAATAAACTGCTTAAAATTCCACAAAAATTCCACAAACCTTAAGGATGGCATTGACAAAATATCGCCATTTTCAGTAATTCCATATGTAAAAAAACGTAACGTTTAATTTGACCGTTTAGCACTGCCGTACTCGCTTCAGAAAATGCCAGTTTTGAAAAACCTTGCATTGCAGTTTCAAGAATGGCAGTAAGAAAGAAGACCTTTTGTGAATGTTTTCTCAATTTTTATTTTTGAAAATTTTTGTGAGTGTTTTTTCCCCTGTATTTTACGTGATATCGGCCTCGCGGTAAAGTTGAGAGGACGGCGTTTTCCAACATTTCCGCCAGCAATGCAAGGGGGGTATTTTTTGGCCAAACTTACCCCATTTATAAATGACACAATTTTTCTTACTATTTTTTTCACTAAAGTGCCGTTATTTGTCAAATAACGACAGTCTTGTGAAATTCCAGCACACGGTGCCTGTTTGTCTTGGCTCTATCCCTTTTCAATGCTGTTCTTCTCTAATTTCTTCCACTACTGGTGAAGAGGCTACACCTGAAACATTAACTTATCTGTTCGTGTCATAGGAGCTGACTGACTTGCTGAGTGTTTCCAGAATCTCTTGTTTTTGTTCAATAATTTCCTCATCTGGAGTGATATGGCTCTGGGGGTTGCATCAGAGATTGATTTGGTTTGCACGCATGATCGAGCCAGGTCTATCATTATTCTCATATCTGGCATTTCATTAGCTGCCGATCCAACTTTTAGAACTCATTGTTAACCAATAAAAAACATTTTAAAACGTTTCACTAAACTGAATGAGGAAAGGAAAGGATGAACTTCCAAAAAGTGTTTAACAGTAAAAGGTTATCAACAAGATAGATTGCATTAGATGAGGGAGGAAGATAGTCAGAGAGAGAATGATGGGGGCGAATGGCAGGAAAAGGACAATAAAAGTCTTTAGATTTTTAATTTGTAATTAAGATTCATTTTTGTAGGTTGGCTTTATTACAGTGACCTGATCCTGGCATTTGATTAGCTGTGTTACTGAAATAGTTTTCTTATCAGTATCAAGATACATGACTTAAAATCTTTCAAAATGGCTGGCCTGGGGAGACCTTCACTTCCTTGTCAGTCAGTAAACTCAAAAATGATACTTGGGTGCAATAGGATATTTTTATGTGGTTAAAAAAAATACAAAAGAAACTCTTATATTACATTCCACTTGACTTCTGTTCTGGGTCATAAGATATTGTTAAAAGCCATACAAACAGCAAGTCCTGACATGCTCTGTGATTAGCCAGTCTTGCTGCCAATCATATAATGTTTTAGCAGTATATGAAAGGTGCATGCCAGGAGTTGTGATCTCAATCCCTTCCACTAACAGTAATGGATCTGAAACTTGCTTAACCTCAAGTTTGTCACATAGGAACATGTCTTTATTACAAACATTCTAAATGCAGAAATGCTATTGTTAAAGTCATTATTTCTTTGTAAATGTTGTCATTTTTATGGCTTTATTGTGTTATCCTTCTTTCCCCAGTATAGCCTACTCCTGGTAAATTGTTTTTTGTACTTAAGCAACTAGAATAAAACAGCACCGTAGGCATTTTAGCACAATTATATTGTGATTCAGTGACTTTGCATTATCAGAAGTAGACTGCACTAAGCCTTTCAGCTAATGAGAGTTCCAGATAGAAGCCATCTGATTGATTGGCTGCAATTCTGCTCCTTGCTATCAGTAGCTGTTTTGGATGGTTGATTTGCAATTGGAAGCATTACTATGTGTTAATTGATATGTTCTGTACCAGCTCATCATTGGTTTGTTGCTGTCTGGATGAATATGAAATTTCACCCAACCAGTTGAAATTGTGACCTAAAAGTGTGTGTGTTTAAATGGTCTAACACCCGACGTAGAATGGACACAAATGCACATATTGTGAATAACATGCATGTATATTAACTAATCTCCTTTTGGTGTCACTTACAAGATCTGTGGAGTACTAAACACAGTTGTGTTGTCTTGCTGCTGCACAGGTACTCTTTGTGGGGAAATGCTCTAAATAGGTCCTGAGGCCCATTACAGTTCAACTGCTATCCAGTGAGGAAAGGTTACTAGCTGCAAAGTGCTTGTAAATTTCCATCTCCAGGTCAGAATAAAATAGCGTGCCCTTCTTTCTTTTCATTTAATATTTTTGAAATTCTGGAATGTCATTAGAAGCTCTCAAAATTAATATAGAGATATGAGGTATGTCATTATATAAACAGGTGTTATCTATATAATGGCCCAGAATTTGCGGTCGGGATGACTGCGAACTGGCAGCATTCGCCATCATTCTGCCTTTGAAACTGACCGCAACTTCGGGATTTGGCACATGCGTAGGCGTGTGCAGAAATCCTGAAGTTGCGGACTATCAATGACTGTTCCGAAAACTCCGAAAGTGCCTGCAAACCTCGGCTCTTCTGCAATAAATATGCTGTTAAATTTAAGTCTATTGACTGCTAAACTAATGTTAAGCACCTGGAAAAGTTATTTTATGTAGTGTGAAATTCGTCTTTTTTAATCAATAAATAAAATTAAGAAACGTTTAAAAAAAAATGTGTTTAGTTTTTTAGTTTTTCTTTTAAGTTTGTCCATCTTTATTTCAGGTTTGCCTTTTCCCCATGTAAGAACCCCAATCTTTCTTTCGCTCTCTTGATTATTTTTTAAAGTTTTAATTTTAAGAGCTTACTCACTTGCTTCACTGTTTGAAAATTCTTCCTTTTGATTGGCTGCTTTGACAGCCTGTTGACATCATAGTATTTCGAACAAGGCATCCCCATTAAGTTCCACTGAACGCCTTCACTTCACTGCTGACCGCAAATTGCAGGCCAATATAAATAGACTGTTCACTGTTTCTTGCTATTACTTATTTCAATCTTGTCCCTGGCATCACCTAATATTTGAGGCTAGATATCAGAAATATGGTATCCTTGATTATTGGGTGATTTTTCATATTTAAGTAATTTTTAAATCAGTAAATAAACTGTTCGTAAATTATATTTTGTACTGGTTGAACACCTGACTCCCTCAAAGATTAAAAATTTATAATCTCTGCTCCTAACAATTTTTCTGAAATACAGTCTTTAAATTATTGTACTGCAAAATGCATAATGATCTCTTCCTGAGTTCTATCAGTTTGTCAAAGGGTTTATGTGGCAACTCTTTGTATCGTGTCCTAATCAATAATAGTTAGTTGTCTATAGATGTATAATCCTGCAAACTCACTTAAGGACATTTTATCACTACAAATAGTTATTAATGAAATGCTTAGAAATATAATGGTATAATAAAATTAGATTTTGTACAAAAATTGTAATTTTGTGAAGGGCTAATCATAGGTCTCGCATACCAGTTTAGGATCAATATTGAGCTTTTTATTTATTCTAAGGATCTGTAGATCCAGCGGATAAAGCATTTTGTTTGCTAAGACTGAGGCTGGAAAAGTGTACTGGTGTATTTATTTGTTTGACTGCCCTTCACAGTAAGTATGAAAGATAGAAAATGGGACACATTTGTTTAATTTCAGGTACTTTGAGAAATATTTACCGATCTGATATTTACTATTAGTATTGAGAACAGTAAATTTCTTTCCCCCAGAGGTCCACTGAACCCATTTATCAAACCAAGATCAAGAGCTGCAGCAATGAATACACAAGAGAAAAGATGGTACTGTGTTTTAGGAGAGTCTGGCAAGAGTTCAAAAGTGAGATTAAATGGGAAATCCTACAAACCAAATTTTTAATAGCAAACATACGTTCAGATGTAGTGTTAGATTACAATACATAAAGAGGCACTGTCTCTTTTGTTGCTTTGCAAAAATTGCATTTCAAAGCCATCAAAAACGTCAATGTATTCAGCATTCTTTTACTTATCTCAGCATGTTGATCGTAATTTAAACTTTTTTTGTGGCCGCACTAATTCTCCAGCTTCACTCTACTGATTCTGGATTGTTGTCCAATGATGGATCACGGCATTGTAAAGTGAAGATCAATAATGAGTCATGTTCAAACAGTGGTACTGGCCAGCTCTGCCTGGTTATCAGAGGTATTTGCAAGCAGTTTGAAGATGAGCAATAAGATGCTCAGTTTTAAATGTCTTCTATGCCAAGTGATTACTTTTACCATGTATTTGCATGCCCAGAATATGCCAACATTCATTTACAGTTGATGCATTTTCACTCAAAACTATTTGCTATTTTTAAAAAAAATCATTGAACAATCTAGATTGAAGATCGAGGCACATGGTGCAGGAAATTACCACGGTGCAAAAGAGAAAAAAGATAGAGATTAATGAGGAAATTATTACATGAGGCTTTGCTTTTAAAGTCTGCAGAATGTGAGGGTAAGGGAAGACTTAGAAAGGCAAGGTGTTCCCACTGTTAGAGGCCGGCGGAAAGAATGAGTTAGAGTACAAGATGATGTGATGAGGCTTGATTTCAAACTGGGGTATGGAAACAGGAGGAAGAGCATGGTGGCCTGGTAACAGTGGTTTGGGGATAAAGTTTGAATCCCAGCCTTGACTTTTAAGAGCTCAGGTACTGAAATTAGAGATAGTTGCCCCACTGTTGAGAGGGGGCAGCCAAATGGTAGGACACCGATTGCACACACAAAACTTGTCTCTGCAGATTATATTGATAACTATGGGTCGCTCTAAGATCAAGACTTTGTTCTTCAAGGACAAACAATCTGGTGGTGAATAGCTCGAAGATAAAGATAAATGTGAGCAAATTGCCTATTTTAAATGAACAAAATAACTGTTTCCTATTCCTATTACAAGTCGACATCAACCTCGCTGTCTGTAGCAGGCCTCCCACATGCTTAAGTACATGTAAGCACAAACTATAGATACAACATCTGTAGCACATCAAACTGTTTACATATACTACAGATGTCGCTGTATTTTATGCTGTGTCAAACCATGTGCAACAAAAGCTCACTGGAAAAAGTCAACATGAAGTGTTTACATGTGTCTAAATGTTATAAAGATACAGAGCTGTTAGAAAAGTGTTGATGCAGCCTCTCCATATAAACATAGCAGTCATCTTTGGGTAAAGTAAAACACTGAGTGTTATTCATATTTTTTAAAGGTTGTTCACTGTATATGCAAAGTGAAAAACAGTGTCTGTGTTGTGTATATGAATAAATTCAGAGCTTTTGGTAAGAGATCAGAGGGTCAAGTTTCGGCCTGAGTTGCTCCTATTTTTTTGGAGCAACTGGTTTAGAATGGAGTATCTTAGAAATTGCAATTCTCGGCATTTAGTTTGCTTCAGTTCTAGTCAGTTAGAACAGTTTAATTTTGGAACAGTTTTTTTTCCAAAGGGGGCGTGTCCGGCCACTTACACCTGTTTTGAAAGTTTAGGCAGTGAAAACTTACTCCAAACTAACTTAGAATGGAGTAAGTGTAGATTTTTGTACGCTCAGAAAAACCTTGCCGACACTTTACAAATCAGGCGTAGGTTACAAATTAGGCGTAGGGAACGAGGGGGGAGGAGGGGAGGGGGGAAGGGAAGTAATTAAATTCTACAAGCATTCAACAGTTTTACTTATACAAATAAAGAGCCATCCTGACTAAAAAATTATAAACAAAGCAAAGACAAAATATTGAATATTCCTACCTGTGTGAAGCAGCAGCAGCCTTCGAGCTGTGGTGCTTCAGGCAGGCCTTTCATGTTGGAGACAGGGGCGGTGTCAGTGACTCAACGGCAGCCCATCAACAACGGCAGCAAGCAGCCTTCAAGCTGCGGTGCTTCAGGCTGGCCTTCCTTCCATGTAGGAGACAGGGGCGGCGTCAGTGGTTCGATGGTAGCCGAAGACACAGCAAGCTGCCTTCGAGCTGCGAGGGAGACTGAGGCCATTCGGCCAGGGACAGGGAGAGGCAGCCAGATAGTCAATTTGAAACTTAAATTTGCAGAATGGGTGCTGCATTGTCAAGACCACGGATTATGCAATGATTCGCCAGCAATTCACTGCATAGGAGAGAATTGATTGGAGCTCACCACACCAGGAACGTCATAGCCCGTAGGCTGATGGGCAAGAGACCTTACCCACATCGGCAATATCTAGCCAGGCGCTCGTATCTGGACATGAGCGAGGCTGATTGTGTCAAAAGGCTGCGTTTCCACAGAGAAGTTGTCGTTGAGATCTGTGATATGCTGAGAGCAGATTTGCAGCCCAGAAGCAGAACTCCAACTGCCTTGTCTGTTGAAGTGAAGGTAACAGCTGCACTTGCCTTCTATGCCTCGGGATCGTTTCAGGCTACAACTGGAGATATGTGTGCCATCTCTCAACGTGCAATACATGCCTGCATTTACCAGGTCATGGCTGCACTGTGTGCGCGGAGGAATGACTTCATCAATTTCCCAATGACCGCACAAGCGATCCATGAGAGGGCTGTGGGCTTCTTCAGGATTGCCGGCTTCCCAAAGGTACAGGGCTGCATTGATTGTACCCACATAGCCTTGCGAGCACCTGTGGAGGATTCTGAGCAGAACAGGAATAGAAAAGGTTTCCATTCCATCAATGTGCAGCTCGTGTGTGACGACAAGCAGCACATCATGTCAGTCGATGCAAGAAACCCTGGCAGCACCCATGATGCGTTCATCCTACGCGACAGCGTTATATCTGACATGTTTGAGCAGCAACCAGAAGGACAGAGCTGGCTACTGGGAGACAAAGGGTACGGCCTGACCAGCTGGCTCATGACGCCCCTACGCGTGACACGGACAGAAGCTGACCGTCAATACAACATGGCGCACATTGCAACGCACAGCATCATTGAGAGGACCATTGGCATATTGAAACTGCGTTTCCGATGCCTAGACCATTCCGGAGGACAGTTGCAATACTCTCCTCAGATTGTCGGTCACTTCACTGTTGTGTGCTGCATGCTCCATAACTTAGCCATCATGAGGCAGCAGGAGCTGGTAGTGGAACGAGAAGACCCACGTGAGGGTCCAGTGCATGATAGTATTACGGAACAGCAGGATGTGGATGATGACGACGATCGGGAAAGCATGCAAGTGACTGATGCCGGAGCACGAGGTCGGAGGAGGGCCGTCCATCGTGCTCCTTTAACGATTACTCGAGCCCTGCACCAGCAGCTCATCCGTGAACACTTCAATTACTGATGCCTGAGGGCTCTGTGACCACTGTTGCACATGGACATGTTTAATCTTTGCAGTTGTTCCTACGTTGTGTTGTGTTAATGGAAGATGAATCAGTTTTAATGAAAAAATATTTTATTGAAAAGTTAATATCACTGTAATAAAATATTTCTTGTATCAAACTTCACTTTTTAATATGACTCTTGAAGATCACTTAAAAACTTGTAAAGTTACAAAAGTTACAAAACAATTTCAATGTGAAAAATCTTACACTCTTAGGATCACTTAGACTTCAGGATCACTTTTTAGGTGCAAAATTAAGTAAAATACAAAATGTGAGAGCATTTACACTATAAGATCACTTAAAAACCCTAAGATCACTTAAGTTGTAAAGTTACAAAACTTACAAAACAATTTCAATTTGAAAAACGCTACTACAGCTGCATCAAGAACAAGAATAAAAGCAGCAAAGAAAGGTTGCAACCATCTCTCATCCACATCTCAGTGAATGTTCACGTCATCATGGGGGTGTCATTTGATTGGCGGGGCTGTGTGCCCTTATTGCAGCAGCTATCTCCATGAGGGCCTGTGCCGTTGCTTGCATGCCCTCCCTGACGGCCTGTGCCATCGATTGCACTCCCTCGGACATTCCCTCCCTAAGTTCCCATGACATTACTGCTATTTCTCCTGTCAGGACCGTCACCTCTTCACCCACTGCACTGACGCCACCGATGAGTGATCGGGTAAGCTCATTGGTCTCCATACCCAATGCCACAACCTGAGCCGCATCTGTTGCACGCTGCATCTCAGGAGAGCGTGTCTCCAATCTCCTTCTCCTCTGCCTGGGTCTGCCTCGTGGCACCACTACACTGGGAGGCGCGGGCTGGGACTGTGGGACGATCGGTGTTCCAAATGGCAGTACTAGAGAGAGAGGCGCAGGCTGGGATGGTGGGACGCTCTGTGTTCCAGACAACAGCACTCGAGTGCGAGCCGTGGACTGGGATGGTGGGTGAATGGGTGTAAACTGCTCCATTATATCAACAGCACCACTGGGATCCGCAACGTCGGAATCTAAACCATAGAAGGTGGAACCAGAACCTATGCGAGTGGGAGGCGCAGGCTCGGACGGTGGTGCACTGACTGTAAACTGCTGCATTACACCAGCAGCACCACTGGGACCCACAACATGGAATCAAAACCATGCAAGGTGGAACCAGAACCTATGCAAGGGGTTGAAACTCTGATGCCCCTTAATGGGGGCTCATACACATTAATTTGGAAGCTCTCCGCTGTAGACATTTCAGTCATCGCCACCATCATCCAGTCTGGATCGTCTACATCTGGTTGTACTGGTTCTTGTTTTGTATCTTCAGGACCCTCAGGTTTGGCATCATCATCATCATGTTCTGCAAAATACATCAGAACAGTCAAATATTTAACAGCAAGGGAGGGGGCCGGATGGATGGCATTAGTACTCTCACACATAGCAGGCTTGGCAGCAGGTTGATTTGAAGGGCCACGATGCATTTTCAAGACTTACCCTCTTCCTCGCGTGCGGGCCCAGCTTGTGCTGTACTGATTGCTTTTCTCCATGTACTACTCATCATAGCAGCTACCCTTTGTTCCAAGGGTGTCAGTGGATGCAGATTGGGTGTGCCTCCTCCTGTTTGAGTTGCTTCCCTTTTGTTGTGGGCCAATTTCTTCTGCAAAGAGTAAAATATAACTTTTTACAGAGTGCGTCTTTCTGCAGGGTGGGACATACAGATAGTCACATTACAATTACGATTACATTAAAAATTGAAAATATTACTTACATTAGCTACTTGACCAAGGTCGTGCCATTTCTTTTTACACTGGCTTCCAGATCTCATGGTATGCACCACTGCGCAGTAATCTTCTGCAACTTGGTTCCAGCGTTTCTTCATTTCTTTAAGTGGCACTTTTATGCGACCTCTGTTGCTGGTATCTAGCTCCTGTCATCTCTGCTCAATGACGTTGACTAATATCTCCCCTTTCTCATGCAAGAAATTCTGTGTTCTTGATGGACATTGTTCCATTGCTGTATTGAATTGACACACTTATTTTTCAAAACACACAGTCCTTAATTTGCATGCACCAATGCAGCACCGGTTCTGGAAGTTTAGCAGTGAAAAGCAGCACTCACCTGATTTCAGCAGGTGATTTATTCAACAGTGCTGCTAAAAGCACTCCTTCAGACACAAAAAAATCACCAAAATTCAATCCCAAGCTTTTCCAGAGGTCCACAAGACAAATCAGCACTTTTCTTTAAGTTCCTTTAAAAATGGCCGAGTGCCAATGTTTCTGGGCTCCAACGCGTACGCGCAGGGCTGCCGGCTCGACGTTGCATCATTTAACTTAGCCCCGCCCCCCCTCCACTTGCAGAATCGGCGTGACTCTGAGGCTCCGCCCCCCGCTGCTGTGTGCGCGCCGCGCCGAGCTCCCAGGAACCAGCAAGGAGCTGGAGAATTAAGAGGTATTTTTCTGTCACACTTTTAGGTGCGAGAAACGAGCATCTAGGCGCGGTCTGAAACTTGACTCCCAGATTAGAAAATAAGTGTGTTACGCTCATTCCAGGACTTCTGTGTACTCCTTCAAATATGTTTTAAAACTGATTGAAGTAGAACAAACGCTGCATCTATTTAATGTAATAAATGATGTAATTAACAATATAAATGCAACTGTTTTGATCTCTACACTATGTTGAATTAGTTTATCTCAATAACAGTTGAGCACTATAACTGGATTGGTGCCCCTGGACTTGGAAGTGACAAAGATCCAAGGTTTCTGAATCTGATTGCTATCTAGTGACCCATATTGGAAAATGGGCATGTGTGGGAATTGGGTAAGGGCAGGATTGCATTTGATTGTGATGCCCTCATTCGAAAAACAGCCTGCCAACTAGACTCAAACATTAAAATGGTCACTTAAGTGAGATTAATAACTACAGGGCCCGAAATTGTTTGACATCCTGCTGCACACCGCCCGCAGACTGCCGACATACTGCCCAAAAATCACGAAATTCATCAAAAAATACCTAAATACCGCCCGGCAGAAAATTCATCAGCGACATACCACCGGGTGGTATGCATACCGTCCTTCCATGCACACCGCTGACATAACACCCAAAATTGCAAAATTCATCACTTACCGCCGACCCTGCAGACCTCCCTGGAACACCGGTTTTAAGTCAATCTTCAGTCGGCAGTTTGCATCTTTAGCTGTAAAATAAAATTGTTGTCTCTCCCAGCCCCCCAGTCTCTCACACTGCGTCTCTCACACCCCTAGTCTCTTCTTTCCCCCCCCCACAGCAGCGATCTCCCCCATACCCCCCACCACAGGGATTCCCTCCCCGTACCGATCTGCCCTACCTCTCCATTAAGTTCCCCGCTGTATGTATGTATGTATGTATGTATGTATGTATATATATGTGTGTATATATGTATAACATCTGAACAAAAAAAACTAAACTCATTTAAAAGTACAAGTAAATAAAACCTCCACTTAAAATAAATGTGCGATTTTGTACAAAGGAATAGTGTACGTGCCTCCACAGCGATCTCTGCCCGCCCCACAGTGCTCTCGGACCGGCATTCTCTGTGGATTCTGGTCGTGCCTCCCGGAGGGGTGGGGCTTCGTGGCAGCATGTGCGTGCGCACAACTCGGGTGCTGAAGATTCCCGAGTGAAAAGGACTCACCGGCCGTACACTGCCGGCTGCACTTCGACGGCAGCCCATCAACAACGGCAGCAAGCAGCCTTCGAGCTGCGGTGCTTCAGGCTGGCCTTCCTTCCATGTAGGAGACAGGGGTGGCGTCAGTGGTTCGACGGCAGCTGAAGACACAGCAAGCAGCCTTCGAGCTGCGAGGGAAACTGAGGCCATTCGGCCACGGGATCAGGGCAGCGGCAGTGGCTGGCGGCGGCCGAAGACACAGCAAGCTGCCTTCGAGCTGCGAGGGAGACTGAGGCCATTCGGCCAGGGACAGGGAGAGGCAGCCAGATAGTCAGTTTGAAACTTAAATTTGCAGAATGGGTGCTGCATTGTCAAGACCACGGATTATGCAATGATTCGCCAGCAATTCACTGCATAGGAGAGAATTGATTGGAGCTCACCACACCAGGAACGTCATAGCCCGTAGGCTGATGGGCAAGAGACCTTACCCATGTTGGCAATATCGAGCCAGGCACTCGTATCTGGACATGAGCGAGGCTGATTGTGTCAAAAGGCTGCATTTCCACAGAGAAGTTGTTGCTGAGATCTGTGATATGCTGAGAGCAGATTTGCAGCCCAGAAGCAGAACTCCAACTGCCTTGTCTGTTGAAGTGAAGGTAACAGCTGCACTTGCCTTCTATGCCTCGGGATCGTTTCAGGCTACAACTGGAGATGTGTGTGACATCTCTCAACGTGCAATACATGCCTGCGTTTACCAGGTCACGGCTGCACTGTGTGCGCGGAGGAATGACTTCATCAATTTCCCAATGACCGCACAAGCGATCCATGAGAGTGCTGTGGGCTTCTTCAGGATTGCCGGCTTCCCAAAGGTACAGGGCTGCATTGATTGTACCCACATAGCCTTGCGAGCACCTGTGGAGGATTCCGAACAGTACAGGAATAGAAAAGGTTTCCATTCCATCAATATGCAGCTCGTGTGTGACGACAAGCAGCTCATTATGTCAGTCGATGCAAGAAACCCTGGCAGCACCCATGATGCGTTCATCCTACGCGACAGCGTTATATCTGACATGTTTGAGCAGCAACCAGAAGGGCAGAGCTGGCTACTGGGAGACAAAGGGTACGGCCTGACCACCTGGCTCATGACGCCCCTACGCGTGACACGGACAGAAGCTGACCGTCAATACAACATGGCGCACATTGCAACGCACAGCATCATTGAGAGGACCATTGGCATATTGAAACAGCGTTTCCGATGCCTGGACCATTCCGGAGGACAGTTGCAATACTCTCCTCAGATTGTCGGTCACTTCACTGTTGTGTGCTACATGCTCCATAACTTAGCCATCATGAGGCAGCAGGAGCTGGTAGTGGAACGAGAAGACCCACGTGAGGGTCCAGTGCATGATAGTATTACAGGAGAGCAGGATGTGGATGATGACGACGATCGGGAAAGCATGCAAGTGACTGATGCCGGAGCACGAGGTCGGAGGAGGGCCGTCCATCGTGCTCCTTTAACGATTACTCGCGCCCTGCACCAGCAGCTCATCCGTGAACGCTTCAATTACTGATGCCTGAGGGCTCTGTGACCACTGTTGCACATGGACATGTTTATTCTTTGCAGTTGTGCCTACGTTGTGTTGTGTTAATGGAAGATGAATCAGTTTTAATGAAAAAATATTTTATTGAAAAGTTAATATCACTGTAATAAAATATTTCTTGTATCAAACTTCACTTTTTAATATGACTCTTGAAGATCACTTAAAAACTTGTAAAGTTACAAAAGTTACAAAACAATTTCAATGTGAAAACTGCTACTACAGCTACATCAAGAACAAGAATAAAAGCAGCAAAGAAAGGTTGCAACCATCTCTCATCCACATCTCAGTGAATGTTCACTTCTTCATGGGGGTGTCAATTGATTGGCTGGGCTGTGTGCCCTTATTGCAGCAGTTATCTCCATGAGGGCCTGTGCCGTTGCTTGCATGCCCTCCCTGACGGTCTGTGCCATCGATTGCACCCCCTCGGACATTCCCTCCCTAAGTTCCCGTGACATTACTGCTATTTCTCCCGTTAGGACTGTCACCTCTTCACCACTGCACTGACGCCACCGATGAGTGATCGGGTAAGCTCATTGTTCTCCATACCCAATGCCACAACCTGAGTCGCATCTGTTGCACGCTGCATCTCAGGAGAGCGTGTCTCCAATCTCCTTCTCCTCTGCCTGGGTCTGCCTCGTGGCACCACTACACTGGGAGGCGCGGGCACGGAGGGTGGGACGATCGGTGTTCCAGACGACAGCACTCGAGTGAGAGCCGTGGACTGGGATGGTGGGTGAATGGGTGTAAACTGCTCCATTATATCAACAGCACCACTGGGACCCGCAACGTCGGAATCAAAACCATGGAAGGTGGAACCAGAACCTATGCAAGGGGTTGAAACTCTGATGTCCCTTAATGGGGGCTCATACACATTAATTTGGAAGCTCTCCACTGTAGCCATTTCAGTCATCGCCACCATCATCCAGTCTGGATTGTCTGCATCTGGTTGTACTGGTTCTTGTTCTGTATCTTCAGGACCCTCAGGTTTGGCATCATCATCATCATCATCATCATCATCATGTTCTGCAAAATACATCAGAATTCTCTACCCCAGAGTGGAGGCTGGGTCATTGAATATATTTAAGGTGGAGATAGACAGATTTTTGAATGATAAGGGTGTCAAGGATTATGGGGAACGGGCAGGGAAGTGGAGTTGAGACCAAGATCAGATCAGCCATGATCTTATTGAATGGCGGAGCAGGCTCAAAGAGCCAAATGGCCTACTCCTCCTCTTATTTCTTATGTTCTTACGTGATATAATACAGTAGCATAGTGGTTATGTTACTGGACTAGTAATCCAGAGGTCTGGACTCATTATCTGGAGCTGTGGAATTTAATTTCAGTTAATTAAATAAATCTGGAATGAAAAGTTAGCATCAGTAAAGGTGACTATGAAATTATCAAATTGTTGTAAAAACCTATCTGGGAATGAAATCTGCTGTCCTTACCTGATTTGGCCTATATATGATTTCAGACCCATAGCAATGTGGTTGTCCTTGAAATGGCCTAGCAAGCCACTCAGTTTTAACAAACCACTACAAAAATCAATAAGAATAAAACTGTACAGACCATCCAGCATCGACAGAGGCACCATCTTCAGACACAACAATGGCACACAAAACCTAATCCTCCTCACTAACATCTAGAAACTTGTGTCAAAATTGGGAGATCTGTCTCACGGACTAGTCAAGCAATAGCCTAACAGAGTCATACTCACAGAATCATACCATTAGGCCAATGTCCCAGACTCTTCCATCACCATCCCCGGGTATATCCTGTCCCACTGGCAGGACTGAACCACCAGAGGTGGTGACACAGTGGTATTCAGTCGGGAGGGAGTCTTCAACATTGACTCTGGACCCAATGAAGTGTCATGGCTTCAGGTCAAACATAGGCAGGGAAATCTCTAGCTGATTACCACCTACTGCCTTCCCTCAGCTGACGAATCAGTACTCCCCCATGTTGAACACCACTTGGAAGAAGCATTGTGGGTAGCAAAGGCAGAGAATTTACTCTGGGCATGGGACTTCAATATCCATCACCAAGAGTGGCTCCATAGCACCTCTACTGACCAAGGTGGCCAAGTCCTGAAGGAACAACACGAGGGAAAAATGTACTTGACCTCGACCTCGCCAATTTACCTGTCGCAGATGCATCTGTCAATGACAGCATTGGTAGCAGTGACCATCGCACAGTTCTTGTGCAGACGAAGTCCCATCTTCACACTGAGGGCATCCTCCATAGTGCTGTGTGGCACTACCACTGTGCTAAATGGGATAGATTCATAACAGATCCAGTAGCTCAAAACTGGGCATCCATGATGCGTTGTGGGCCATCAGCAGCAGCAGAATTGTACTCCAACTCAATCTGTAACCTCATGGCCCCGCATATCCCTCACTCTACCATTACCATCAAGCCAGGGGACCACTCCTGGTTCAATGAGAAGTGCAAAAGAGCATGCCAGGAGCAGCACCAGGTGTACCTAAAAATGAGGTAGCAACCTGGGGCAAGCTGCAACACAAGACTAAATGCATGCCAAACAGTGGAAGCAGCACGCTATAGACAGAGCTAAGCGATCTCACAATCAACGGATAAGATTAAAGTTCTGCAGTCCTGCCACATCCAGTCGTGAATGGTGGTGGATAATTAAACAACTAACAGGAGGAGAAAGCTCCATGAATATCCCCATCCTCAATGATGGCGGAGCCCAGCATGCAAGTGCAAAAGACAAGGCTGAAGCATTTGCAACTTTCTTCAGCCGGCAGTGTCAAGTGAATGATCCATCTCAGCCTCCTCTTGAGTTCCCCACCATCACAGAAGCCAGTCTTCAGCCAATTCGATTCACTCCACGTGATATCAAGAAATGGCTGAGCGCACTGTATATAGCAAAGGAAATGGGCAACGACAACATCCCGGCTGTCGTGCTGAAGACTTGTGCTCCAGAACTAACCGCGACTCTAGCCAAGCTGTTCCAGTATAGCTATAACACTGGCATCTACCCGACAATGTGGATAGCTGCCCAGGTATGTCCTGGCTACAAAAAGCAGGACAAATCCAATCCTGCCAATTACCGCCCCATCAGTCTACTCTCAATCATCAGCAAAGTCATGGAAGGTGTCATCGATAGTGCTATCAAAGCGGCATTTATTCACCAATAACCTGCTTACCGATGCTCAGTTTGGGTTCCACCAGGACCACTCGGCTCCAGATCTCATTACAGCTTTGGTCCAAACGTGGACAAAAGAGCTGAATTCCAGAAGTGAGGTGAGAGTGACTGCCCTTGACAACAAGGCAGCATTTGACCGAGTGTGGTATCAAGGAGCCATGGTAAAATTGAAGTAAATGGGAATCGGGGAAAACTGTCCACTGGCTGGAGTCATACATAACACAAAGGAAGATGGTTGTGGTTGTTGGAGGTCAATCATCTCTGCCCAGGGCATTGCTTCAGGAGTTCCTCAGGGCAGTGTCCTAGGCCCAACCATCGTCAGCTGCTTCATCAATGACATTTCCTCCACCATAAGATCAGAAGTGGGGATGTTCACTGATGACTGCACAGTATTCAGTTCCATTCGGAACTCCTCAGATAATGAAGCAGTCCATGCCCGCATGCAGCAAGACCTGGACAACATTCAGGCTTGGGCTGATAAGTGGCAAGTAACATTCTCACCACACAATGCCATGCAATGACCATCTTCAACAAGCGAGAATCTAACCACCTCCCCTTGATATTCCACCGCATTACCATCACCGAATTCCCCACCATCAACATCCTGGGGAGGGTCACCATTGATTAGAAACTTAACTGAACCAGCCACATAATTACCGTGGCCACAAGAGCAGGTCAGAGGTTGGGTATTCTGCGATGAGTGCCTCCCTTCCTGACTCCCCAAAGCCTTTCCACCATCTACAAGGCACAAGAGGAGAGACTGGACCGACTGGGCCTGTATTCACTGGAGTTAGAAGGATGAGAGGGGGTGTCATAGAAACATTTTAAAATTCTGACGGGACTGGACAGGTTAGATGCAGGAAGAATGTTCCAGATGTTGGGGAAGTCCAGAACCAGGGGTCATAGTCTTAGGATAAGGGGTAAGCCATTTAGGACTGAGATGAGGAGAAACTGCTTCACTCAGAGAGATGTTAATCTGTGGAATTCCCTACCGCAAAGAGATGTTGATGCCAGTTCATTGGATATATTCAAGAGGGAGTTAGATATGGCCCTTACAGCTAAAGGGATCAAGAGGTATGGAGAGAAAGCAGGAAAGGGGTACTGAGGTGAATGATCAGTCATGATCTTATTGAATGGTGGTGCAGGCTTGAAGGGCAGAATGGCCTACTCCTGCACCTATTTTCTATGTTTCTATGTTTCTAAGTCAGGAGTGTGATGGAATACTCCCCACTTGTCTGGATGAGTGCAGCTCCAACAACACTCAAGCAGCTAGACACCATCCTGGACAAAGCAGCCCACTTCATTAGCACCCCATCCACCACCTTCAACATTCACTCAATCCAGCATTGGCGCACCGTGGCTGCAGTGTGTACCATCTACAAGATGCACTGCAGCAACTCGCCAAGGCTTCTTCGTCAGCACCTCCCAAACCTGCGACCTCTACCATCTAGATGGCAGGCGCATGGGAACACCATTACCTCCATGTTCCCCTCCAAATCACATTCCATCCTGACTTGGAAATATATCGCCGTTACTTCATCGACACTGGGTCAAAATCCTGGAATTACCTCCTTAACAGCACTGTGGGAGTACCTTCAGCACAAGGATTGCAGTAGTTCAAGAAGACGACTCACCACCAACTAAGGGCAATTAGGGATGGGCAATAAAAGCTGGCCTTTCCAGTGACGCCCACATCCCAGGAACTAATCAAAAAACAAATGCCAATATTTTTTAAACTCACTTGAGCATTGCTGTCATTTTTCCCAATACATTCGAAACCACACATTAGAAGTGTTGTCTTGGAGTTTGTTTATATTGTATACTGTATTTACAGGTGCCCCCTTATTGGCTTAATTGTGACTTCACTATTGTGAGGAATTTTATGAATGAATCTAATTTATAAATCACTGTGGTCCTTCAAAATATGGCGGGTTGATCATTGACATTAGCGTTAGAAGATCACAGCATCTGCTCAGCCCTTACATTCATTTACCTCATTTGGTGAGTTTTTTGGTCCCAAGTTGCAATACTATTTGTTGACAAGGGGTTCCATGAGGGAGGGTAAATGTTCTTTGTGCTTCAAATGGTGCCTTAGTTTCTATGTTGCATTGATGGTCAAGAAGGTCCATAGCTTAGGTCATTCCATCCGGCTGCAAAACTGAAAGAGAGTACGTGATGGTGATGAGGAAAGAATATGGGAGAAATAGACAAGAAATGGACACATGAAAACAAATCTCCAAAGTGAAGCTTGTGGCCCATTTTAAAAAGTTCACCGATAAATACAATGAGCCCAATTTTGGGACAAAACACACAATTGGATTTAAAGGCTGATTTATGTCCACGCATATTCTCCAGTTAGTCATGAGAAACATAGAAACATAGAAAATAGGTGCAGGAGTAGGCCATTCGGCCCTTTGAGTCTGCACCACCATTCAATAAGATCATGGCTGATCATTCACCTCAGTACCCCTTTCCTGCTTTCTCTCCATACCCCTTGATCCCTTTAGCCATAAGGGCCATATCTAACTCCCCCTTGAATATATCCAATGAACTCACATTAACAACTCTTTACGGTAGGGAATTCCACAGGTTAACAACTCTCTGAGTGAAGAAGTTTCTCCTCATCTCAGTCCTAAATGGCTTACCCCTTATCCTTAGACTGTGTCCCCTGATTCTGGACTTCCCCGACATCGGGAACATTCTGCCTGCATCTAACTTGTCCAGAGCCGTCAGAATTTTATATGTTTCTATGAGATCCCCTCTCATCCTTCTAAACTCCAGTGAATAAAGGCCCAGTCGATCCAGTCTCTCCTAATATGTCAGTCCAGCTATCATGGGAATCAGTCTGGTGAATCTTCGCTGCACTCTCTCAAATAGTAAGAATGTTCTTCCTCAGAATCGGAGACCAAAACTGAACACAATATTCCAGGTGAGGCATCACCAAGGCCCTATACAACTGCAGTAAGACCTCCCTGCTCCTATACTCAAATCCCCGAGCTATGAAGGCCAACATACCATTTGCCGCCTTCACCGCCTGCTATACCTGCATGCCAACTTTCAATGACTGATGTACCATGACACCCAGGTCTTGTTGCACTTCCCCTTTTCCTAATCTGCCGCCATTTAGATAATATTCTGCCTTCCTGTTTTTGTCACCAAATTGGATAACCTCACATTTATCCACATTATACTGCATCTGCCATGCATTTGCCCACTCACCTAACCTGTCCAAGTCGCCCTGCAGCCTCTTAGCGTCCTCCTCACAGCTCACACTGCCACCCAGCTTAGTGTCATCTGCAAACTTGGAGATATAACACTCAATTCCTTCATCTAAATCATTAATGTATATTGTAAATAGCACTGAGCCCTGCGGCACCCCACTAGTCACTGCCTGCCATTCTGAAAAGGACCTGTTTATCCCGACTCTCTGCTTCCTGTCTGCCAACCAGTTCTCTATCAACGTCAGTACATTATCCCTCATACCATGTGATTTAATTTTGCACACCAATCCATTGTGTGGGACCTTGTCAAATGCCTTTTGGAAGTCCAAATACACCACATCCACTGGTTCTTCCTTGTCCATTTTACTAGTTACATCCTCAAAAAATTCCAGAAGATTTGTCAAGCATGATTTCCCTTTCAGAAATCCACGCTGACTTGGACTGATCCTGTCACTGCTTTCCAAATGCGTTGCTATTTCATCTTTAATAATTGATTCCAACATTTCCCCCACTGCTGATGTCAGGCTAACCGGTCTATAATTATCGGTTTTCTCTCTCCCTCCTTTCTTAAAAAGTGGTGTTACATTAGCTACCCTCCCATCCATAGGAACTGATCCAGAGTTGATAGACTGTTGGAAAATGATCACCAGTGCATCCACTATTTCTAGGGCTACTTGCTTAAGTACTCTGGGATGCAGACTATCAGGCCCTGGGGATTTATCGGCCTTCAATCCCATCAATTTCCCTCACACAATTTCCCACCTAATAAGGATTTCTTTCAGTTCCTCCTTCTCGCTAGACCCTCGGTCCCCTACTATTTCCGGAAGGTTATTTGTGTCTTCCTTCGTGAAGACAGAACCAAAGTATTTGTTCAACTGGTCTGCCATTTCTTTGTTCCCCATTATAAATTCACCTGAATCTGACTGCAAGGGACCTACGTTTGTCTTCACTAATCTTTTTCTCTTCACATATCTATAGAAGCTTTTGCAGTCAGTTTTTATGTTCCCAGCAAGCTTCCTCTCATACTCTATTTTCCCCCTCCTAATTAAACCCTTTGTCCTCCTCTGCTGAATTCTAAATTTCTCCCAGTCCTCAGGTTTGCTGCTTTTTCTGGCCAATTTATGTGCCTCGTCCTTGGATTTAATACTATCCTTAATTTTCCTTGTTAGCCGCGGTTGAGCCACCTTCCCTGTTTTATTTTTACTCCAGATAAGGATGTACAATTGTTGAAGTTCAGCCATGTGATCTTTAAATGTTTGCCATTGCCTATCCACCGTCAACCCTTTAAGTTTCATTCACCAGTGTATTCTAGCCAATTCACATCTCATACCATCGAAGTTACCTTTCCTTAAGTTCAGGACTCTAGTCTCTGAATTAATTGTGTCACTCTCCATCTTAATAAAGAATTCTGCTATATTATGGTCACTCTTCCCCAAGGGTCCTCGCACAACAAGATTGCTAATTAGTCCTTTCTCATTACACATCACCCAGTCTAGGATGGCCAGCCCTCTAGTTGGTTCCTCGACATAATGGTCTAGAAAACCATCCCTAATACACTCCAGGAAATCCTCCTCCACCACTGTAGGGAAGTATAAAATGTGAGAACAGACTCATCTAAGACAGCCAATTGGTGTAATGGGAAGGTGTTACCATTGGCACTCTAGAAGGTTCTCCCGCCCCCTAGCCCTGGCCGAAGCTCCCGCCCCTAGCCCTGGCCGAAGCTCCCGCCCCTAGCCCTGGCTGAAGCTCCCGCCCCTAGCCCTGGCCCCTAGCATTGGTTAGTAGTGCCTGCTGCAGTCGGTGCATTCTCCCGCTGACTTCCCGGGCTGAGCAAGTCTGAACTCCCAACTCGCCAACCTCAGGACCTTACCAACACGCCGACCTCAGGGCCTTACTGATTCACCGACCTCCCAGCTCACCGACCTCAGAGCCTTACCGATTCGCCGACTTCAGGGCCTTACCGATTCCCCACGACAACACAGGAAACGACATCCAGCTGTTTTCCCCTCCGCAGATTGGGCCGCCGAGAATCCGAGGTCGCAGCCGAGGCCGGTTCAGAGTTGGCTGAAGGGACTCTGTGGCTGCCGTTAACCGGCCGACGGGACTCTTTAAAAAGTAGGACCTCAAAGATAGTTATCTCTGGATTGCTACCAGTGCCACATGCGAGTCAGAGTAGAGGGAGCAGGATAGTTAGAATAAATACGTGGCTTGAGCAGTGGTGCAAGAGGGAGGGATTCAAATTCCTGGGACATTGGAACCAGTTCTGGGGGGAAGTGGGACCTGTACAAAAGGGACGGTTTGCACTTGGGCAGGACTGGAACTGATGTCCTGGGGGTAACATTTGCTAATGCAGTTCGGGAGTGTTTAAACGAATATGGCAGGGGGATGGAAACATATGGAGCGAGACAGGGTGAAGTAATATGGAGTCAGAAACAGATGGTAGAAAGATAAAAAGCAATAGTGGAAGGCTGAGTAAACAAAGGCAAGAAACAAAAAGAGCCACACTACATCATAATTCTAAAAGGACAAAGGGTGTTAAAAAAAACAAGCCTGAAGGTTTGTGTCTTAATGCAAGGAGTATCCGCAATAAGGTGGATGAATTAATAGTGCAAATAGATGTTAACAGATATGATGTGATTAGGATTACAGAGACGTAGGTCCAGAATGATCAGGGCTGGGAACTCAACATCCAAAGTTTTTCAACATTCAGGAAGGATAGAATAAAAGGAAAAGGAGGTGGGGTAGCATTGCTGGCTAAAGAGGAGATTAATGCAATAGTTAGGAAGGACATTAGCTTGGATGATGTGGAATCTATATGGGTAGAGCTGCAGAACAGCAAAGGGCAAAAAACATTAGTGGGAGTTGTGCGCAGACCTACAAACAGTAGTAGTGATGTTGGGGAGGGCATCAAACAGGAAATTAGGGGTGCATGCAATAAAGGTGCAGCAGTTATCATGGGTGACTTTAATATGCATATAGATTGGGCAAACCAAACTGGAAGCAATACGGTGGAGGAGGATTTCCTGGGGTGCATAAGGGATGGTTTTCTAGACCAATATAACGAGGAACCAACTAGGGGGGAGGCCATCTTAGACTGGGTAATGAGAGAGGATTAATTAGCAATCTCATAGTGCGAGGCCCCTTGGGGAAGAGTGACCATAATATGGTGGAATTCTACATTAGGATGGAGAATGAAATAGTTCATTCAGAGACCATGGTCCAGAACTTAAAGAAGGGTAACTTTGAAGGTATGAGGAGTGAATTGGCTAGGATAGATTGGCGAATGATACTTAAGGGGTTGACTGTGGATGGGCAATAGCAGACATTTAGAGACCACATGGATGAACTACAACAATTGTACATCCCTGTCTGGCGTAAAAATAAAAAGGGAAGGTGGCTCAATCATGGCTATCAAGGGAAATCGGGGATAGTATTAAAGCCAAGGAAGTGGCATACAAATTGGTCAGAAATAGCAGCGAACCTGGCGACTGGGAGAAATTTAGAACTCAGCAGAGGAGGACAAAGGGTTTGATTCGGGCAGGAAAAATAGAGTATGAGAGGAAGCTTGCAGGGAATATTAAGATGGACTGCAAATCTTCTATAAATATGTAAAGAGAAAAAGGTTAGTAAAGACAAAAATAGGTCCCATGCAGTCAGAATCAGGGGAAGTCATATCGGGGAACAAAGAAATGACAGACCAATTGAACAAGTACTTTGGTTCCGTATTCACTAAGGAGGACACAAACAACCTTCCGGATATAAAAGGGGTCAGAGGGTCGAGTAAGAAGGAGGAACTGAGGGAAATCCTTATTAGTCGGGAAATTGTGTTGGGGAAATTGATGGGATTGAAGGCCGAGAAATCCCCAGGGCCTGATGGACTGCATCCCAGAGTACTTAAAGAGGTGGGCTTAGAAATAGCGGATGCATTGACAGTCATTTTCCAACATTTCATAGACTCTGGCTACCCTCCACTTCATAGGAACTGATCCAATGTAACCCCACTTTTTAAAAAAGGAGGGAGAGAGAAAACAGGGAATTATAGACCGGTCAGCCTGACATCGGTAGTGGGTAAAATGATGGAATCAATTATTAAGGATGCCATAGCAGCGCATTTGGAAAGAGATGACATGATAGGTCCAAGTCAGCATGGATTTGTGAAAGGGAAATCATGCTTGACAAATCTTCTGGAATTTTTTGTGGATGTTTCCAGTCGAGTCGACAAGGGAGAACCAGTTGATGTGGTATATTTGGACTTTCAGAAGGCTTTCGACAAGGTCCCACACAAGAGATTAATGTGCAAAGTTAAAGCACGTGGGATTGGGCTAGTGTGCTGACGTGGATTGAGAACTGGTTGGCAGACAGGAAGCAAAGAGTAGGAGTAAATGGGTACTTTTAAGAATGGCAGGCAGTGACTAGTGGGGTGCCGCAGGGCTCAGTGCTGGGGCCCCAGCTGTTTACATTGTACATTAATGATTTAGATGAGGGGATTAAATGTAGTATCTCCAAATTTGCAGATGACACTAAGTTGGGTGGCAGTGTGATCTGCAAGGAGGTTGCTATGAGGCTGCAGAGTGACTTGAATAGGTTAGGTGAGTGGGCAAATGCATGGCAGATGAAGTATAATGTGGATAAATGTGAGGTTATCCACTTTGGTGGTAAAAACAGAGAGACAGATGATTATCTGAATGGTGACAGATTAGGAAAAGGAGAGGTGCAACGAGATCTGGGTGTCATGGTACATCAGTCATTGAAGGTTGGCATGCAGGTACAGCAGGCGGTTAAGAAAGCAAATGGCATGTTGGCCTTCATAGCCAACAGCGCCTCTCCGCCATAATTTAGCTCCTCAGCAGGGATTCCATCTGCTCCCATTGCCTTGTTATTCTTGAGCTGTTTTATGGCTTTTCCTACCTCGTGCAATGTTGGGGTTTCACTGAGGTGGTGGCGGTCGCAAGCTGCGAGATGGAGTCGAGAACACTCGAGTCAAAGGCAATGTCTCGATTGAGGAGATCTTCGAAGTGCTCCTTCAAACAGGCCCTGACAGCCTCGGTGTCCTTGATGAGTGTTTTCCCATTCTTGGCCAGCAGTGGGGTGAGGCCTTGGGAGTTTGGACCGTAGCTGACATTGACTTCGATGAAGAATCCTCGCATATTGTGACTGTTGGCCAGTTGTTGTATCTCCTGTGCTTTCTCCATCCACCACCTGTTCTTTAGGCCCTAGGTTTTTTGTTGGACCTCAGCCTTGAGCCGTCGAAAATGTTGCTTTGCTGTTCCCGAGTTGGGTTGTTGCTTGAGGCTCAGAAATGCTCTGCGCTCGCGATCTGTTAGTTCTTGGGAGCAGATGGAATCCCTGCTGAGGAGCTAAATTATGGCGGAGAGGCGCTGTTGGCATGGATACATGACCTCATCTCTCTCATCTGGAGGGAGGAGAGCATGCCGGATCTCAGATATGCAGTGATCGTCACCATCTGTAAAAAATGGGACAAGTCCGACGGTGGCAACGACAGAAGAATCTCCCTGCTATCAACTTTCCTCCACTGGGAAAGTTGTCGCTAGAGTTCTCCTCAACCGTCTTCTCCCTTTGGCCAAGGAGCTCCTCCCAGAGTCACAGTGCAGATTTCGTCCCCTATGGGGCAAAACGGACATGATCTTTGCAGCATGACAGCTGCAGGAAAAATGCAGGGAGCAGCGCCCGCCCTTATACATGGCCTTTATCAACCTTACAGGTCTTTGACACTGTCAACCGCGAGGGTCTATGAAGCATCCTCCTCTGTTTCGGATGCCCCCAAAAGTTTGTCAACATCCTTCGCCTGCTCCACGACGACATGCAGGCCATGATCCTTTCCAATGGATCTATTACAGACCCAATCCACATCCGGACTGGGATCAAACAGGGCTGTGTCATCGCTCCAACCCTCTTCTCAATCTTCCTCGCTGTCATGCTCCACCTCGCAGTCAACAAGCTCCCCGCTGGAGTGGAACTAAACTACAGAACCAATGGGAAGCTGTTTAACCTACGCCGCCTCCAGGCCAGGTCCAAGATCACCCCAACCTCTATCGTTGAGCTACAATACGCGGATGACGCCTCCGTCTGCGCACATTCTGAGGCTGAATTCCAGGATATAGTCGATGTATTTACTGAGGCATATGAAAGCATGGGCCTTATGCTAAACATCCGTAAGACAAAGTTCCTCCACCAGCCTGTCCTCACCGCACAGCATTGTCCCCCAGTCATCAAGATCCACGGCACGGCCCTCGACAACGTGGACCATTTCCCATACCCCGGGAGCCTCTTATCAACAAGAGCAGACATTGATGCAGAGATTCAACACTGCCTCCAGTGAGCCAGTGCAGCCTTTGGCTGCCTGAGGAAAAGAGTGTTCGAAGACCAGGTCCTCAAATCTACCACCAAGCTTATGGTCTACAGGGCTGTAGTAATACCCGCCCTCCTGTATGGCTCAGATGCATGGACGAAGTACAGAAGACACCTCAAGTTGCTGGAGATATATCACCAACAAAGTCCCCGCAAGATCCTACGGATCCCCTGGGAGGACAGGCGCACCAACATCAGTGTCCTCATCCAGGCTAACATCCCCAGCATTAAACTCTGACCACACTTGATCAGTTTCACTGGGCAGGCCACATAGTTCAAAGGCCAGACACGAGACTCCCAAAGCAAGTGCTCTATGCAGAGCTCCTTCACGGCAAACGAGCCAAAGGTGGGCAGTGGAATCGTTACAAGGACACCCTCAAATCCTCCCTGATAAAGTGCAACATCACCACTGACACCTGGGAATCCCTGGCCAAAGACCGCCCTAAGTGGCGAAAGGGCATCCGGGAGGGCCTTGAGCACTTTGAGTCTCAACGCGAGAGTGTGAAGAGGTCAAACGAAGGCAGCGGAAAGAGCATGCGGCAAACCAGTCCCACCCATCCCTTCCCTCGGCGACTATCTGCCTCACCTGTGACAGAGTCTGTGGCTCTCGTTTTGGACTGTTCAGCCACCAAAGAACTCACTTCAGGAGTGAAGCAAGTCTTCCTCGATTCCGAGGGACTGCCCATGATGATGATAAAATGTGCGAAAGCAAAATACTGTGGATGCTGGAATCTGAAACAAAAACAGAAAATGCTGGAAATCTCAACGCGTCAGGCAGCATCTGTGGAGAGAAAAACAGAGTTAACATTTCGGTTCTGACGAAGGGTCGTCGACCCAAAACGTTAACTCTGTTTCTCTCTCCACAGATGCTGCCTGACCTGCTGAGATTTCCAGCATTTTCTGTTTTTATATAAAATGTGCAAGTTAATTTCATGCTAATTTCACTTGTCGACACAGCTGCTGTTGTAGGAGGAGTAAATGGAAGCCCGCAGACTCCCCCCCCCCCCCCCCCCACCCCCCAAATTCTACCTTCCCCATTTAAAAATAAAGAAAAGTGTAAGAAAAAAATACTTTCACTGCACTTTGATTAGAGAAAAGTTGTTTTCCCACTCACCCATCACTCTTATCCTTGCTGACCAACATTGACTTCCGGTCCCCCAAAGCCTCCAATTTAAATTTCTCATCCTTTTGTTTAAATTTCTTCAAGGCGTCACTCCTGCAGCTCTGGAAGTCAGCGTTCATCTGACTCTGGCCTCTTGTGCAACCCCCTCCCCCTCCCTTTGCCCTACTGTTGGCAGCCATCAACAACCACAGTCTACAATTCCCTTCCTAAACTCATAAATGCTTCTCCATCTCCCTCTCCTCCTTAAAACCCACCTCTGTAAGCAAGCTTTTGGTCACCCCTCCTAATATTTCCTGTAGCTCAGCACCTGTTCTTGCCTGGTTACTCCTCTGTGAAGTCGGTATGTTTTTCCATGTAAAAGGCACTATAAAAATCCATGTTGTTGTTGTTGTTTTTAGTCAGTGTGTCGAGTTAGCAGTCTGAGGAATGTTAGTAAGGGCTGGTGAAACTTATTTCCGTTTATTGTATCTCCACAATGCAGCTTCCATTCCTTGGTCAGGAACAGCATGGAGCAGCAGTCAAGTTCTCTACGCTAAGAAACTGCCCAACCACAATGTCAGAAACCACCTTTTCCTATATCAATGTGACATTTCCACTTCACACACCAGTCATCTTCATGGTCTCTTAGTGGGATTATCCATTTATTACTGATGCAGTTTTATGCTGTGTGGTTCTTGAATATTTTTTACAAAAGTAATGTTCCTTTCTGTCTTTTCTTCATTTTCCTCCAGAAAGGTAAGTCATATTCCCATGGAAAGCAAACAACTGGCACTGTTGAACTATAAGTACAAATAACGTGCATAACTAGTTGTGAGGACAACTAAATAAATATAACAAAATACTTTTACTTCATTAGATCTCCAGGGTATAAGCCAGAGTGATCACATTTCTCAGGAGCCTGTAGCTCATATCATTACTGACAATTGACGTCAATGCCTCATCTTGTGCATATGCACCACTGCCTTGCTTTGACGTGAGGTACTATGCAATTAATTAGCATAATATGGCTGTGTGTGGTAGCATGTGGATCTGTTACTAAGGCAACAACATTGGCAATTCTAAGCAGTTTTGATAATCATGTTGACATCCCAAACAGCCAGCTGGATGACTGGGGGGTTGTAAAAATTATTAAGAGGGCCGGAAGCTTTTTATCTTCAGTATGTTGCATGGGGAAACCAATTAAAGGGACCCATTGCAAGCAAGGACACAGTGTTCATAAACGGCCTGTTGTTATGATTTTTCACTTTTTCTGTGTGTTATTTTCTCCTTTTGATAGAGACCTACAGAAACAGTGCATCAGCTCTTTAAAGATGTTTCAACCGGTCCACAAACTCCCCAACAGGAGATCAAAGTAACTTGTTATCTTTTTAAAATATCAACATCGAGATAATACAAAAAATAAAAAATAGAAAGACTTGGATTTATATAATGCCTTTCATGACCATCAGACATCTAAAAGCGCTTTACAGCCAATGAAGTACTTTTGGAGTGTAGTCACTGTTGTAATGTAGGAAACACGGCAGCCATTTTCCGCACAGCAAGCTCCCACAAACAGCAATGTGATCATGACCAGATAATCTGTTACTGTTATGTTGATTGAGGGATAAATATTGGCCAGGACACCAGGGATAACTCCCCTGCTCTCCTTCGAAATAGTGCCATGGGATCTTTTACGCCCTCCTGAAAGAGCAGACGGGACCTCGGTTTAACGTCTCATCCAAAAGACGGCACCTCCGACAGTGCAGCATCCCTCAGCACTGCACTGGAGTGTCAGCCTAGATTACGGGCTCAAGTCTCTGAAGTGGGGCTTGAACCCACAACCTTCTGACTCAGAGGCAAGAGTGCTACCCACTGAGCCACAGCTGATACAACTATACAGGTTAACATGTTTTGCTCCTGGCTTTCCCAACACGGGTTTGACTTTTAAAACAGAATTCTGAACGAAATGGAAAGCACCTTATTGGGTAACTGTAGACCACTTGCAAATCTTAGAGAAAATCTGAAACTGTTTTGGACAAGCAACTCAATAAGAGAACACAATAGACTAATGTGAGTGCAAACATGTTTGGGGAGTCACTACAGTAAAGATCACTCTTGTTTATCCATTTGTTGCTGCAGATAGGGTAATTCAATGGGTCAAGTGTTGTGGGAATGTGAAGGCCCCTTCAGCTTCTACGTCTAATGGAAAGGAAACAATTTAAACTGAGAAATCAAATACCTTGTCGATTTTAAAATGAAAGTATCTAATTAGTGATTACAGACAAATGAATAGTTACATTAAAAAAATAATTACATCAAATTGTATTTATTTTTTTGAAAGACAAAAATACTTTTGATTCCAAGTTAATGGGCCTGAAATTGTGCACGCCACAGGCGAGTACAAAGTGAGCCCACGCCCGCGGGGTCCCCGAAAGTTCTGGGATTAGGTCTATGAAGCGAGCGTGCCTAAAACCGGCACTTGCGATCTGTCAACACATGCAAAGGAAAAGAGCCTCCACGTGTGGAGAGTTGGGCTATTTGCCCAAATCCTGCCCAGTGAATGTCCTTCAAATTCCTACACTGGTGAAAGCAGGTGTAAGGCCTGCTTTATCAGCGTAAGAGTTTTAAAAAAATAGAAAAACAAAATGTTGTCACTCATTTATATATTAAAAACCCTGTCCATAAAGGTAACTTTATTTTTTAGCCCTGTTAAAACATATTTAAAAAAAATGCAAGAAAAATGTTTTTGTATAAAATATTTAATTAAATTGCATTTTAATTAATTTTAAATATGCAATGTATTTTTAAAAATTATTTTCAGTGTTTGTGTGTTTTCCCATTCTTACTTATGTGAGCTCCATACATACGGAATTACTATAAGTATGAATGGGGATCACCCTACTCTGATAGATTGGGCTGACCTACATGATCCCAGAGATCCACATGAAACCTGTATGCTCCTGGGATACGTAGGTCCCTAACTGGCCTTCACGTATAGCCCCAGGTCCGCAAGTCGGCGAACATCCGGAATCACCAGGTGCTTTTGTAGAAATTAATGTGGTCAGAGGCATTTGCCCACGGGAAGCATCCGACCGCAATTTCTGGGCCAGTGTATACCTGATCTGACAGCAATTCTCTGTCACGAATAGGATTCCAGCATTCCACATCACTATCTCATTTAGTCATGTTATTCCATTCGAATTCTGATTCAGGCACAAAATAGTCGCAATTATTCTCGCTTTCATTACTTATATAGAAAATTGCAGTTTGCCATCTCTATCCCCAGCAATAATTCTTTGTAAAAGGTTATGTTTTGTATTATTAATTTTTTATATGCAGAATCTGCTGCAGTAGGAACAATGAAATAGGCTGAGTTATTGATATTTACAAAGTTTTAATTTTTCAATAAGAGATCATCAGTTATCCTGAATCAACTATAAAATATGAAACAATCTATGAGAATGTGGTTATTTTCTTTTTTTTTTCTATTCTGGTTACTTATAAAACTGATAAGTGACCCATAAATCTGCCACTTTGTTTATGTCATTTTTATGTGCAATTGTGTAACCTGGCAGTTCAAGGAATCACTTAAAGTGAAACTCTATCCCAAATTATAAAAGGTGCATTTCAATAATTTTGCCAAACACTTTGAACCGTGTGCTATTGTGTTGTGAGTTTGAGCTCCCTGTAACACTAAATATTTTCATTACTGGGGGGACACAATTTTAAATGCAACATCATTGTGATATTCTGCAGCTGTGCTATATAACTCCTCCCCAAATTTGTTTGAAGCAAAATCTCACTCTTGTAGGCAGCAATGAATGGATGTGAAGTGCAGTAATGTCAGCTCATTGTTTATGTCCATTTGCTGAGTTTACAACGTATTTACAACCCTACGTAAACTAGAGGTGATCCAAAACTTGACAGCCCATGTCCTAACTAACATCAAATCCTGCTCACCCATCACCACTGTGCTCACTGACCTACATTGGCTCTCGGCTAAGTAATGCCTCGATTTCAAAATTCTCATCCTTATTTTCAATCGCTCCATGACCTCGCCCCTCCCTATCTCTGTAATCTCCTCCAGCCCCACAACCTACCGCGATGTCTGCGTTCCTCTAATTCTGGCTTCTTGAGCATCCCTGATTATAATTGCTCAACAATTGGTGGCCGTGCCTTCTGTTGCCTTGGCCCTAAGCTCTGGAATTCCCTGCCAAAACATCTCCTCTCTACCTCTCTTTCCTCCTTCAAGACGCTCCTTAAAACATACCTCTTTGATCAAGCTTTTGGTCACCTGTCCTAATTTCTCCTTATGCGGCTCGGTGTCAATTTAAAAAAAATCTCATAATACTCCCGTGAAGCGCCTGCGACATTTCACTACATTAAAGACACTATATAAATACAAGTTGTTGTTGTATTGCTATTGCAACTCAAAAGTCCGATATCAATAAAATGCTTTAAACAGTCAGTCCTAAATGGCTGTAAAAGATAAAATAAAATTAAAGTTACTTGCATATAATGAACTTTGATTTTTTTTTAGTGGGGGAGACTGAGGATGTGTTGTATAGTGTAATTACGCTACCTCACAGTGTGCTTCTATTCTATAACACATTGTAACTTCATCGCATCCACTCCTCTTCACAAAAAGGTAGAAAGGAGGGAGGTGGCGATTTACTGTCTTTGAGTGTGAGAATAGCTAGGTCAAGTGAATTGGTGTAGTGTAACATCCTGTGCAAATCCTGTGAATTTCCACACTTGCTGCGTGCAGTTTGCAGCCTGAGTATCTCAATTGTGTGTAAATAGCGCTGGGATAGTTAAAATGCCTGTTTCTGGGCAGATTTTAATTACTTGCAACAAATTGCTTTCGTTAGCAGCAGCCTGAAGAATCTTAGTTAAGTTCTAAGAATGGATGGTAAGCATATAGTAAATTGTCTCCCCTTTTATCCTGAAGGCACTCAGTTTCATTATACATTTCCCAAATGTTCATTCTCATGTGTGTGCTTGTACAGGTAGGCTATTTTACCATGGCTGCCATTACAGTCCAGCCAGCTGCTGTCTGCAACCAATGTCTACATGCATTTTCTCACACAAGTCATTGAATAACAATCAGAATAGATTGGGAATCAAACCTGGAACTTTGTTGTCTCTAGGATTTTTTAGCATGGTGGACAGTGTCTTTATTACTGTTACACTGCAGTACCATTAGATTCTGCATGTATGTGTATGTCAGGTGCTTTATTCCTGTGTACTTGATGTGCTGTGTGCATACATATGAAAAAAGCATTTGTGGAATTTCCATTTAATTTAAGGAACAATCGGGGTAGCAACAGGTGAAACATTGAGACAATGAGAAAAAGGAAGATGAAGTGTTGCAGCAGAATAATCAGGGGAAGATTTAAGAAGGAAGCCTGTTTCCTGTTTGTATTAAATTGCATCAACACCAGTCTGAATACTACCCTGAGATTGTCCAGGTTAAAATTGGCATTGATTTCGTATGTACTATTCACCCAATTTTCACTGAGGCAAAACTCAGATTTCAGTCATTTTGAAAACTGATCTGACTCTGTTAGTATACCTGTAAGTTTGGTGCTGAATGCTTTATTTTTTTGCAAGATCCTTGAGGCTCTGTGTAGTTGGGGGAACCCAATGTATTTCATAGAACAGTGTAGTCTGTAGAACACTTCCGCGAAATACATGATGCGAGAAAGTTTCCTCTCGTTGGTATTGTAAACATAGCTAGAAGATATCCTCTGAACCATTTCTAGCAAAATTGTAAATGTGTAAAATTCGCAGTGGATGTTTCTGTAAATGTGTTCTCTTAAGAGTGTGTGTTCAGTTTTGTCGAACAAAGGAACTTTTCCGACCACATTTATGTTCATACTAACACAAGGTTATCAAGGGGAATCTTATCCTGCCTTTACAGAGATCAAGGGACTCTGCAAGAATGTACACTGTGCAAAATATACAGCACTATACAAATAACACTATATACATTATATTCTACATCAGGGATACTCAAGTAGTTTGCTGGAAGTCCAGTGCTAGTCTCACCAGTAATATGTTAGATCCCACATCAATATCCCAGTAGAACAAAAGGATTTAAAATTACACCACATTAGAAAAGTAAAACCACACAGAAAGGTAGGAATACCAGCTGGGAATATTGAATAAAGCACAAATAAGTTGCTTCAGGAAGCTCTGTGGTTCTGTGTTGCTCACCTGTACTACAAGATCACAAGATAATTACAGACTTGGGGCAGATTTTCGGCTCCTCTTTGCTCCATTTTTCACCCTGGAGCGGCGGCAATGGCAGCGGTGAGATTCTGGCTGGGTGGTCAGCATCCAGCGCCCCACAGCGATCCTCGGGTCCGGTTTAGCGGTGGTGCGGAGCAGCACTACCTGGAAGAGCTGCGCCGGTGTGCAACGCTCCTGGTTGCGACACCGGTGCGAGTTGTGACTCTTGCCCGACCCATACGCCCCGCAACACGCCCCGCAGTGAACACCTGGAAAATCAGGCGGTGCAACAATACCGACTGCGGAGAGGTAATTAACAGACTCCTAAGGTAAGTGTGATTGATTTTTCTTTTAATTTTTTTTGCGATTTGTGTTGTGGTGGCATGGGCTATGTTTTGGGAATGTTTTTTGACTTTTTTCTCCCCCCTCCCAGTCGTCTCCTAGAGTGCTCCCGTCCAGGCTCTTTAGCTCGGGAGTTTCCCATTCTAGCGCCCAAGATAGGTGTACAACGCCTCCCTTAGCACTGCGCCCCCTGACTCAGGGCCCAGCTGCCCAATGTTACTTACTGAGGCGCAAACTGTTCCTGGGTGCAAACTTTACCGCCCAGCCACCATTACCGCCTGAAAAACATCAAAGCTGAAAATCCAGCCCAAGGATCTCCATTCAGCCCGACTTGGTTCCTCCATCTAGAAGGAACCTACAGTACTCCTGCTGTGGCCTCCAATTGTTTCTAAAATAATAAAAGACTTTTACATCCTCCACTTAACTTGAAACTCCATATGTTGATCACTTTAAGTGAACAAGTTCCTGATGATTGTTCTACTCTGTACCTCTTCCCTCTTGTAATTTAGCTTAAAGTACTTTTTAAGATTTCTCTTTTTATCCTGGGTTACTACCTTGTATATTCAGTTAGATTATTTCTCCGGTGCCTCCATTAAGGCTATAAACCTTACATTTCTCTAGTCTTTTCTCACAGACACCAGGCTCTCCTTTGAACTAGTTTGAATGACTGCCTCTGTCTTGCATCACCTTCCTTTTACTAGCCAGCTGAGCCCAGAGACAGCCTGAAGCCAAAATGTCATGATATTTTATGAGTGAGGTCTATTTCATGCTAGATTGCACCTTGGACACGCATATAACTTGATCACTGCGAGAGATTATTTTACCCTTCTTATTGGCTTCACCATCAATGGGAGCCTAAAACCACAATCCTTTGTAGCCCCCAAACAGGAACTGGGGTAGCTCTTTCCACACTTCAGACTCCTGGTTCACAAATATTAAAATTTTAACCCATGATGATTTTTGTTTAAAACCATTCCCTCAAATTCCTGCGCATTAAAAAACTACATGCAGCAAATAATAAATATATGCAAGATAATCAAATTAATGATAAAGGTGACAGTACACAGATTGAATGGGAACTATAGATGTGGAGATGGCAGCAGTGCGAAAGAGGTTCCAGACAGGGGCTATGGTGAAAAATGGCTGAGAGCAGTCAGTTGCAAGCTGTAGTCCAGGTGTAACTATTTCTCAGTCCACAGACAGATCATTGCCCGCCATTTGAGCAGCCCTGTTCCAAATTAACTAGAAGCACAAGGAAGTAGTAAAAATGAATGATTTATAATGTTTAAAATCAGTACCACTCTAGTTCAATGCAGATCAACTTTATTCTCTGCAATTAATTACTCTTTAAGATTTAAATGTGTAATTTTCAGCTCTCCATTTGACTGAAGGAATCACCCAGTTTATAAGCTTTGCTGCAATAAATACTTGTGGACTGTATTATCATTGCAACACCGCTCCATGGATTCATCCTTCAAGTTGCAGGCTGCTAAATGTGTTGAATATCCTGTAACATGACAGTTAACATGGACCTAAAAATATTGGAAAACAATGACCCGGATTCAGCGGTAATAATAATTGTGAGGCTATCAGTGCTCACCGTTAGTTAAGGGTAAATCAGACAGCAACTTCCAGCAGCCACACATGCGCGGTAAAATGCAGAAATCAGGAAGTTGCTGACTGAGCTACCCTGCTCCTCCAGGAGTTTTGGTATAATGGTATCTCGCCGAGTGACTCTGCATTGAAATACATGGAACGGCTTGAAGTTGCTATAGTTGCGTGATAGATACGCCAGAAATGGTTAGGGCTTGTCCATTCCAGTGTAAGTACATTTTTAACATGGTAATAAGTCTTAATTACAGCTAAACAACCTCTCTGGCACTGAAAATTTACTTTTATTTGTGTACAGTCTCATTCCTTCAGATTTTGTTGGAGTTTTTTTTTAAATTGAAAAAGATTAAATAGTTTTTTCTATCTGTTTCTTATCTCTCTCTCATTCTCTCGCTCTCTCTCAATCTTTCTTTCCCTCTCTTTATTTTGCATTCTGTACCTGATTTGGCGTTGCATAAAATATTCTAATTTGTACTTCCTGGTTTCGATTCTGCGTGCCCCATTAAGGACTCTTCAATCTGATTGGTTAAGGAGATACACAGTTGCTTTCCCTGTTCACACCAATCCCTGATCCCCTGTAGAGGACGCTGCATCAAAATGGATTTCTAATCACTGCAACTTCCAACGCAAAAGCCCATAGAAAGTCTGTGGGCAAGTGTAAGTTTAAGGCGCCATTCATCTGCTGCTGACTGCAAAATCTGGGCCAAAGTTGCCTTAGAACAAAAGTGGAGATGAATGGGGCCTTTAATTTAAAAAAAATGTTATACTGATTCAGGTGAAGGAGGTCAGTACATTCTTTTAAACAAAAAAGCATTTCCCTAAACTACTGCGCCATGCAGTCCCTGTGAAGTACATTTAGGGCTTTTAAGTGAAACTAGCGTGAAGACTATGGAATCCCTTTAGAACTGATATTTAATGGCTGTGTTGCTATGGTGAGCACAATAGCAAGGATTCCAACGGATGATCTATTTGTATTACTGATTGCATCTGGCGCATTGCATTTAGTGTCTAGAAACATTTCATGGAAATGCTTTTGGATAAGAATGGATTAAAGCACTCGTACTGTCCCTGGAACAGTCAAACTTTATCATCCAACGTGGTGGTTCTGCAGCTGAGTTGTTCTTCACTGTTCCAGCAACTCTGCCTCCACCGTAGATATAAATTAAAGGCTTGGCAGGGGTTCTGGTGTCTGGGACCATATAATTCAGTCACAGGGCAATTGGAGCCAACACCAAGCAGGCCTTGGGTCAGTGCCTCGTCAGAACACACATCACCTCCATTATCGTCTTTCAGATCAGTGCTGGAGTTTCATGCCCACTGACTTGAACCATGGGCCTAACTGCAAGAGGCAAATCTTCCCTAATTAAAGGACAATGAAGCTAAACCTTCCTGCAACATGTCACAGCAAAGAGTCGACAGCTTTACAACACGGCTGAAGGGAGCAGCTGAAAAATGCAACATTTTGATCTAATCAGCGCTGACAGACATGGGTGACAGCTTATTTTATGGCAGAGGAAATGTATTAAATGTGGGAAATTACACATAAAGTTGATAAGGATCTTAGCTTGACACAGACAATTAGTTGGTGTTTACAGGAATACAAATTGATAGATCAAAGACCCTCAGTTTATATGTTGTGGCAGCTTTTCCATTCGATATGTCTCTCTCTGTATTCCACACTTTAGAAATGGAACGATTGTAGTTCTAAATAATTGTCCATTGACGTATCCCATTGTAATGTATATAATGACTCGAAAGACTTGTTACCATAAACTCACTCAGGTGTAAACCTGGCTCAGCTTTATTTGCGCCCAAAGTGCCCACATGACATGGTACTCGCTCTTATATACCGGGGCCTGCGCACAGGCGCGTACAGCCCTATGATCTCCAACAGTGGTGCCCCCTGGTGTCTAGTGACCCCAAGCATCAATACATAACAACATCCCCCTTCAAGATTTTAGCATCAGTCTCTTTACAAATTAAGACTGCCTGGGGCTTTCCGCTCATGAGTTGATCGTCTCAGTTCAACTCCAGTTCTGGGCGAGTATTCTGAGTCAGTTATGACTGGAGGCTGAGTAACCGATCTGATGGAAGTGGTAATGACCATGTCCGAGACGGAAAGTCCAGATTCAGTAATGACAGCAGAGTCTTCTGATGAATGAACATTGGTTGGTTGGTCACTGACTGCATTTTCCTCAACCAGTTCCGGTTCACCGTGTGCCGCAGTTTTATCTGATCAATATGTTTCCTGCCTGTTTGCCCATTCTTGAGCACGCCAATAAACACGCTGTTACCCTCCTTGGCCATAACAGTACCGGTGATCCACTTTGGACCTTGACCATAAATTCAGCACATAAATTGGATCGTTGAGAGATGTCATGTGACACAGCATCACAATCATGACACCATTGCTGATTTTGGCATCTGTTTTCACCACGATCATTCAAATCAGGATGGACAAGAGAAAACTTGGTCTTGAGACTTCTCTTCATCAGCAGTTCAGAAGGCGAGACCCCGGAAAGTGTGTGGGGTCTTGTCCTGTAACTAAGCAATATATGTGACAAACGAGTCTGCAGTGAATCCTGAGTCATACGTTTCATACTTTGCTTGATCGTTTGAACTGCACGCTCTGCTTGACTATTAGAAGCAGGTTTGAATGGAACAGACCTTACATATCTGATACCATTGAGTTTCATGAACTCCTGAAACTCTAGACTTGTGATGCACAATCCGTTGTCGCTCACAACAATGTCAGGCAAGCCATGAGTAGCAAACATGACATGAAGGCTCTCAATAGTAACTGTGGACATACTGGATGACATAATAATGCACTCTATCCACTTTTTGAATATGCATCAAAAAACATCTTTCCCAGGAAAGGGCCAGCAAAATCGATGTGTATCCTCGACCATGATTTAGATGGCCACGACCAAAGACTAGGCGGAGATTCTGCTGTTACTTTACTTAGCTGCATGCAAGTATTGCACTGATGCACACATGATTCCAGATCAGCATCAATTCCAGGCCCTACATGAGCCCTAGCAATGGCTTTCATCATGACAATGCCAGGATGAGTGCTATGTAGTTCACATACAAATTTTTCTCTGCCTTTCTTAGGCATAACAACGCAATTACCCCACAGTAAACAATCTGACTGAATGGACAGTTCATCTTTGCGACGGTTATAAGGTTTAGTCTCATCACACATTTCCATAGGTATTGCAGACCAATCATCACTGAGGACACAATGTTTCACAACCGATAAATGGCTGATCCAGATCTTAACTTGTTCAGCAGTGACAGGGGTATCTTCACTCTCAAAAGCATCCATTACTAGCAGTAGATCTGCAGGTTGAGGCGACTCCATATCTGGCGTGGGCAAAGGCAGATGACTCAGTGCATCGGCACAATTCTCCGTGCCCGGTCTGTGACAAATGACATAATCATAGGCAGACAACGTCAATGCCCACCTCTGAATGTGGGATGATGCATTGGTATTAATACCTTGTTTTCAGAAAACAATGAAATGAGTGGCTTGTAATCCATTACAAATTCAAAACGAAGACCAAACAGGTAATGATGCATCTTTTTGACCCCATACACACAGGCCAAAGTTTCTTTTTCTACCATGCTGTAAGCTCTTTCCACTTTTGACAAACATCTCGAAGCATACGCAACAGGTTGTAGCTTGCCCGACTCATTTGCTGTTGGAGTACACAGCCACCCCATATGATGAAGCATCACAGGCCAATACAAGATGCTTACACGGATCATAGTGAACAAGCAGCTTGTTTGAACAGAGCAGATTATTAGCTTTTTCAAAAGCTCTATCTTGAAATACACCCTGGACCCAATTGTCGCCTTTTCTGAGCAGCATGTGCAGTGGCTCTAGTAAAGTGCTCAATCTGGGTAAAAAATTACTGAAGTAATTGAGTAGCCCAAGGAATGAACGCAGCTCCATCACATTCTGAGGTCTGGATGCATTTTTGATGGCCTTGGTTTTTGAATTGGTCTGATACCATCAGCAGCAATCTTCCTCCCCAGGAATTCAACTTCAGGTGCCATGAAGACACACTTCGAATGTTTCAGCCTGAGTCCCACTTTGTCCAGACGATGAAGGACTTCATCAAGATTGTTCAGATGTTCAGCAGTGTCACGACCAGTGACCAGAATGTCATCTTGAAACACGACGGTTCTAGGAACGAACTTCAGTAGACTCTCCATGTTCCTCTGAAATATGGTAGCAGCCAAACTGATTCCAAAAGGACACCTATTATAGATGAATAGTCCTTTATGGGTGTTGATGCAGGTGAGTTTCTTTGAAGTGTCGACAAGCTCCTGTGTCATATAGGCCGACATCAGATCCAGTTTAGTGAACGACTTTCCACCAGCTCGCATGGCAAACAGGTCATCGGCCTCGATAACGGATACTGATCCTAATCGTAACCATGTAGTCTCCACAGATCCTGATAGTGCCATCATTCTTTAACACAGGAACAATGGGACTGGCCCATTCGTTAAATTCAACCAGTGATTTGACCCCTTCACGTTGGAGTCTGTCAAGCTCAATGACGACCTTCTCCCTCATCATGTATGGAACAAACCAAGTTTTGTGATCGACAGGTCTTGCATCAGAATCCAGGTGAATCTGCATCTTGGCTCCAGTAAAATTGCCAATGCCCGGTTCAAACAAAGAAGGAAACTTCTTTAGCACTTGAGCATACGAAGTGTCATCCACCGAGTACAACGCTTTGATATCATTCCAGTTCCATTTGATTTTCTCGAGCCAATTCCTGTCGAACAGCGTTGGACCATTGCCTGGGACAATGCATAATGGTAAATCGTGAACCACACCATCATACGACACCTTGACTACTGCACTGCCAATCACTGGTTTGAGTTCCTTAGCATAAGTACGCAACTTGGCATTGACTGGACTCAGCTTAGGCTTCACAGCCTCAGTGTCCCACAGCTTGTCGAATGTCCTTTGGCTCATTATCAACTGACTCGAACCTGTGTCCAGCTCCATTAATACAGGCACACTATTCAGCTTCACATTAACCATTATTCAAGTCAGTTGATAAATAGGGTGAAATCAGATTGGCACCAGTTGGCGGACTTTGAGCAGCTACAGATTTCACATAAGCAGTCGAGTAGGCCCTGCCATAAGCAGCTCTGCCAGACGACGACACAGTCTTGTTTACAGTACTTGCTGTGGAGCTCTGACTCTTCGATGATATCTGCCTCAAATTATCATCAGTTGCCATGCATGTCTGGGCAGTCGCGATGGCCTTGCTCAAATCCAGCGTTTCTGCAGCTAATAATTTCCAAAGGGTCACATCATGATTGATGCCTATCACTAAGAAATCTCGCAGCATGTCTTCCAACGTGTTTCCGAACTTACACGGCTCAGCCAGACGTCTTGGGTCAGCGACGAATCCTGACACATCCTGGCCCTCAGCACGAACATGTGTGTAGAAGTGATAGCGTGAGATGATGATCCCCTCTTTTGGTTTGAGATGTTCACTCACCAGAGCGCGTAAATCTGCGTAGTTTTTGTCCGTTGGATGTGCAGGCAAGAGAAGATTCTTTATGAGGCCATAAATTTTTGGACCACAAACGATGAGGAAAACCGCCCTGCGCCTAACTGCATCACCATGTTCCTCCATTTTGTTGGCCACAAAATACTGATCCAGGCGGTCGATAAAATCCACCCAATCCTCGCCATCCACGAATCTCTCCAGAATTCCAATGGTGCCCATTGTGCATGTGAAAGTTCTTAAGTTACTTCGTCGCCAAAAGTAATGTATACAATGACTCGAAAGACTTGTTACTGTAAACTCACTCAGATTTAAGCCTGGCTCAACTTTATTTGTGCCCAAAGTGCCCACATGACATGGTACTTGCTCTTATATACCAGGGCCTACGCACATGCGCGTACAGCCCGATGACCTCCGACAGTGGTGCCCCCTGGGGTCTAGTGACCCCAAGCATCAATACATAACACCCACCAAATAGCTTAATTTCTGGCTCAGCAGAAATTAATTGAAGGAAAAGGTTGGAACGTGACTTGTAGAGCTTTGTTAATTGAATACTTTTGAATCTCGAGTTTCTCAAAGACACAAAATTTTAATGAAAACTCGAGCAAAACAAATTCTGCAAAAGTCGAAATATTGGTGAACTTCAGGCTATTAGTGACTCCTAAGTGGTGCTGTTGTGTGACCAATCTGTAGCAACCAACTTCTCCAGAACACATCCAATAAAAAATTTGCAATGTTATAGCACCCTTAACGTAACAGACATTCCAAGGTGCTTCATGACGTGGAAATAGAAGCTGAGCAGTAGTGGAAGAGTTAGCAGAGATGACCCACAGGTTGTCTTTTAAAAGTAAGAATTGAAGTAGTGAGACCGTGAGGTTAAGGTAGGGATGTTTAGAGTAGAGCTAAGATAGCTGAAGGCTTTGCCCCCCCCCCCCCCCTCCCCAAAGGTGGATCAGATGGAGTGGGGGATGCAAAGAAGGCCAGGAATGGAGGATATAGGCCTGGAGGAGGTGGCAGACGGAGGTGCTCTGATGAAAGGGCAATGACCTGAAACGTTAACTCCGTTTCTCTCTCCGCAGATGCTGCCTGACCTGCTGAGTATTTCCAGATTTTCTGTTTTTATTTCAGATTTCCAGCATCCACAGTAGTTTGCTTTTCCACTAATATTTGTTGCCTGGTTCACCTGAACAAGCAGCCAATGAGAGGGCTGGAATCTATTGCAAGAGCTTTTGGTGGGAGCTGAGTCAGATGGCCTTGATCTTACTGATTTTCAATTAGAAAAAGTTTGGGGTTAACCATGACTTGTTCTCAGACAAGGAATCACCAACAGTGATAGTGCTCGAGTCAGGGGTACTGGTGGAAAGGTAGAGCTGGGCACTGTTATCATACACGTGGAATCTGACCAATGTCAAGGATAATGCTACCAAGAAGCAACATGTAGACCAGGAAAAGAAAGGGTCAGAGATGGATCCTTGGGGCATTCATGGGCAGGAGTGGGAGGAGATGCAATTGCTGGAAATGTGCTGGCAATGTTAACCTTGAATTTAGATTTGTGAGGTCTACAAATGTTGTAAAAGCAGCATCATGATTGGGATCTCAACTAATCCAATAATACTGTACATTATCATCAGATAATTCTCAGTGTACATCAAAGATGGTGGTGAAAGAAAACACCATCTGCAATCTGTCTGATAAAGTTCTGAGAGTTTTGAAAATTCAACTTTAATCTGAGGTTTTTAGCTGAAGTTTGGAGTTTTAAAACAGTCATTATTGATGCAAACTTGCATGGGACTGCATTCTTTGTTCCCAATCTGCTATGGTAACGGCTTAAGCTGCCTCCGCACCATCTGCAGTAGGACAGCACAGACGCCATCAGAAATTTAAGCCAGACAGAGCCTCTGGTTCAACTGCTAAAATGTTCTGAACTGTTAAAGCTTTCATATTGTTGAGGAATTTTTGACTTGCAGCAACAACTCCTCGTTGACAATCCTCAAGTGATCATCCTGGTTGCTTTTGCAGTTGTACTTAGTGAAAGCACTGAAATGATAGCAGCAACGAAAATATATTTTTAAAACTCAAGGTTCTATAATTAATGTTCATACTTTCTATAAAATCTGTCTGGCACCATTCTAATACAGTGTTATATAGATGTCTTATCATCTTTTAGTGAGAAATCCTTGAAAAGCTTGGGGTCTTGATAACATTTCATGTAATAGAAATATTTCCTTGTTCTCCATTTTAAAGTTAAATTCTTTCCATCAGTACCTTATACCATTTCAGGCACCAAGCACTTGCTGTGAGATGGTGCAGGATGGGTTCATTTATCCTATTCCCGAGGAGCCACATTACTTCTGCCACCTCCTCAGTTGACATACAGGTACAACGTCCGAAATCTGGAATCCTCGGGACCGAATCCGTTCTGGTTTTTGGGTTTTTCCAGATTTCAGACAAGCAAATCAATCGTCTGAAATCCGGAATCTTCGACCGAATCCGTGCCGGGTTTTGAGCGGTGAGGTCCGAAATCCGGCAGAACCCAAAATCCGGCAAGGATTCGGTCAATGATTCCGGATTTCAGACTTGATTTTCTTGTCTGAAATCCAGAATCCTTGACCGAATGCATGCCGGATTTTGCTTCTTGCCTCAAAATGTCCGGTTTTCAGACAATAATTCTGGATTCCGGACGACTCCATCAGCTATGCGCAAAATGTCCAGTTTTTGGACATTTCCGGTTTTCGGAGTTCCGGATTCAGGACGTTGCACCTGTATTTGAGATTGGGAATTTGCCTTGGAGGGAATCGCAGAATTGATCTCCTGACCTACAAGTGCACAGTGAATGCACTCATGCAAACATCTTTGTCTCCCATCTAACCATCTGAATTTTGCACTTTTCAAAGTAAAATCTTCCTTAATGAAGCCTAAATTCACCAAGAAAAGTTAATTTCTGATTGCATTTCTTCTAATTTCCTGCCAATTTAACATCTGTAGTTTAAATTCTACTACTCTATTCTTCACTTTCAGGGCAGTGTTTAATTGTGTGGCATAAATCACAGAGCATAAAAAGAGACCCCAATAAACATCAAGGATAAACCCAGATTTAATATCCCTCTTGTATTAAATTGGAACAAAATATGAGCTCATGAGTTGCAGCAATTGTGGTAATGGGAAATACAAGATGAAGAACTTTCATTTTGGGACTGAAGAAGTAACAATACAGCACCTAATGGTACAAATCTCTTTGCATGAATCAAAGTGCCACTTCAAGCTAAGTCACTGACCAAGCCGACACTCAGACAGTTGGGGGGGGGGAAGACTAAAAGATGGATTGCCACAACACATTTTATGACCCTGAAGTGCCTGTGAGGCCACATGCCTCGGCCACACAGATTGTAAAATAAATCAGAAATTGTGAACTATATTCAGGTATTTCTGCATGTTTTGTAATGAGTATTGGAGCAGATCACCCTGCTGTGATATGGGGTGTAGTGATGGGTCGCAAGCAGCTGTATGAGCACATGCAGTACAAAGAAAATGATAGCTTTGAGTTCAGGCCAGAAACCTTACATTTTCCACCTGAAAACTGAAGTGGATTATAATTGCATTTCATGTTGGAGCTTTTTCTTTGGTGAATGATATTGATGTCAACGGCAAATTATAGGGCTAGGATACAGTTTTATTATATTAGGTCCCCTTCAAAGGCTTGATTAAAAAATGTAATTAAATGTTTCAATAATATTTCTGTTTAAATACTATGAGACATATACTTACATTACTATTGCCCTACACATGATGGGAGCAAAACTCTTTCAGCTTAAAAATGATCTTTAGACACAGAAACAACAATGTAAAATGGAAATAACAATGTAGAGTAGAAAACAGACAACGGAAAGGTAAGAAGCTGTAAGTGGTCACCAGATAAAATATCTACTTCAAAGCCCCTGACTACAGAGCATTTGGTAGCAATCATGTGAAACACAGTCTGTTGACTGCTATTTATGGCTTTGGTTTCAATTCTGCCATCCGATACCTTTTTAGCAACACTGGTATTGGTGATAACATACAGCTGTTTCAGGCTGCACTGGCCTGCGACAAGCGGCGTATCTGTGTAAGAGGAAGTACAGTAGACCCCCTTTATAAGCCTGCCTTTGGGAGTCATTCATAAAGTGTGTTTTATGGGTTCCTAGTGAGGGAAGAATATCAATGCATGCTAATATCCGAGGCCATGGTATATGAGAGAGGCTTAGAAAGGGTGATCTACGAGATGTGAAAATATACCTTAAGCAAGAACACTGAATGCAAGATTTTTTTGTCTGCAGTTTTCTCTGTTCTTCATATAGCTGTTCAAATTCGCTGCCTTTTTAATTGCTCAGAGTAGCCCAGGTTGTCTTCATGGCTGCGGGTGAACTGAGCACTGTCCCTTGTCTTTCTCTCTCCCCTCGGTTGGAAAGGTCCGCTTCATGGGCTGTTCCACATTGTCCTCTTCATCTCCTTACAGTCTTATGGTCTCCATCTCTCTCGTCGTCCTCCCTGTCCTCACCATCTCCTCCTTTTCCCCCTTGTTCTCTTCCTACCCCTTATCACTTTCAGTTTGTTCCTCATTTCCTCCCTCTCAGTTCCCTCCTCCGAGACCCAGTTCCACCTCCTTGCTCCCCACTCAACTCCAGAATGTTCAACTACTTCTCCTTGAGCTAATGTTCATTAACATCATAAAGGGCACCCTTCGTTCATGCACAATCCTCCCCCCCGCCTCTGAAAACTGCTATTGTTAGGCCTCATCATTTAAAAAAAAACACTTATTGTACCATACCCTTTCCACGGTCTTTGACAACATTGTTACCATGCAGTTCAGCAGTCACGGGGGGATACATCACTGGCCATAATCAGAGAGGCCATCATTAAAAACTTGCACTAATGCAATCTCAGTACTTTAGACAGGTTGGAAACCAGGATGCAGAATTTTGAGTGTCCCTACAACCTGGTGTCCACCCTGCCCAAAGTACTGAGATCACCTTAGAGCAAGCCGTTAATATCCTCTCTGACTGTGACCATATTGTGTTATCCCTCCTTGTCCTCCTTTAACTTTATGCAATGTTTCACACAGTCGACCACTCCATCCTCCACCATCTCTCCGCTGTGGTTTATCTCCTGAGGGTCACCTATGTCTGGTTGCTCTCCTACTTGTTCCAGGCAAGCAATGGTTTTTCCTTCCATCTTACGGTTAATTTCAGAGAAACCCCAGGTCCCATCCTTGTCATAAAAAGAACATCCTATTATATGCTGTCTATTATCTGAAGGCATAGGGTCAATGTTCATGCATAATACTGACAACATCCTGCTCTACCTCTCCATCACCACCTTTGGTTTCATGACTGTGCCAGTGTTGTCAGGCCCCTATCTGCTGAACAGCAGAGGATGGCCTAGAATTTTCTGCAGTTGAACATTAAGGAAACCACAATCATCCTATTTGGCTCTTGCCAAAAAACTCTAACATTACCCCTGACTGCATTCTCCTCCCTTATGTTGACTCGGGTTGTACGCAGGCCCTGATGTCCTGTTTGACCGACACCTGAATGTCAAAACCTATATCCTATCCATCACTAAGACTGCATAATTTTATCTCTAAAGATTGACCAGTCACTCCTGCTCCCACCACCACTGAAACCCTGATCCACGTTTTGTTATCACAAGACTCAACTTCTTGAGTGCCCTCACCAGAGACCTAATTTTTGTGAACTAAGGGAATTAAGAGATATGGCAATAGTGCAGAAAAGGTGGCGTTGAGATCGAAGATCAGCCATTATCTCATTGAATGGTGGAGCAGGCTCGACGGGCCAAATGACCTACTCCTGCTCCTATTTCTTATGCTTTTATGTCCTCAGATAAACTCCAACTTGTTCAAAACTCTCCAGCTCACATCCAGTCCTGTATTATGTCCTGAAGAACGTTGCTCGGCTGAAGTGCCAGGGGAAGGTTGGTTCAGGGGAACTATCTGGAGAAGAGGAGAGAAAAGAGGGAAGAGAAGAATCTGGTATTTTTAAAAATATATGTATATTTTAAATTTCTCTAACCGTTAATTTTAATTATTTAACTTTCACTCTTTGAAAATATTTATCTCAACATTCTGTATACATGGAAAAGGCGGCTAGAAAAAAAATCTGTTCCCAAATTTGCATCATTGTCATTCAGTGATTGGATAATTGGAGATACATTAGAGCAACCGGGCTCTGGGAGATATGTCAGACCAGGCGGGCCCTGGGAGATATATCAGAGGGCCGACCGATCTTTTATTTCTTTCACGGTTAAGTCAGATTACCTGAAGGTGTTGGGAATATGGTTCGGAGCAGACGGGGCGTGCGCCAAAAACTGGAAGGAGTGTATCGCTAAAGCCAAACATAAACTGGGATGGTGGAAGCTGCGCTCCCTCTCCATTGCAGGAAAGAACCTGGTCATCAGGAGTGAGGTGCTCTCGGTGTTGTTGTACGTGGTGCAGGTCTGGCCCATACCCCGCTCCTGTGCCGCGGCAGTCATCCGAGACATCTTCCATTTCGTCTGGAGATCAAAAATGGACCGTGTCCACAGAGACACGATGTTCAAATCTCTGGACAAGGGAGGAAAGGACATTCCTGATGGCCACTTTTGTGTGCGGCTGTATCAAGCTGTGCATAGATCCTTCAAAAGCAAACACCAAGTGTCACTACGTGCTGAGGTTCTATCTGTCCCCAGTGTTGCGAAGGATGGGTCTGGCCAGGCTGCCGCGGAACGCTCCAACCAGTTGGACCATGCCTCACCACCTATCCTTCGTGATAAAGTTTTTCAAAAAAAACACCGTTGACCACAAGGCCATAAAGCAGTGGTCGGCACGCAAGGTCCTGGATGCCCTACGGAAGAAGGTGATGATGGATCCTGTCGGGCAGTTCCCCGAGCAGACTGTCGAACTCGTTTGGCAGAACGTCTCATCGCCAGAGCTTTCACACAAGCACCAAGATGTAGCTTGGCTGGCGGTCAGAAGGGCCCTACCCGTCAGATCCTTCATGCACAGCCGGGGTTTCAGAGACACGGCACTCTGCCCCCGAGTCGGCTATGATGCGGACGAGACTGTCACCCATTCTCCTTTGGGATTGCCTCTTTGCAAGGCAGGTCTGGAAGGAGATGCAGTGGTTGCTGTCGAGGTTCATTCCAAGCAGCTCCGTAACACAGGATTCTGTGCTCTGTGGACTGTTCCCAGGGACGCACACCAAGACAGACATCATCTGCTGCTGGAGAGACATCAACTCGGTGAAAGACGCACTTTGGTCTTACTGAAACTTGCTGGTCTTCCAGAGCAAGGAGATGTCCACGGCCGAGTGTTGCAGACGGGCGCAATCCAAGGTCCAGGAGTATGTGCTGAAGGACGCATTAAAGATTGGTGCAGTCGCCGCAAAGGCACGATGGGGAAGAGCCACAGTTTAAGGCTCTTCCTCCACGGTAAACCCAGGGGATGGAATCAGATCCCCCTCGGGCTGTACTTGTTAATCTGCTTGTATACATAGAGCACCATGTACTGAAAAACACCTGTGTTGTGCCATGTATAATGAAAGTCTCTGCACTGTTTAGTAACTTGTAAAGAAATGTAAATGTATTCCCATCGGTTCCGTGTACTGCTTTCATCTGCATAGTGCTACATGTAACGTGATTCGTGATCGGTATTGAAATGTATCCTGGAATGTAATGTAAACCTATTCTTATCTGCTCCATGTAATACCCTTATTTGCACAGTACTACATGTAACGTGATTTACGGATTGTACTAAACAGTGCTTTGAAATGAAATGCACGCTAGTGCATTGTATGGAACTGCTGTCAGCATCCAAACGAATTGTATGGAATTGCTGATCGCAAGGTACTGAACTATTTTCCAATGTATTGTGAAAAAATTTTTATACGAATAAAGTATATTTTTGAAAAAAAAATATCAGAGCAACCAGGCTCTGGGAGATATATCTGAGCAACCAGACTCTGGGAGATATATCCGAGCAACCAGACTCTGGCAGATATATCAGAGCAACCAGACTCTGGGAGATATGTCAGAGCAGCCAGACTCTGGGAGATATGTCAGAGCAGTCGGGCTCTGGGAGGTACAATAAAGCACCCAGATGTGCTGACTTGCCCAGCTATTCTCATTACAAGTAAAGAAATGAAAAACAACTTTGTTCATGCATGTAAATATTAAAAATAGTGGGTTGTTTATTTTGACTGTAAACCCTATGCAATTTATAACATTAGTCGTGTTGTTGCTGCATGCTGGAGGGCGGCAGTTGTGTGATAAATATTGGTCGATATGTTTTATCCTATTTTCACTTTATTTTCACAATCTAAACCAGTGCTAGTTCACCAGAGTGAGAAATAGAAACAGTAATGCACATGAGTGTCTCACTTAATGATCCTCAACCACACACAGCTTTTCACAAAGAACTTCATCGCCACTCAAGATCTCATGATACCTGTGACATATTATTTTCATGCACGCAAGAAGAAACTTAGAGCCCAGTAACCAGCCTTGTGTAAAAACAATGAATTGGATTTTAATTGATACCACAACAAATGCACATTTGACTGCAATATTAAGAGCAGACAGGCTTGACCTGCATTCATGTGCCGATTCACTTGTGGTTGAAATATTATTAATCAAATGAGATGCATGTGCATTGAAGCATACTTAGTGCTCAGTAAAACATGTGACTTTTTGTATTGCTGTTTAATCCCAACAATAGTTATTGTAATTTTCAGGCTTCAATTGGTAAAATGTTGCCTTAGGCAGGATAAACTTAGACACAAGTTGACTAATATTTTCCCAATATACAATCCTCCAGTGCAGCCAATTTGTGGGTGGTATATATTCAGAGCACTTTCCATTTTAAATATTCTCCTATGATCTGTATTTGGAACAGCATGTTATAGTCCACTGCATCCAATACTGTGTCCTGTCTCATTGGGAAACTTGATGATTACTGAATCATAAGCACTGCAAGAAGACTGAGAAATGCTATCGCTGCCTGTGGCTAAGGTGGAAATAATTCATACTAAATATCTTGAAAATAAAATAGCATGGAGCGAGGGTTATATTGCTGAGTAACTGTGTGTTGGTTATAATTTAACAAAATTTTTCTGATTGGTATTTTGTTCCAGCTGGTCCTGCCTGGTGTCATGTCACACATGGTCTATATCCCTTCAGCACATCCAACATAGTATTGTATTACACGCTTTTGATGGAATAGCAGATTGCCATGATCTATAGAATAGTATTCAAATTAATTTATAGCGAATTAAAAACATATATTTTAGTGGAGATTATAATCATGTTTGTCTGTTTTAAGTAGTTTGACAATACTGATTGTGCATTCCTTTTCAAAATTGCATAGAATCATTACCAAAAGCTTTGGCATTTCACAAACTACATTATTATGTGCACGTTACTGAGAATCACGTGTGCTTTATGAGGGATACTCTGACTTTGAAACAAGGAAAAACTTAACAAAATAAACTTTGCCCAAAAATCGAAAACCTCACTCACAATAACTATCATACCATTTTTGAGGGACAACATATCATGAATAATGTCCTTCCTGAAGTACAACATTTTTAGTACATCAAATTACAGTATTTTTCTTTTTCTTTGGTGTGCATCTAAAATGGTCATAGATCTTGCCCATACTGCTTCGTAAAGATGCAACAGCCTTGTGTAGGCTTGCTGGGTTGGGTTTTACCGACATGAAAGAGCACAGGTAGGAACCATTACTTGTGCGATAACACTGACCTGGAATCAAATAATTTGGAGCCTCAGAGATGGGCTGATGTAGACTGAAGCCTAATCATAATGGCCCTGAAATTCCGGCCTCCCTGGGTCCGTACGGAATTCCTACGGACCCGGGAAGGCATCGGAAATGCCGGTTTCCAGCGCGCAATGCGCACGCACTGGAAACCGCCATTTCCAATCTGTCAAGTTTCTGGCTTGTCAGATGGCCGCATCTCGGGAGCGAGGACATTTGTAAGTGTAAGTATCAGAAATTTCCACTTACAAATGTCCTCAAAAAATCTTGTGCCTAAAAAAAGCAGGCGCATAGCCTACTTTTACAGGCCCAAGTGTTTTAAAAAAACACAAAAACGTATAAAAATAAAGTTATTAAAACATATTTTATCATTAAAACCCTCCCCACAACGGTAAGTTTATTTAAAAAAACTTCTTAAAAAAATCAGGAAATTATTTTTTTTAAGACATTATAACTTTAATTTAAATTAATGTAATGTAATTATTTTCTATTTTTTATTATTGTTTTGGGTGTTTGAGGCTGTGTTTTGGGTGTTTCGGGCTCTATCACTATCATAATGATAGAAGTTTAGGACCCTGCGGAACTCCTATTATTATGATACCTTACCTGATTGGCTGCCCAGAGCCATATGACTCCAGCTCGAGGCCTGCGCACGCGTCGCCGTGCATGCGCTGCGAATCGCAGTCGAAGGAGGCCACAGCATCGAAAAGTCCAAAATGGGCACCAGCTTAAGGAAGGTGCGTATTTTTTCTCTAAAATGCCTGCGGGAAGGTCTAACCGGAATTTCAGGGCCATTATTCTACACAGCAAAAGAGGCCATTTGGACAATCATGCCTCTCCCGGTTCTTTGAAAGACCTATCCATTTAATTCCATTGCCTTGCCCTTTCCCCATAGCCCTGCAGATTTTTTTCCCCTTCAAGTATTTACCCAATTCCCGTTTGAAAGTTACTATTGAATCTGCTTCCACCACTTATTCAGGCAGTGCATTCCAGATCATAACAACTAATGCTGAAGAAAATGTTCATGAGCAAGTTAAAAGACTGTCTGTCTGGTTTCTTATGAAGGTATAACCACGCCACCAGATTCTAAGATATATGAGTCAACATGCAACATTATTAAAACTACACGTACACTACATTCCCCTCATGGTTATCTCTTTTTAATTGTAATTTCCATCTTTTGGAATAGGACTGAGGAGAAACCGAAGGTGTTCAATTCCGGTTAATCCATTTTGTGTTTTTTATTGTCATCACCAATAACCAAAGTTTGTAACTGTGCTAAAAAAGCACAGAGAGGAAGTTAACATGAATATGTTATGTTGCTATATAAATTTGTTGCTATATTTTCGCTGCGACTTTGTGAACTGAGTGTCAGATTGACTAGTAGTTCACCACAGTACTACTACAATTACAAATGACGAGGAGTGAGTGAGAATTTTGCAGCGCTGTACCGCGAAAAAATAGCTGCCCCAAAGTAGTGATGATGATGCCAAGCGCTCCATAACCAACGTGCGTTCTGTTCAGTGGCCACGGAGCAGTCATTTGTAACTTTGCTGAATTTTGCCTCAGCGATGGGTGAGCGACACAGGCCATTACGCAAGCACAGTACAAGCTCCAAAATATTTAAAAATCTACTCCACTGAGCCACTGGAGCAGCAAAGCCACACAGGAAAGTGTAAAAATGCCATTAACCAACTCTATCAAATGCTAAGGCTGCAAAATGCCTGCTGATAACACCTAGCTGTAAGTAACTATTTTGCTTTTGCATTCCCTCCAGTAGACAGTTACATGCAGTGTACAGTTGCCCGGCCCGGCCCGGAAATCTGCACAGTCCCGGCCTACAAGACCATCAGCAGGCCGGGGCCATCAGAGAGAGCAGCGTGCGGCGGCATACCACTGCAGGAGGGCAACGGCTGCAAAGCCAGGTCGCTGATTGCAGTACGGACAGGCACAGCAGGAGGAACGAAGGAGTGGCAAGAGTTTGTAGAAGGAAGTGACCGGGGCCCAGGAGAGGCGTGAATCTGGGGCCCACAAGAGGCAAGGGCCCAGGGGCAGCATGAGCCACACTGCGATATGTGTGCGCTCTAGGTTCGTGCAGCAGAGCTGGTCTCCAGTTAGTCTTGGGTAATCCTTGCCACTGGACCAAGACCTAGCTCTGTCAAGCCCGTGTGGTGGCTGGTGTGCAACGGCCACCCCATGTTTAAAAAAATCCAAGCACAGGCATCTTCCACTCTCCAAGATGTAGTTCAGGACCTGGAATATTAGGTCCTTCATTGAAACACCTGTGAACTCATCCCTTTTTGGCGTGGAAGCAAGTCATCCTTGCTTCGAGGGACTGCCTATGATGACGACAATTACGGTTCAGGTCTTTGAGTGTCGAGAATAATTGAAACAAGTCTCATCTATTCCAATGAAACACTTTAATAGCAAATAGTAAAATACAGACAAGCAAACCACACAAGCCTCACACCTTGTGTACTATATTACCCATTTAAACAGAGGTGATCAGTCTCCGCTTCAAGTTCCTAACTTGAGGTCCCTGCTTCTTGAGGTGTTGCTCCAAGGTCCGCTCTGGTTGACTAGCCTTTTTTCTCTACTTTTATATTATTCTTAGGCCTAGTCTACATACCCCAACCTGCCCATGGGGTGACTCATATCTGAGGCCACTGTCTTCCAGAACATCTTGTGGTAGTCACAAGGCAGCTCACGGTTTCTTTGACCTGATTATGCACCCTATGATTAGATGAAGGTTGGCGGCCTTTGACTTTCCGTTTGTTTGCTTTTGATGATGTGATTAATGCGTCCGGTTCCATTGTGACTTGTTGTCCCGTATATGCGACATGTCTTGACCCTATAGTGGCTGCGGTATTTTCCACAGTTACATCAGTGCAAAAATTGTGTAGAGATGAAATTTAACTCCTGAATGTCGAATATCAAGAAATACATTTAAAGTGTAATAGGAAGGGAACCCCCCCCGACATCCCTCCCCCCTCCCCGCCCAATGCACCATTACAATACAGCTACTTTAAAATTACTGTACTCCTTGTAGGACATTATCAATGGGTCTTCCGGGATCCCGTTTCTGTCAGCGACGTGAATACTGTCGCCACCCTTACTCATCTTTTATAAGTATGTCTTGGAGTGAGCAATTTTTGGCTGTATGTTATTAAGTTTCTGTCAATGATTTATAATCATAAAATTTCACACAATTCCAGATTATTGATTCTGGGGATTTATCACCCTTATATTCTTTACTGGAGGTAATAGTGCTTATTGGATTATGTATTTTATTAGGGAACAGGACTATATTACAAAGTTGGAAGACTAATGATGACATTCCCATATCTCAGTGGTGCAATGCACTGCACGATCAATCGATTCTTGAAGTGATTACACGTCGGCTTCAAGGAGGGGAAAAAAAACATTCAGGTTGGTCCAAATCACAAAATATGCCAGGTCTGGGAAACCTCACAATCCTCTCTAGACCCTGAGAAAACACAAAAGTCATATGGTGTTTGAGAAATGCCTGAAGCCAGCTAATTTTTTGAACCGCTATTTACCCGACTGTGATTATTTATGATTTATTAGTCCTTTGTTCAATAGTGAATTGTTTGTCAAGTGTTTAAGTATAGTGTTTACAACTGAAATGGCTCAATTTTGTGCGAAGGTTCTGACTTGTATTTTACCCGCTTTACTGTAATACGGTACGTCTGAATTAGTGTGAAGAATAGCAATCGCCGAATTCTGTGTGGAGAGCTTGAAATCCCTCCCGAAGGGGATAGCGGAGTTACTCAGTCTAATTTACGAACAAGGAAGACAAGATGATTTAAGACCAGCAGAGTTCTTTCTCAAAGATTCAGAACATTGGAATCAAATTATTTCCAATTATTATTATTTTCAGAAATTAGGCACGAAAGGCATCACAACTGAGCTGAGCGCGTCTTTATTTGGCATCCACACATGTGCATCTTCCAGCACAAGGCATTGGATAGTGATCAAGGGTGGGAACTCCTGATTTATTTTTCTTGTCTCTCTAATCCAGAGTCACTGAAACCAAAAATATTGACTTGCCAGCTGAGATCTGTTAACTCAGCTCAGGAAATGCATCAACACAGAGACTGTCCTGATGTGTATGGCTCATTACCACTCCTGTGGTGTACTTAAGAAAGAAGGAGCATCTCCTGCCTTAATGAGTACAATAACCCGTCCCAAACAGAATGTTACACCTCCGCTTTTTATTTATTTAGACACAATAGCGGCAGTTTGTGAATCACTATGAAGAATGATTCCCATCTATCTAATTCATACTATTGGTGTGTAATAAAAGGTAACTAACTGCACTCATGTCCATAAAACTATCAAGCATTCTCTGCCAAAGTCTTGGGGCACAGTGTCAAACTGATACCTTCCAAGTTTTGGTCCAGACTAGAAAGGAGGAAAAAGAAAGAACTTACATTTGTATAATGCCTTATCACATTTATAGGATATCTCAAAGAATTGTACGTCTAATATATAACCTTTGAAATGCAGTCATTGTTACTAACATACAAATGTGTGACATCGGAGTACATATTACATAGGATATACTGCACAGAAACAGGCCATTCAGCCCAACCAGTCCATACCAGCGTTTATGCTCCACTTGAGCCTCCTCCCATCTTTCCTCATCTGACTCTATCAGCATAACCCTCTATTCCCTTCTCCCTCATATGCTTGTCTAGCTTCCCATTAAATGCATCTATACTATTCGCTTCAACCACTCCCTGTGCTAATGAGTTCCATATTCTCACCATGCTCTGGGTAAAGAGTTTCTTCTGAAATGCCTATTTGATTTCTTGGTGACTATTTTATATTGATGGCCTCTAGTTATGCTCTTCCCCACAAGTGGAAACACTCTCTCTCTGTCTACTCTATCAAAACCTTTCATAATTTTAAAGACCTGTATTAGGTCATCCCTCCGCCTTCTCTTTTCAAGAGAAAAGAGACACAGCCTGTTCATTCTTTCCTGATTGATATTTCAAATAATAGTGTTGATATTTGATGTCTCCAAGATAAGAGGAGACTAATTGATGTCCTGTCTCTGACTGCTCCATTTTTGATCGGGGTGGAGGAGCAGAGAGAGATTGGGGCCCAGTAGCGTTGTGATCGGGGCCCAGGAGAGGCGAGGGTCCAGGGGCAGCACGAGCCAGCCCACACTGCGATCTATAGATAGTAGGAGCATGTGAGCGCACTAGGTCCGTGCAGCAGAGCTTGGTCTCCAGTCGTCTTGGTTAACCCTTGCCACTGGATCAAGACCTAGCTCTGTCAAGCCTGTGTAGCGGCTGGTGTGCAACGGCCACCCCACGTTAAAAGAATCCATGTACAGGCATCTTCCACCCTTTAGTATGTAGTTCGGGACCTAGATTGTCAGGTCTCTTATTGAAACACCTGTGAACTCATCTATTTTTGGTGTGGAAGCAGGTCATCCTCGATACGAGGGACTGCCTAATACTAGACTACGATACCCTCGCATTTCTGGTATTCTCCTTGTAAATCTTTTTTGCACCCTCTCCAGTGCCTCTATATTTTTTTTATAATACGCCGACCAGAATTGTTCGCAGTACTTCAAGTATGGTAGCTATTTTGTGACAAGCTTTTGGGCAAGAGACAAAAAAATAGTAAGCAGGACTGCCCCGGTAAACCCATCGTTTCAGCCTGTTCTTGCCCCACGGAACTGATTTCCTTATTCAACTTTTTTATCTCCCCTTGTCCAGTCTCTACCTAGATCTGCGACTCTTCCGACGCCCTTCACCACTTTAAGTTTCCAGTTTCCTGGCCATAACCGTCTCCTTTTTACCATGGATGTCCCATCCTTCTACACCTCCACCCTCACCACGATGGCTTGGGGGAGCTCCGCTTCTTCCTTGAACAGAAGCTCAAACAGTCCCCATCCATCACCCTCTTCCTTCTGGCTGAACTTGTTCTCACATTGATCAAATTCTCCTTTGACTCCATTCACTTCCTCCAAATAAAAGGTGTTGCTATGGGAACCCGTATGCATTCTAGCTACAGCTATGCCTGCCTTTTCATGAGATATGTAGAACATTCTTTGTTCCAGTCCTACTCAGCTCCCCTTCCTCACCTCTTTTTCTGGTACATTGATGACTGTATCGATGTTGTTTCCTGCTCTCGCCCTGAACTGGAAAATTTCATTCACTTTGCTTCCAATTTTAATCCTTCCCTCATCTTCACACGGTACATCTCCGACTCTTCCCTTCCTCGACTTCTCTGTCTCCATTTCTGGGGATAGATTATCAACCAATATCCACCATAAGCCCACTGATGCACACAACTATCCTGACTACAGTTCTTCCCACCCCACTTCCTGTAAGGACTCTATTCCATTCTTCCGATTTCTCCATCTCCATCGCATCTGTTCTGACATTGCCACCTTTCATACCAGTGCTTCCGATACGCCTTCCCTTTTCCTCAACCGAGGAGTCCCCTCATGGCCCTGGACCTTGTCTATTCCATTACCCGAACTTCTGTTCTCATCCTATTGCCTTCCTCCCAGAACCATGGTCGGGTTCTCCTTGTCCTCACCTTCCACACCAGCAGCCTCTGCAGTCAATGGATCATCCTTCACTATTTCTGCCACCTCCAGTGTGATCCCTCCACCAAACACGTCTTACCCTCCACTCCCCTCTCAGCATTTGGAAGTGACCGTTCTCTCCACAGCACCCTGGTTCACTCCTCTATCATTCCCAACACATCTCCCCTTCCCATAGCACATTCCTGTACGAGCGCAGGAGATGCAACACCTGACATTTTACCTCCACCCTTTCCAACGTCCAGGGCCCCAAGCACTCCTTCCAGGTGAAACAGCGATTTACTTGTACTTTTTGCAATTTAGTATACTGTAATCTCTTCTCACGATGAAGTCTCCTCTACATTGGGGAGAACAGATGCAGATTGGGTGACTTCTTTGCGGAACACCTCCGTTCAGTCTGCAAGCGTGACTCCAAGCTTCTGGTTTCATGTCATTTTAATTCTCTGGACTACTCCAACTCTGGCCTCTCTGTTCTTGGTCTCCTACACTATTCCAATGAAGCTCAATGTAAGCTCAAGGAACAGAATCTCACCTATCAATTAGGCACTTTACAGCCTTCCAGATTCAACATTGAGTTCAACAATTTCAGACCATAAACTCTGCCCCCATTTTTTGGGATGGCCGCTGTTGATGATGATTCTGATATTCCCATGTACACCTAGACCCACCTTTTGTAGCTTTACTTGTTCCATTACCATCTCCTTTCACTTTGCACCATCATCTCTCCTGACTATCACAGTCCTTCCCTTTTATTCTTTCCACCCCTCACCCCTTTTCCTGACTCTGTAGTTGCTTAAAACCTGTAACATCTCCAGGGGCTGAAATTCAGGCTTGTCAGAAAGCTGGCGAACCAACGATGTTTTTCCTGGTTTTATCGCCGGTTGCGAAGAGGCAGCCTTCAGATCAATTTTCTGCACTTGTAACTTCTTTTAGCGTCGGACCGGAAGTCGGTCATAAAGGGGGTGGAAGTGCGGCGGGAAGTCCTGGTAAGGGGCGGAAGTTGGGGTGGGACCAAGTCTCCGCCGCTGTCACTCAGCAGTAGAGCGGTGGTGACGTCACTGCACGTGTGCATCACCACATCTCTCCCCTCATTTAAAGGAGAGAGATTCGGCAATTATGTAGTTTCGGCCACTGTGCCACCAGGGAGGGTTTCGGATGGACCAGCAGCCTGGAACCTAAGAGGGGTTGTCAGGCTGCCTGTCAGCAGCCGGCCGAACCAGCAACAATAATTGGCCAGCCGATCTGGGAAGTCAGCCGGCAAAAATAAAAACATGGCAGCCGTGGCAGTGCGCCCTCCACTTGAAGGGCCACCGCGTTGCCGTGGCTCACAGACAAGAAAAAGCTGTAAGAGGCACCGCACGGCGGATCGGCGATCATTTAAGGTAAATTTGGGCGAGTGCACTGGAGGTGCGGGAGAGTGACGGTGCACGCTTTGATGAGGCACTTGCGGCGATCTGTAGCAGTGGTGCGGAAGTGGGGACAGGCCGAAAAATCTCCGAGCTAAATTTTGGTTATGGACTGCAATGCGGCGGACACTCGATTCCGCTGTATGGCCGCTGTTGGTAACCGGACCCTGAATTTCGGTTGTGTACAGACCACCAAACAGGAGTAGTAAGGTTGGGGACAGCATCAAACAAGAAATTAGGGATGCCTGCAATAAAGGTACAGCAGTTATCATGGGTGACTTTAATCTACATATAGATTGGGCTAACCAAACTGGTAGCAATACGGTGGAGGAGGATTTCCTGGAGTTTATTAGGGATGGTTTTCGAGACCAATGTGTCGAGGAACCAACTAGAGAGCTGGCTATCCGAGACAGGGTGATGTGCAATGAGAAGGAACTAATTAGCAATCTTGTTGTGCGAGGCCCCTTGGGGAAGAGTGACCATAATATGGTAGAATTCTTTATTAAGATGGAGAGTGACACAGTTAATTCAGAGATTAGGGTCATGAACTTAAGGAAAGGTAACTTCAATGGTATGAGACGTGTGAATTGGATAGAATAGACTGGCGAATGATACTTAAAGCATTGATAGTGGATAGGCAATGGCAGACATTTAAAGATCGCATGGATGAACTTCAACAATTGTACATCCCTGTCAGGAGTAAAATTAAAACGGGGAAGGTGGCTCAACCGTGGCTAACAAGGGAAATTAGGGATAGTGTTAAATCCAAGGAAGAGGCATATAAATTGGTCAGAAAAAGCAGCAAACCTGAGGACTGGGAGAAATTTAGAATTCAGCAGAGGAGGACAAAGGGTTTAATTAGGAGAGGAAGCTTGCTGGGAACATAATAACTGACTGCAAAAGCTTCTATAGATATGTAAGGAGAAAAAAAATTAGTGAAGTCAAACATAGGTCCCTTGCAGTCAGAATCAGATGAATTTATAATAAAGAAATGGCAGACCAATTGAACAAATACTTTGGTTCTGTATTCACGAATAACCTTCCGGAAATACTAGGGGACCGAGGGTCTAGCGAGAAGGAGGAACTGAAAGAAATCCTTATTAGTCAGGAAATTGTGTTGGGAAATTGATTGGATTGAAGGCCGATAAATCCCCGGGCCTGATAGTCTGCATCCCAGAGTACTTAAGGAAGTGGCCCTAGAAATAGTGGATCAGTTCCTATAGATGGAGGGTAGCTCATGTAACACCACTTTTTTAAAAAAGAAGGGAGAGAGAAAACGGGTAATTATAGACCGGTTAGCCTGACATCGGTAGTGGGGAAAATGTTGGAATCAATTATTAAAGATGAAAGAGCAGCGCATTTGGAAAGCAGTAACAAGATCGATCCAAGTCAGCATGGATTTATGAAAGGGAAATCATGCTTGACAAATCTTCTCGAATTTTTTGATGATGTAACTAGTAGAGTGGACAAGGGAGAACCAGTGGGTGTGATGTATTTGGACTTTCAGATGGCTTTTGACAAGGTCCCGCACAAGAGATTGGTGTGCAAAATTAAAGCACATGGTATTGCGAGTAATGTATTGACGTGGATAGAGAACTGGTTGGCAGACAGGAAGCAGAGAGTTGGGATAAACGGGTCCTTTTCAGAATTGCAGGCAGTGACTAGTGGGGTGCCGCAGGATTCAGCGCTGGGATTCCAGCTATTTACAATAAACATCAATGATTTAGATGCAGGAATTGAGTGTAATAGCACCAAGTTTGCAGATGACACTAAGCTAGGTGGCGGTGTGAGCTGTGAGGAGGATGCTAAGAGGCTGCAGAGTGGCTTGGACAGGTTAGGTGAGTGGGCAAATGCATGGCAGACGCAGTATAATGTGGATAAATGTGAGATTTTCCACTTTGGTGGCAAAAACAGGAAGGCAGAATATTATCTGAATGGCGACAGATTAGGAAAAGGGGAGGTGCAATGAGACCTGGGTACCATGGTACATCAGTCATTGAAAGTTGGCATGCAGGTACAGCAGGCTGTGAAGAAGGCAAATGGCATGTTGGCCTTCATAGCTAGGGGATTTGAGTATAGGAGCAGGGAGATCTTACTGTAGTTGTACAGGACCTAGGTATGGCCTCACCTGGAAAATTGTGTTCAGTTTTGATCTCCTAATCTGAGGAAGGACGTTCTTGCTATTGAGGGAGTGCAGCGAAGTTTCACCAGACTGATTCCCGGGATGGCTGGACTGACATATGAGGAGAGACTGGATCAACTGGGCCTGTATTCACTGGAGTTTCGAAGAATGAGAGGGGATCTCATCGAAACATATAAAATACTGATGGGATTGGACAGGTTAGAGACAGGAAGAATGTTCCCGATACTGGGGAAGTCCAGAACCAGGGGTCACAGTCTAAGGATAAGGAGTAAGCCATTTAGAACTGAGATAAGGAGAAACTTCTTCACTCAGAGAGTTGTTAACCTGTGGAATTCTCTACCACAAAAAGTTGTTGAGGTCAGTTCGTTAGATATATTCAAGAGGGAATTAGATATGGCCCTTACGACTAAGGGATCAAGGGGTATGGAGAGAAAGCAGGAAAGGGGTACTGAGGTGAATGATCAGCCATGATCTTATTGAATGGTGGTGCAGGCTCGAAGGGCCGAATGGCCTACTCCTGCACCTATTTTCTATGTATGTTTCCCCTCGTCTTTTCCAGTTTTGATGAAAGATCATTGACCTGAAACGTTAACTTCATCTCTCTCTCTCTCTCTATCCACAGATGCTGCCTGACCTGCTAACTATTTCCAGCAATTTTTGTTTTTAATCCCAAAAAAGCGATTTTCACAGTGTTGTCCAAGGCACTGGGAGAACTCTGTTTTGTTTTTCTTTATTACCATGGGAATTTTTCCATAGTTAGATGGGGCTTCGGTTTACCATCTCATTCAAAATATGCAACCTCGAATAATGCAGCATTCCCTCAGTACTGCACTGATGTGTCAGTTTACATTATATGCAAAAGACTAGATGCCCGAAATTTATCAGGACGTAAGGTCCGCCTATTTCTCGGTGGTATTTCGGCGGTGCGTCGTTTAAAACTGCCAGAATACTGCCGAGACTGAAGACCGCTAGTTTGGTGAAATTTTTTTTGGCAGTATGCGAACGGTGTGCAACGGGTGGCATGCAGTCGGTATCAAGATCGACTTTCTTGTCGAAGGACGGCGCGGCACTGCACTGCGCATGCGCAATTTATTTTTTGTGCTTTTTTTCACAGATGCTTTTGTCCCGCGATCTTGAGGGTCAGGGGTCACCTGCGCATGCGCTGAGAGTTGAAGTCGAGGGAGAGAGAGTGAGAAAGAGCAGCAAGGTATTTGAGGGTCAGTTGCTTTAATCAGAGATTCCAGAGTCAAATAAAATGAATAACAAATAATTCTACAATATTAACAATAATACATATTTTATAAATCAAAAATCATATAAATATAATAAATATAAATATAATGGAATTGCTGAACAAGAAGTCTAAGCACAGGAACATCGAGAAGGACGGGAGGTTGAGGGCGCCTGCCTTCGATGAGACGGAGTTACCTGCCTTGCTGGAGAATATCACAGAAAGATACTCCGACTTAACGAAGGGTGGTCATGGAAAGCCCCCCCAAAGGAGTACAACAGAATATGAGACGAGATCGGGAAGGCTGTGTCCTCCACAAGTACAATGGTACGCACTGGGGAAATGTGCCGTAAGAAGCTTGAATGTCACCAAATATGCTGCAGACCTCAGGAGACTCGTGACGCCGTGTGATTTTGGGGCAAACCTTGACGAGGCTTTGCGGGACGTTTTCGTTATGTGTAAGGACTTTACATTGGCGACGAGAAATGGGAATCAACGACCCACGAGAATGGCCACCAGCAGCACAGATGAACGGTGCTGTGTTGGTGAGGACTGGGACGATTTCAATGAGAGGCTCCAGCAGAGTTTTGTCACGAAGCACTGGCTGGGAGACGCAGCGGCCGACAAGCAAAGGGCTTATCTGCTGATCAGATGTGGACCCAAGACTTACGTGCTCATGAAAGACCTGCTAGCACCCGAGAAGCTGGCGGACAAAACCTTTGAAGAGCTCAGAAAACTAATTGGCGAGCAGCGTACACATGGCCCAACACAGATTCTATACCCACCGACGTCGGGAAGGACAGAGCATAGCGGATTTCGTTGCGGATCTCCAGCGCTTGGCCAGTCTCTGTAAGTTCACAGATGCCTGCAGGGGGGAGATGCTAAGGGATTTCTCTATTGAGGGCATTGGTCATGCTGGGATTTTCAGAAAGCTAATTGAGACCAAGGACTTGACCATGGAAGCAGCGGCATTGATGGCTCAGACTTTTATGGTGAGGGAGGAGGAAACCAAGATAAAAAACGCGTGCAATTCTGCCTCCAACGTGGCGATGGATCAGGGAGTCAATATCATAAATGCGACACAGAGCCCCACAGGCAGGCAAGGGCACTTCGAGACACCCCAGGCAGTAATAGACCCAAGAGTAAGTCTCCAACAGAGACAATGGCAGGCTGAACGGACATTTACGCCCACCACAGTGGACAATGCAACTCAGGATGGGGCCATTGACACCCACTAACAGGGTGCTCAAGAGCAGTCAAAGGGACAATCAGTGAGGAATGCCTTGCAACAGCTCTGTTGTTCACAACAATGGGAATCTCAGTTCATGCTGGAGGTGTGGGGGCAGACATGCTGCCAGGACTTGCAGGTTTCAACAGTTCGTCTGCAGAAATTGTAACCTCATTGGTCATTTAGCCAGAAAGTGCAGAAAGCCTGTAACCAGGCTAATATACGACTCAGATGAACCAGATGACGGGTCTGAGAGGCAGGATGACGTTTGGGGCAAGTCAATGGACGCTGAAGTTCAGCGGGTTCATGTGGCAAACATTCACAGCTCATATACCAAAACACCACCTAGGATGATGAAAGTCCTATTAAACGGCATCCCTGTACGCATGGACTTGGACACGGGGGCCAGCCAGTCACTCATGAGTGTTCAACAATTCGAAAAGCTGTGGCCACTCAAAGCCAGCAGACCCAAACTAGAATGCGTTGAGATGCAATTACGGACGTACACCAAAGAAATCATTCCCTTGCTAGGCAGTGCAATGTTGGCGGTCACAAACAATGGATCGGTGAACCGGCTGCCGCTCTGGATTGTCCCGGGCAATGGTCCCGCACCTTTGGGGAGGAGCTGGTTAGCTGAAATGAACTGGAAATGGGGGGGATGTGCAGGCCATGTCATCTGTGGAGTGAAATTCATGCTCGCAGGTCCTACAGCAATTTGAGTCACTATTTTAACCTGGCGTTGGGACGTTCAAAGGTACCAAAGTAGTGATACGCATCACCCCGGACGCCAGACCAGTGCACCACAAAGCCAGAGCTGTGCCATATGTGAAGCGGGAGAAAATTGAGAGCGAGTTGGACCGGTTGCTGAGAGAGGGCATCATCTCGCCAGTGAATTCAGCGACTGGGCAAGCCCCATCGTTCCCGTCCTTAAAGTGGATGGCTCGGTCAGGATCTGTGGCGACTACAAGGCCACTATCAGCCGGGTGTCCCCACAAACCAATAGCCACTCCCGAGAGCGGAGGACCTTTTTGCCACACTAGCAGGCGGCAAGCTGTTCACCAAGTTGGACCTCACTTCAGCCTACATGACCCAAGAACTAGCCGACGAATCTAAACTACTGACCACCATCACCACGCACAAGGGACTGTTTGTTTACAACAGGTGTCCATTTGGCATTCGATCAGCGGCCACGATCTTTCAAAGAAACATGGAAAGCCTGCTTAAATCCATTCCCGGAACAATCGTATTTCAGGACGACATCCTTATCACCGGTCGTGACACTGAGGAACACCTCCACAACCTGGAGGAGGTGCTACGCCGACTGGACCGGGTAGGCCTGCGACTCAGGAAGTCTAAGTGTGTGCTTTTGGCTCCCGAGGTCGAGTTTCTGGGCAGGAGGATTGCTGCAGACAGGAGTCGGCCTACCAAATCCAAAACGGAGGCGATTCGACGAATGCCCAGGCCCTGCAACACATCAGAGTTGCGTTCATTTCTGGGACTCTTGAACTATTTCGGGAACTTTCTGCCGAACTTAAGCACATTGTTGGAGCCGCTACATGTGCTCCTGCGTAAGAGTTGCGATTGGTTTTGGGGGGACTGTCAGGAACGGGCTTTCAATCGTGCGCGGAACCTACTTTGTTCAAATAAGTTGCTGACCCTGTACGACCCCTGTAAGAAATTGGTTCTGAAATGTGATGCATCGTCCTATGGGGTTGGGTGCATGTTGCAGCAGGGTAACGCTGAGGGCCAACTACAACCTGTGGCTTATGCCTCCAGGTCTCTCTCTCAAGCTGAACGGGGATATGGGATGGTTGAGAAGGAAGCACTCGCATGTGTCTATAGGGTGAAAAAGATGCATCAGTACCTTTTTGGCAGGAGGTTCGAATTAGAAATAGACCACAAGCCGTTGTCAATGCCAATGCATCAGCTCGCATACAGCGATGGGCTCTCATGCTCGCTGCGTATGACCACTCCATCCGGCACCGGTCCGGCACCGAAAACTGCGCTAATGCGCTCAGCAGGCTTCCACTGGCCACCACTGAGGGGGCAGCGGAGCAAAGCGCTGAGATGGTCATGGCTGTCGATGCCTTTGACAGCGCAGGCTCCCCCATCACAGCTCGCCAGATCAAAATCTAGACCAACAGAGATCCCCTCCTATCCTTGATTAAGAAATGTGTCCTGACTGGGGATTGGGCGCCCGCACACGGAGCATGCCCTGAGGAGGTCAGACCGTTTCACAGACGGATGGATGAGCTCTCCATTCAAGCTGACTGCCTACTATGGGGCAGCCGGGTAGTCATGCCCCAGAGGGGCAGGGAAGCATTCATCAGGGAACTCCATAGCGAGCACCCAGGCATCATGCTGATGAAGGCCATTGCCCGGTCACATGTGTGGTGGCCGGGAATTGACTCAGACCTGGAACACTCTGTTCGCAGGTGCACAACGTGTGTCCAGCTAGGTAATGCCCCTAGGGAGGCCCCGCTTAGTCCGTGGCCCTGGCCCACCAGGCCATGGTCACGTATTCACATAGACTACGCGGGCCCGTTCATGGGAAAAATGTTTCTCATTGTGGTTGATGCGTACTCGAAATGGATCGAGTGCATCATTTTGAATTCGTGCACGACATCCACCACCGTGGAGAGTCTGCGTGCGGTCTTTGTGACCCATGGCTTGCCGAATATCCTTGTTAGCTATAGTGGCCCATGTTTCACAAGCTACAAATTCCGGGAGTTCATGTCGGATAATGGCATTAACCATGTCAGGACAACACCGTTCAAGCCGGCCTCCAATGGCAAGGCGGAACGTGCGGTCCAAATCATAAAACAAGGCATGCTCCGGATTCAAAGACCATCCCTTCAATGCCGCCTATCACACCTCCTGCTGACCTATAGGTCCCGACCGCACTCGCTCACAGGGGTCCCGCCTGTGGAGCTACTCATGAAACGAACACTCAAAACTTGGCTGTCCCTCATTCATCCAATCCTGTCCGACATTGTTGAGGGCAAGCGCCAGTCCCAAAACGAGTACCATGACCGAAATTGAAGGGGGAGATGTATAGAAATTGATGACCCTGTATTTGTTCTCAATCACGCTTTGGGGCCCAAATGGCTTGAGAATAGACAAAGAGAGGAATAGGGTCATAGTGGTTAAACTTAACAGCCGCAAGCATCTGGACCAAGTTAAAAAAAGGTTCAGCATGGACACTGAGGAACCTGAGGAAGATCATGAGATGGTGCTCACACCACCGCCAGTGAACGAGCAACAAGAACATTCAGCAGCATGCACAGTCCCTGCGGTCAGCCCGGACATGCCGGAATCACCACAGGTGACAGACACGCATATCAAGGCTCAACAACCACAGCCCCAACTGCGGGGCTCCACGAGAGAGCACAGACCACCTGAGAGACTTAACCTATGATCCAAATAAGATGTTGAGGGGGAGGTGATGTCATATATGTAACCTTTAAGTAACAACACTGGAATACTGTATATACGTAAGAAAATGCACACCTTGACCACAGGGGTTGAACTTGTGGGAGACACTCCTCACCTGGTCATCCAGGTATATAAAGGGAGGTCCCATGCAGGGTCATCACTTCTTGGTCCTGTGAATAAAGGTTCAGGTCATGGAGTGACCTTGTCCATAGAATGTGCCTCGGGTGGATTTGTGGTATTGTGTAAGGACTTTACACAGGGAATTCCCCCATGCCTCCTCTGATTCTGCGGGACCAAGCGGTGCGCAGCAACGCACCCCCTCGTTGCAGCGCGTTTACGGCAGCGACAGAGGTTGGTGCAGAAAAGGTTCGTTGCAAGACAAATAGGTGCGTACCAGGACATGGTGCGTCTGTCACAGGCCAGCATCAACATAGGTCGAGAGCTGCTAAGGCCATGGCTACGATAGTCAGAAACATTGTGGCGCTATCAGAACGACAGTCGGTGGATATGTTGCGTCTGATCACCGCGATGGAGCGAACCGCCGACTCCGTCGATGCTATATGGCAATCGACGGGATCGCGATATGGCACGGAATCCCCGTACTATAGTAATCAGGTCGACAGCACCCGAGGGTGAAGAGCTGCCAGCAGCTTCCAGCCCTGAAGCCGTGCCTTCTGGATCACGAGCTTCTCCTGAGGCCCCATTCATTGCGCCTGCAATGTCTGACCACCAACGACAGCAACAGCACTCGGGGTACACTGCTGTACGCTGGCTTGGTACCACCACGGGGAGGTCCGGGCTCAAGGGCAGTGGAAAAGAGAAAGGTGGGAGTAAGAAAGGGGGGGTGAGTCCGAAGGTTCGGGGAGGACCCGATCAAGGACAGCAAAGGGTGTTGTAGTCAAGTGTTCATTGTTCATTTAAAATAGTTGAAGTTTGATTTTTAAAAGTTTATTTCAAGTTGTTAAAGTTTTAAAGTTGTTAGAGTTGTTCAAAGTTATAGTTATAAGTTTTACAAAGTTTTACAATTGTTGTATACTTTTTACATTTTTACATAAATGTTTCAATTGAATTTAAGCACTCTCTTGTACAGTGTCAACATTTTGGGGTAATAGTCATCAGGTCCCAAAACACAGCTCTCCATATTCAAGCAAAGCATTCATTTATGAGCTGCTGACGTAACAATTTTGCAGTGGCATACGCTCCGTGTGCCCTCCGCTGTGATGTTGGGGGTGGTAGTGCCATGGGTTCCTCTGGAAGCTCCTCCTCCCCCTCATGTTCCTCTTCTTCCTCCTCCGCCTCCTGCTCTCTCTCCTCAGGTGGTCCCGCAGTCCCGAGGCAATTCCTGTCCCCGCATGATTGCTAAATTATGCAACATGCAGCACACCACTGTGAACTGAGCAACCTGCTCAGAGTGGTATTGCAGCCTGCCTCCCGAGTGGTCCAAGCATCGAAAACGCTGCTTCAGCACTCCAATTGTCTTTTCGACATTATTACATGTGGTTATATGGCTCTTATTATATCGTTGCTCGGCTTCCGTCTGAGTATTCCGCTTCAGGGTCAAGAGCCAGGTGGCGAGGCCGTACCCTTTGCCCCCTAGCATTCAGCATTTACCTTGTGGTTCAGACGTCAACAGGTCAGACACAGTGCTCTCACGCAAGATGTGCACATCATGGATGCTCCCTGGAAAGTAGGCATTCACTGCCATTATGCGCTGTGTATGGTTGCAGATGAGCTGCACGTTGAGGGAGTGGAATCCCTTATGGTTTCATTACACCTCTGCTTCCTGTAATGGTGCTCGCAGGGCAAGATGGGTACAGTCAACAGCACCCTGCACCTTGGGGAAGCTGCCAATGCATGCAAAACCCAAAGCCCTCTCACTCTGTGCCTCTCTGGTCATTGGGAACTTTATAAATTCCATCCGGTATAAATACAGTGCTTCGGTTACTTGTTGAATGCAGCGATGAGTAGTGTTGTATATGCAGACTATGGATATACTCTCTGTGTAGACACTGTGTGGTTGCATAAGATGGAGACTTGTTTACCTGGTGTACTCTCAATAAGGTGTATATACATGCTGGCACCACTAGAGGGTACAACTGGTGGAGACCGGGGGTTTCCTGCCCTGGTGGCAGGACCCAGTATAAAAGGCTGCCCACCATGCTTGTGCCTCACTCTGGAGTTTGGAATAAAGGACCAAGGTCACTACAGTTTGAGTACAACACATTGCCTCGTGGTGTCATTCATAAGTACATCACAGATATAATAACTGGTGACGTATATAAGGACTTTCACACGATCATGGCTACCTTTGGCACTTCGCAGAGGGTGATGATTGGGATGCCTTCATGGAAAGGCTCGAGCAATATTTCGTGGCAAACGATCTGGCAGGGGAGACGGACACATTGGCAGAGAAGCGCAAGGCTTTACTGCTGACCAGTTGTGGGCCCGAGGTCTACCTTCTCGTCAGGGACTTGCTGGCACCCACGCAGGCCAAGGATAAGACATACGATGAGCTGACTGAACTAATTCGCCACCAACTAAAACCAAAAGAGAGCATCCTCACGGTCAGGCACAGATTCTACACTCACTGCAGACCTGAGGGCCAGGAAATTGCAAAATATGCTGCCGACCTCAGGAGACTTGCGGCACCGTGTGATTTTGGCACGCACCTCAACAAAGCATTGCGAGACAGCTTCATTATAGGATTTGGCCACGAGGGCCTCCTTCACAAGCTATTATCTGCCGACACCACAGTCAACCTGCAGAAAGCCATCGGCATCAGTCAGGCGTTCATGACCTCGACCTGCAGCACCAAGCAAATTATTCATCCTGTGAACTCAAACCCAGCAAGTACTGTACAGAGAATGGTACCTTTCACAGGTAAGACTGTAGAACGTGGCTCTGCCCAGGGCAGAGAGCACAGACCTCATAATTCCAGAACTCAGAGTCCGCCGAGGGGTGCTAATCGATTAGCACCATGCTGGCGTTGCAGAGGAAACCATGGGCTCACCAGTGTCGGTTTGCTGAGTACGTATGCAAAGCCTGTAACACGAAGGGCCACCTGCAGCGTATGTGTAAAAGAAATATGACTCCCCACCTAGCAGAGGAATCGGTAGATGACTTTGAATCCAGCGGGGAATATGATGATTTGGCCAGGGAGGCAGCTCAGCCCCAAGAAGAAGTGTATCGAGTGTATACCTGCACCACTGATGGCCCTCCAGTGAAAATGGAAGTCGAGATAAACGGCTTTCCAGTCTTCATGGAAGTGGACACGGGAGCGAGCCAGTCAGTCCATTGACTAGATGCCTTCGAGAGGCTATGGAATGAAAAACGACCCGAGCTGGTTCCAGTACAGGAAAAGTTGCACACCTACACCAAGGAGCTGATCCCAGTCCTTTGTCGTGTGGAGGTAAGTGTAATCCATAATGGCATGGTGCACAAGTTACCTCTGTGGATTGTTGCAAGTGATGGTCCAACGCTTTTCGGAAGAAGGTGGATGGGGAAGATCCAGTGGAAATGGGAAGACCTCTTCACTCCAGCAATCGATGTCCCCCGTGCTCAGAGGCAGAGCAAAACCTCACCTTCGCTTGGGCCAGGCACCAGAGAACAGACCAGCGCAGCACCTGAGGCACAGACCGTCCATCACGACTGCGTGGCGATGATCCGACCGGAACGATCTAAAAGTACCTTCCCGGCTCCAGTGGCAGGACTCCTGGGGAGGAATATCGAATTCACAGGCATTCTTCCAGCTTTTGTGGCAGAATCGCGGGAGAGAAGGATCAAGGCAGCCGACCTCAAGAGGAAAGATGGCGTCCCTGCTGCAGCGAGGGGCAGCGTGGCTGAAAAAAAAGATGGCCGCAGCAATATCACGAGGTGCAACGCTGAGGTACCAACATGTGGTATCTAACAAAAGATTTGACTGAGGTAAAGAGACCTGTAACAACTGCATGGCAATCAATGTAATGAACCGATTAAGATGGTGAACAAAATGTTGTTGCGAATTGTCGGTACAATTCCGAATGTAAAGAACAAAATGATGTTGCGAGATGTTGGGAATAGAGTGTCCCCAAAAGTAGCAAGCGAGTGACCTCAGGAAGGTGAAGGCACTGATCCTGATACCCTGCCCCAGGTCTATCTCACGCTGCAGGCACCCGATGGCACTAGTTGCCACGGACCCGGAAATGAAAAGGTGCCAGTACGCGCAGTCAGTCGCCATTGCCCACCACCTGGGTGGAGATGGCGCAGTCCCCAGACCCAGTCGCTACCTCGGCCATGTTTGGGAGCGAAAGGTCAGAACCAACGAGTTCCCCAAATGGGACCTGGAACAATCGGGTTCCCAACACCGTTAGAGAGCAGGCAGAAGATTCTGCAGCCCTCAAAGGAAGACAGGAAGGCCACACACATTTGTGGCTCTGCCCATCACTAGGCAACGGCAAAGGCCCTGAGTCCTAGCAAGGTGAGCAAACCAAGCCCACCCCATTAGCAGGGGGCGCAGCGCCACCATCAGATGACCAGGATCCCATCCGGTTGCTCTGGAAATAGCATCCTCGCATACCTGTACTGCTACCTCAGTACTAACCATGACTGAACCATGAATGCAATCTACCCAATCCTGGCACATGACCGTAAAACATAACAAATGTAAATCACTGAACCAAGGTGTCAAGACACAAACTGTAAAAAGAAAATTTTTTTTTTCCTTTCTTTGTACTTGCACTGTGTCCGAACCTGTATGTTAATGTAACGGGCCAGATGCATGATCTCGCTGTGGGGGGATTGCGAGGGTGGGGGAATGGATGTATGTAGTCATGGACATACACATGGATCGCACCTAGAACCCACTGAAACCTCCACGGCATCATCGAACCATCCAAACTGGTAACCACCACCCAACGTTGTGGCAAAAGGACTTGGGGGTTAACAGGGAGAGAGCCAAACCAAAGCACAGCCAAGGTGCAAGGGCTATTGGCACTTAAGTCTGGGGTGACCAAAGCCAGAGCACATTGTGCAAAGGTAATTGGCAGAAAGGACTTGAGGGAGAATGATGTTGTATATGCAGACTATGGATGTACTCTCTGTGCAGTCACTGTGTGGTTGCATAAGATGGAGACTTAGTACATCAGGTAAACATCAATAAGGTTTACACTGTGTATATACATGCTGGCACCACTAGAGGGTGCAACTGGTGGAGACCGGAGGTTTTCTGCCCTGGTGACAGGGCCCAGTATAAAAGGTTGCACATCATGCAGTGTGCCTCACTCTGGAGTTTGGAATAAAGGACCAAGGTCACTACAGTTTGAGTACAAAACATTGCCTCGTGGAGTCAATCATATGTACATTACAGACATAATAGGTAGCATGCTGAGAAATACAGCTGATGCCTGAAAAGAGCCACATGCATAAAAGGAAAATGCCAGTCACCTTCATCGCGACAGAAAATGCAGTAATGTTGGTGGTACTGGGCTGCAGGGCTGCCTTAATGAGCTGGAAAATCTCATTGATCACCTCTTTTTGGAAGAGCAGCCTTCGAACGCACTGTCATTCGCTCAGGTCCAAATATGAGCGCTTCTCCCTAAAAATCCTTTGCGAGTAAGGCCTCCTCCTCCTCATCAGTCTGTGACGTCTTCCATTACCCTGATAACTCTGCTCAATAAACCTTCTCCCTCTGGATACTGCATTAGACAGGTCGTCAGCAATACAGGCTGACAGTACAGCCCCATTCTTTTTAAATCTTCAGAATCTCCTCAAATATCCTGAGCTAAACGCAAATGATTTTCCAATTTTAAAAATATAACTCAAATACCTTCTATCTTAATAATATACTTAGTACCAATAAAAATACCTTTCCCACTGTAAATCACACTGTAAAGTCACTGTTCACCTCAGAAATACTGAGGTGCTGCTTTTGCTGACTGCTCCCGATTTCAAAATGGTGGCACCGAGCAGTACCACCAAATCCAGCCCACTTAAGATCAAGTAAAATCAACTTCTCCAGGGCGGTATGCAGTTCCAGTGGTATGTCATGAAACTTGCACTTTTTGGGCGGTATGCGACAGGTCCTGCACGGCGGACGTTGTGCATACAGCTCGGCGGTATGTCAATGATGAATCTTCCACCGAGCGGTATGTCAGCGGTAAGTACCTGTTTTTTGACCAAACTTGCATTTGCGGGCGGTAAGCGGCCAGTAGTGGCCGGTATGTCGATGAATTTCGAGCTCTTGGAGAACAGCTTAAACCCACAACCTTCTGATTGAGGTGACAGTGCTACCAACTGGAACTTGGCAAGCAGTTGATCATGCCTTGTATTCTGATGCTTTCTTTCCTGTCAATGAAAATTTGTTAAAATTAATATTTGATGCTTTCATAGAAATATAGAAACATAGAAAATAGGTACAGGAGTAGTCAGTTTGGCCCTTCGAGCCTGCACCACCATTCAATAAGATCATGGCTGATCCTTCACCTCAGTACCCCTTTCCTGCTTTCTCTCCATACCTCTTGATCCCTTTCGCTGTAAGGACCACATCTAACTCCATCTTGAATATATCCAACGAACTGGCATCAACAACTCTCTGCGGTAGGGAATTTCACAGGTTAACAACTCTCTGAGTGAAGAAGTTTCTCCTCATCTCAGTCCTACATGACTTACCCCTTATCCTTATACCTTGTCCCCTGGTTCTGGACTTCCCCAACATCGGGAACATTCTTCCTGCATCTAACCTGTCCAGTCCTGTCAGAATTTTATATGTTTCTATGAGATCCCCTCTCATCCTTCTAAACTCCAGTGAATAAAGGCCCAGTCGATCCAGTCTCTCCTCATATGTCAGTCCAGCCATCCCGGGAATCAGTCTGGGGAACCTTCGCTACACTCCCTCAATAGCAAGAACGTCCTTCCTCAGATTAGGAGACCAAAACTGAACACAATATTCCAGATGAGGCCTCACCAAGGCCCTGTATAACTGCAGTAAGACCTACCTGCTCCTATACTCAAATCCCCTAGCTATGAAGGCCAATATACCATTTGCCGCCTTCACCGCCTGCTGTACCTGCATGCCAACTTTCAATGACTGATATACCATGACACCCAGGTCTTGTTGCACCTCCCCTTTTCCTAATCTGCCGCCATTCAGATAATATTCTGCCTTCGTGTTTTTGCCCCCAAAGTGGATAACCTCACATTTATCCACATTATACTGCATCTGCCATGCATTTGCCCACTCACTTAACCTGTCCAAATCACCCCGCAGCCTCTTAGCGGCCTCCTCACAGCTCATACCACCACCCAGTTTAGTGTCATCTGCAAACTTGGAGATATTACACTCAATTCCTTCATCTAAATCATAAAAGGCATGTTAAATAGTAAAACAGCCTCACTTGAAACTAACCTCAGAAAATTGGTTAAATCTGGTGAGCGTGTAGGCATTGATCCAGATGGTGAATTAATTACTGAGCAAAGCGTGGTTTTCAGTTGAAGGAAACAGGATTTATTGACTTTCTTTTGAAGAGGCACTAACATTTATCATCTCCAAGTAAATTGTTGCCTACAAGTGAGAGAAATTAAATTGCTGTATCATTTAGAGAGCAAATGTGTTTGCAAATATACTTTGTCCATTTTTTCTGTTCCAACCTTGCCGATGGGTCTTATTTACGATGCATTTGGTGGCCACATGGCTACTTGACACTGGTCCATCACAGAAAATTTCAGCAACCACTCATTGAAGGGATAAAGCATGGAGAGCAAAGTTCCAGCCTGCATGTGCAGATGTCTTACACAATAAAGGCATACACTGGGCATTGTTGGGAATTTCGTGCTCGTATCTGTTTTCTCACTGGGATATGCAGGAATCCCCATGCTCTTTTCTTGCAGTTGGCCTATTAATGCTTTTCAGAGATATGTTAATGCGTATCACAAGCACTTGCAAATGGATATGAGAAACATCATAGATGAAAGTGCTAAAAATTTCAAGTAAACTTCAGTTCCCATGTAGACAAAGTGGTAAACATCCCAATCCATGAGTCTAGTGAGAGTTGGGCTGCCGTGACCTAGCATCACTGAATAAAACCTGATGTTATCCTATATTTTCTTTTATTCCAAAAGAACACTGACTGAATATTTGGAGCTTAATGATTATCCCTGAAAGAAAACAATGTTCGATTGTAGGTAGAAAAAGCAGCTTTAATAATGAATGCCAGTGGTTGGTGATATTTCACAGCAGTTGGGTCAGTTTATGTTTAACACTGTAACATATTTAGTTTTACAGTATATCATCTGATTAAAAGGTTAAATGGCTCCCATGTACAATAGCCTTCTCTACGTAACTAATAGAAACATCAAACTCCCGCTCTAGAAATAGTACAGACTTCAGGAGAAAACAATGGTCTTTACATTGTTCCCACTTCACTCAAGACTTAATATTGTTATTTTAACCTGGGCTTCATGAATAGAGGTATAGAGTACAAAAGTGTGGAAATTATGATGAACTTGTATAAAACACTGGTTCAGCCCCAACTGGAATACTGTGTCCAATTCTGGGCACCATACTTTAGGAAGGATGTGAAGGCCTTAGAGAAGGTGCAGAAAATATTTACGAGAATGATTTCAGGAATGAGGGACTTCAGTTACGTTTATAGACTGGAGACGTTGGGGTTATTCTCCTTGGAGCAGAGAAGATTGAGAGGAGATTTGATAGAGGTGTTCAAAATCATGAGGGGTCTGGGCAGAGTAGATAGATAGAAACTGTTCCCATTGGCAGAAGGGTCGAGAACTTGGGGACAGAGATTTAAGGTGATTGGCAGAAGAACTAAAGGTGACGTAAGATAAACCTTTTTTACGCAACGAGTGGTTAAGATTTGGAATGCACTGCCTAAAAGGGTGGAGGAGACAAACACAATCTTAACTTTCAAAAGGGAAGTGGATAAGTATTTGAAGGAAAAAGAATTGCAGGGCTATGGGGAAAGGGTGGGGGAGTGGGACTAGCTGAGAGCCGGCATGGGTTCAACGGACTGAATGGCCTTATTCCATGCTGTAACCATTCTATGATTCTAACCAAAAAGCAAAAATGGAATGTGAAACCAGGCCAAGTAGGAAACCCAACAGCAAATTGAATAGATCACTCTGGAAACCTTTGAGATACATTCCTGGAAACGGTCATTGTCTTCACGAAAAAGCCTTCGCTCAAACAAGTAAACATTTGGCAAAGAGAACTGTGCACAAGTGATGTGGTGATAATGTATTCAACAATTTACAGTTTGCAACAATGACTGATGCATAGACAAACAGAAAAAAATACATTATTTCATGAAGATAGTCCCTTTATCATTTCTGTTCAGAAAATGTTAAATGTAGATATAAGCTTTGAATAAAAACTAATCACTCTCACTATCTATAGAAGCTTTTGCAGTCAGTTTTTATGTTTCCTGCAAGCTTACTCTCATAATCTATTTTCCCCCTCCTAATTAAGCCCTTAGTCCTCCTCTGCTGAATTCTAAATTTCTCCCACTCCTCAGGTTTGCTGCTTTTTCTGGCCAATTTATATGCCTCTTCCTTGGATTTAACACTTTCCCTAATTTCCCTTGTTAGCCACAGTTGAGCTACCTTCCCTGTTTTATTTTTACGCCAGACAGGGATGTACAATTGTTGTAGTTCATCCATGTGATCTTTAAATGTCTGCCATTGCCTATCTACCATCAACCCTTTAAGTATCATACGCTAGTCTATCCTAGTCAATTCATGTCTCATACCATCGAAGTTCAGGACCTTAGTCCCTGAATTAACTGTGTCACTCTCCATCTTAATGAAGAATTCTACCATATTATAGTCACTCTTCCCCAGCTGTAGGATTCAGTGGGCTTATCTGCACCTGGTTAAAATCTGACACACCTCTAATTTTTTCAGTTCTGACAAAGGATCACAGACCTGAAACGTTAACTCTGTTCCCCTCTCCACGGATGCTCCCTGGCCTGCTAAGTATTTCCAGCATTTTCTGTTTTTATTTCGGGTTCCAGCATCCGCAGTATTTTGCTATTGTTCTGGTCAGCTAAACCTTTGCACTCCGACAAAAATAATAAACCCAATGAAACCTTTTAATTCCACTACCCTCCACATTAGCAACCTCTCCAAAGGATCTTTTCATATTCGTCACACATTCGTCAATGTGTTCATCTGTGTTGATAATCCATTTTACCTTGAAGAACATGATATTGTACATAAATGTGTTTCAGATTATCAACACATCTACATCAAGTGCTTGCACTCAGTGCCATTACAATGTGTTCAAGTCACAGTTTACTTATGGTTAAGTAGCATTCTTTGCATATCAGGATGTAGCACTCAACTCATCTTGTCAACGTTGGGATGCATCTGCAGGATAGAGATAAATCCTCAGATTCCGATTCAGACTTCTGTTTCACAGAGAAAAAAACAGATCTAAATTTGAACTACAAACTTTATTAACAGAAGCTGAAGCAACTGAGTGTGGGGGAAGGGAAGGAAAAGCCTTCCCAGAACTAGTACTGACCAGCAGAAAATGGATTCTTCAAGTGCAAAACCTCCCTCCCCCTGCACCACACACACCACCTTGAATATACAAGTTCAAGACCACCAGGGAGATGGATCTCTGCAGCACATCTCTACGGGGGAAAGGCGGAGCAGAGGGACTAGCTGAAATGTTCTTGCAGAGAGCCAGCATGGGCTCAATGGGCCGAATGGCCTCCTTTGGTGTTGTAACCATTCTATGATTCTACATAATTACTCTACTACCATAAAAATCTGAGAGACTGGATGTATGTCTGTTAGCATTTCACTGGGATCAGACACATGGTTCTCCTCCTCCCCAGACACCACATCCCCACCAGTCTCACTCCCCCTCCCCAATCCAAGACCAGCGAGGAAGCAGATTCTTTGGATTCAATTATACAGAAACACATAACAGAATTATAGAGGCATTGACTTCATGAAAAGTGTTTGGCTAAACATTATTAATTGAATCAAAAGAGTCCAGTGTTATATGCAAGTGACATAATGATGCTGCCCATTAACATGATTTCTATCAGCACATCTTGTGAGCAACCAAAAAAAAATTACCCAACACATTATTCATGAAGGCACTCCCCCTTTAAAATATTTTTAAAAATCATTTAAAAGCTCATATCGTTTCAGCTTGTGACACCAGATATACAGGGCAGAAAATGGAGGCTCACATATGTTTGATGCATTATTGAAAATGTGGCATCGTGCACTGGCACCCAGACACTGGCACAGTGCCCGCCAGCACCAATTTTTCTTAAAGGGACAGATCCCCAGAATAAAAATCTTTTGAATCCAGATTTTGCTTCAAATGAATTTATTTTAAAAAAAAGAATTATTTTAGATTGACCCAAATCAAAGCATACTAGATTTCAGATTTTAGTCAGATTTCATAAAAGACACCTAAGATGGAAATACTATAGGGCCCTAGCATCCTAACTTGACTTTAACAAGTGCTGTAACTACATCCACTAGCTCAGTTTGAAGAGTTATAATAATCAGGAAAAAGTAAAGTGGAAAGTCTTTTAGAAGCAATATTTTAAACATTCATAACAAACAATAAGAATTTGTTAATATAATTATAATTAATAAAAATGGTGAAAGTTATTTTTGAAAGCCACCACAGATATCCTGAATACCATCACTTTGTTTAATATCTCACCAGTGCTCTTGTTCATTCTGGTTCAAATAATGGATACATTTTTTGGAGGAACATGGGTTTTTTTGCAGCAGCATTCAGCCTACCTACAAGGAAGGAAGAAAGAAAACAATTAAAAGAAATGACAAATAGTTTGACATGATAGTCATAAAGCTAAACGTTTTATTTTAATAAGAGCACAACAATTCAGACACTAACCCCCTCCGATGCCGGTGATGATTCTTACACACATTTATTCTTGGTTTAAAAGGAATTGATGGCTTTGTGCAGTGGGGCTTGAGGAGGTGGGGAGTGGGATGTAACGGTTGGATTCAGTGCCAGGTGTTGAGTAGGGGACAGGATTCAAGCACGAGCTAGGGCGGGTCTGAAGATTCTACAGACTGATCTGTCCAGGATCAGTGTTTTGTTTCTTGTGTTTTTCCGAACCTCGTATATATTCATGAATAGCCCATCTGAGACAGTTACTTCTGTTGAAGCCTCACTGGCACACATTAAGTTTGAGAATATTGAACAGAGTGCATTCAATCTGCTGTGTTCCTTGTCAAGTTATCATGTCACCCCCCTCCCCCTACAAAAAGGAAACATTGCTGGTTGGTTATTTAGAATTTTAGCTTTGTGAATTTGGGCATTGCAGTTCACTCTTCAGAGCTGGTTACATTCCCAAATGCAGAGTTGTCAATGACATTCTGATGTGAGAGGTATCTTAAGCAGATAAAACTGAATTAAAATGGAATTTATAGTACACAAGTTCAAAATTACATTATTATCGCAAAAGCTGGAACTTATTGGGATAGATTTTCACTTCAATGGAAATAAAAAAATCAGGAGAGATGTAAAACGGGTTGCTCATTCACTATCACACAGTCCACTGACCATTACGTTAGCTCAAGAAAATTATCTGCTTAAAGGTTCAGTGTGGTATAAATACCAGTCCCCAATAAATTCTCTTGAGTTAAGCAACCTATGTTTATTCACTTTAATTTCTTTTACTATCCCAAGACACACGCATTTTGTAAATACATTTCTCCTGTCTTTTAGCGTACACAGGCACGCTATTCCCAGGGAAAAGGTGAGGCAAACCACTGAGATGTTCGAGACCTCTGTAAATTGTACATTTATAGTTTTTTAATACTTGGAACCATTTCCATTGGAAGTAGCCACTTTCTGCTGTGCTGAAACTGCTCAGTTTATGCTGTGAAGCAGATTTGGCAACAACTTGGAACTGTACATACACGAGATTTGTGTGTGTGCACTTTTTAATGATACTGTGCACACCTGAATCTCACATTTGAGGAGTCAGTGCAAAATTGTACTCATGACTTCAACTCCCCTGTGTTGAGGGAAGGTTAGTAGATGGCCACAATGCCATCTTTTACAGATGAACAGACTTGACCTTGCTGCTACTGGCAAGGACTCTTTGCATTTGCTGCTGCCAGGGCCCTTGGTCCGAGGTAACCAATGAAAACACGCTGACAGCAAGAGGTTTGTTTTTGTTCTTGGATGTGGGCGACATGGGCAAGGCTGCATTTATTGCCCATCCTGAAAGGGTGGTAGTGGGCCTTCTCCTTGAAATACTGCAATTCTTGTGGTGATGGAACTCCCACAATAGTGTTCGGTAGAGAATTCCAGGATTTTGACCCAACTACAACAAAGGAACATCACTGTATGCCCAAGTAAGGACAGTGTGTGACTTGGAGGGCAACTTGAAGGTCATGGTGTTCCCGCATGCTGCTCTTGTTCTTCTTGGTGGTAGAGGTTTTAGGTGAAGGAGGTGCTGTTGATATAATCTTGGTGAGTTGGATAGCTGGATATTCAGTCTAGTGGCAGGGGAACCAGCCACACTGCTGTACTCTGGATGGTGTTAAACCTCTTGAATGTTGTTATGGCTGCACCCATCCAGGCGAATGGCGAATATTGCACCACACTTCTGATTTGAGCTTTTTAAGAAGCTGGAGAGGATCTGAGGAGTCAGGAGGTGATCCAATCATTGCACAATAGCAGCCTCTGTCCTGCTCTTGTAGCTACATTATTGACATAGCTGATCAGTGGCAACTCCTAGGATGTTAATGCTGGGGAGGTCGGTAATGGTGGCGCCTTTGAAGTTCAAGGGGAGGTGGCTGGGCATTCTTGTGTTTGAGATGGTCATTACTTGCCACTCGTGCAGCACAAATGTTACCTGCCACTTGTCAGCCCAAGTCTGGATGTTATCCAGGTCCTTTTGCCAGCTGGCATGGGCTGCTTTAATTCAGTGGAGTTATGAATGGAGCTTACCACTGTGGAATCTTCTTCGAACAACTCCGCTCTGATATTATGGTGGAAGGAAGGACATTAATGAACCAACTAAAGATAGGTGGGCTGAGGACGCTTCCCTGAGAAACTCTTGCAGGGATGACTTGCTTCTGACAACTATGACCCTCTTTCTTTGCATCAGGTATATCCAGCCATTGATCTACATTGACATCAGTTTTGCTAGTGCTCCTTGATGCCATACTCAGTAGAAAGCTGCTTTGATGTCAAGGGCAGCTACTCTAATATGCCCTCTGGCATTCAACTCTTGTGTCCATGACTGGATCAAGGCTGTGATGAGGCCTGGAGCTTAGTTGTTCTGCTTCAACCCAAACTGGGCATCAGTAAGCAGTTATTGTTGAGTAGGTGTTGCTTGATGCCATTATTGATGAATCCTATTGCTTTATTGATGATTGGGAGGAGGTCCATAGAGTGGCAATTAGCCAGGGTAGATTTTATTTTCTGTGTTTTTACAGACAGGACATATCTGGTCAATCTTCATTGTCAGGTGTCATAGCAGCACTAGAACAGTTTGGCTAGGGGAACAGTCAGCTCTGGTACATAGGTCTTCACTAGATTAGAGTTTACAACATCACTCTTGCTATTAAAGGCTCCCTATGTTCTAAAAAAAGCCATTAAATTCACCAATTACAGGTACCCGAAAGTGTCATTGGTTTGCCTTCCACCTTTTCACTCTGGACAGTGGAGCTCAGGAACTCAGCATACGGGGAATCATAAGCAGAGTCCACTTTGCAGACCTCACAGTAAAACAGAGTGTGTCAATGGGCCATCTCTTACCAATTCACATCCGGACCGGGGTCAAGCAAGGCAGCATCATTGCACCAATGCTCTTTTCGATCTTCCTTGCTGCAATGCTACATCTCACCCTTAGCGAGCTCCCCGCCGGAGTCGAGCTAAATTATAGAACAGATGGGAATTTGTTCAACCTCCGCCACCTCCAGGCCAGATCCAAGGTCATCCCATCCTCTGTCATTGAACTACAGTACACAGACGACGCTTGCGTCTGCGCACACTCGGAGGCCTAACTCCAAGCCATCATCAACAACTTCACCGAGGTGTATGAGAGCATGGGCCGTACGCTAAACATCCGTAAGGCAAAGGTCCTCTGCCAAACTGATCCGCCACATAGCACCCGATTATCAAAATCCACGACGAGGCCTTGGACAACGTTGACCATTTTCCATACCTCGGGAGCCTACTGTCAGCAAGAGCAGACATTGACGACGAGGTCCAGCACTGCCTATAATGCGCCAGCACAACCTGCGGTCACCTGAGGAAGAGAGTGTTTGAAGACCAGGACCTCAAATCTGGCACCAAGCTCATGGTGATACCCGCCTTCCTATATGGCTCAGAGACACCTCAAAGCGCTGGAGAATTACCACCACCGCTGCCTCCGCAAGATCCTGCCAAGCCATTGGCAGGATAGATGCACCGACATCAGTGTTCTTGCTCAGGCCAACATCCCCAGCATCGAAGCATTGACCATGCTTGATCAGCTTAGTTGGCGGCCACATTGTCCGCATGCCCGACACAAGACTCCCAAAGCAAGCGCTATATATGGAGCTTTGACACGGCAAGCGAACCTCAGCTGGGCAGAGGAAACACTTCAAGGTCACCCACAAAGCCTCCTTGACAAAGTGCAACATCCCCACTAACTCTTGGGAATCTCCAGCCCAAGGCCACCCAAAGTGGAGGAAGAGCATCCGGGAGGGCATTGAGCATCTCGAGTCCCATCGCTGAGAACAAGCAGAAACCAAGTATAGACAGCAGAAGGGGCGTGCATCAACCCAGGCTCCCCACCCACCCTTTCCTTCAACCACTGTCTGCCCCACCTGTGACAGAGACTGTAGGTCCTGCATTGGACTCCTCAGTCACCTGAGAACTCACTCTTAGAGTGGAAGCAAGTCATCCTCGACTCTGAGGGACTGCTTATGATGATGATGACCTACATTTCCACTAAAACCACCTTCAATATGTCTTTACTTCTATAGGATTTATGATATTGCACATATATGTGTTAAGCAAATTGAATTTGGATAGATTACTATCTAAATTAGTTGAACAGAAAAACGCATTTCGTGAAAAAGCACACTGAAGTTTTGATAAACAAAGTTGCTACTTTGCGTGTCCTTTCAGAATACAGAGCATAGTGAGATTCCTGTGTTTTGGCAGTGCTGCTGATGTAAATGTGCAGCAGAGGGTCAGGGGTCAGTCAGGCCCCCACATCTGCAGCTTTGTACAGGCCTCACCTCTGAGTGCCTCAAAGTGTGTAGCCAGGCAATGGCTAATGTGCATTAGCAAGACAAAAGATTGGGGCGGAGAGGAGAGGAGATGAGCTTTAATTTAGTGAAGATTTATGAGGCCTCATGAAATCAGGCTGAACCACCCATTTTCTATGTCATTTACTAGGATCTAAAAGGAAGGTTTTTGTCTTGGGAGACAGTCATTTAGAATTAACCAGCAACAAATCTTCAGAAAATAAAAGGATGTGGACTGGAGCTGAACATTTCAAAAAGTTCAAGCTCTTAAGATTGAAATAAAAAACCCAAAGTATTGCATCGTGGGAATTCCTTTTTGATTTAGTTTCTCTAGGTTCTTGGGCTTTATTTCCACTTAAATGTATAGCTCAACATTCAATTTATGAAGTGTAGACTGTAACAAGTGTTTGCATTTAGATTGGCAAAGACTAGCACTGACTATCAGTATTTAAAGGTTTATACACACACATACATACATACGTACATATACACACACATACATATACACATACAAATACATATACACACACATACATATATACATATACACAGATAACACACACATATCATCAACATAGGCGGTCCCTTGAACGAGGATGACTTGCTTCCACATGAGTTCACAGATGTTTCAATGAAGGACCCGATGTTCCAGTCCTGAACTCCAGTTGAAGGGGTGGAAGATGCTTGTGCGTGGATTTTTTTAATGTGTGGTGACCGTTGCACATCAGCCACCACAGGGGCTTGACAGAGCTAGGCCTTTATCCAGTGGCAAGGGTTACCCCGAACGGCTGGAGACCTGCTCTGCTGTGTGGTTATTTCATCATCATCATCATCATAGGCAGTCCCTCGGAATCGAGGAAGACTTGCTTCCACTCCTGGTGAGTTCTTTGGTGGCTGAAAAGTCCAATTCAAGAGCCACAGACTCTGTTACAGGTGGGACAGATAGTCATTGAGGGAAGGGGTGGGTGGGACTGTTTTGCTGCACGCTCTTTCCACTGTCTGCGCTTGATTTCTACATGCTCTCGGCGTTGAGACTCGAGGTGCTCAGCGCCCTCCCGGATGCACTTTCTCCACTTAGGGCAGTCTTTGGCCAGGGACTCCCAGGTGTCAGTGGGGATGCCGCACTTTATCAGGGAGACTTTGAGGGTGTCCTTGTATCATTTCCGCTGCCCACCTTTGGCTCATTTGCCGTGAAGGAATTTCGCATAGAGCACTTGCTTGGGGAGTCTCGTGTCTGGCATGCGAACCACACGAGTGTGGTCAGTGCTTCAATGCTGGGGATGTTAGCATCCTTCGCCTGCTCCACAATGACATGCAGGCCGTGATTCTTACCAACGGATCCATTACAGACCCAATCCACATCCGGACCGGGCTCAAACAGGGCTGCGTCATCGCCCCAACCCTCTTCTCAATCTTCCTCGCTGCCATGCTCCACCTCACAGTCAACAAGCTCCCCGCTGGAGTGGAACTAAACTACAGGTTATTTAACGTGACCGGAGATAACCATAAAGAAATCATTTCTAACATACTGCATGTAATGAAAAATCTACTAGTTTTTTTCAAATTGTTTCAGCCACCATCTTGAAATTCTACTAGCAGGGAAAATTAACATTAGAAATAAGAGTTGCTATATAATAGACATAAAAGTAATTACAGAATTTATGAAAAAAACAATTAAACTTACCTGTACAGTGGGATTTTTTACATTTAAAATCTCTAAACAACGCTTTCTATTGGAGGCCTGTGCTTTGAAAAATGAAAAAAGGGTTTCAAAGACTATAGCGTAGAGGTGGCTACTTGGAGAAGAGATACAGATCAGCCATGATCTAATTGAATGGCAGAGCAGGCCTGAGGGGTTAGATGACCTACCACTGTTCCTGTGTTCCTTTGCCAACCTTTCTCCCTGGGAGTAGTCAGTTGCAATGAGGAACCTAAGCAAAGGAGGATGGAAAGAACATTTGTTGAGGTTTACATTCCCCCCTGTGTGACACTTTAGTATTTATTGGAGAATGCAGTATTGCATTTAAAAGTAAGATTGACATATACACAGACACACAAACACCTGCCTGCACTTGATTTCTGCAAGTTCTCGGTGACGAGACTCGAGGAGCTCAGTGCCCTCCCAGATGCACTTCCAGCGGAGCTGGTCAAGTGTAATCAGTAATACCCACCCTCCTGTATGGCTCAGAGACGTGGACCATGTACAGTAGACATCTCAAGTCGCTGGAGAAATACCACCAATGATGTCTCCGCAAAATCCTACAAATCCACTGGGAGGACAGATGCAACAACATTAGCGTCCTCGTCCAGGCCAACATCCCTAGCATTGAAGCACTGACCACACACATATATATATACCCAGACACACACATATACATATACACAGAACACACATATACATAAACACAGGCACATACACACATATACATATACGCATATATATATACATATCGCACACTAAATACCCACATTGATTTAGCTATTTAGCCAATCAACTGGGCAAATATATTTAATTAAAAAAATATATAACTACACAACAAAAACTCAAATTAAGAAACCAGTACAAATACAGCTCACAGCTATTGACCCAGCACATTATTATGTCGATTAATATAAAGCTATGGAGAAGAAACCCAGTGCTCACAAAATCACTGTGTTTTGAGAGCATTTAATGACTCCTTCACATTTTCTCTATTTTCACAGTTTCAAGGTTATAATTGCATAGCGATGTCACTGGACAGCTTATGAAGGTTTCCTCCATTTCTACAAGCTTAAACAAAACCCTTGCGTAAATGTTTTTTCCTGAAACCTGAAAGAAGCAATGAGTGTCATAAATGCAACAATCTGTCATCCTCCTGAGGTGTAATTTTTTAATTACTTCTTGTGAGTTCTACTCATGAAAGTAAACATTTTATTTCACAGGGAGACATTTATAATTACAAAAGACCGCCCAGAGTTGAAAGGTCAGGGAGACCGTTACAGATTATAGACCTCCCTTAAGCCAGTACTCCAAAGGGCACATTTCTCCATTTTAAGCCTAGGGCAAATGAAGTGTACATGACCCTTGTGACATGTGTAAAACACACCTGGACACTGCTCGTGCACCAACAAATTTGTAGCAGTCGGACCTGTTAAAATCAAAATGGTTTCATGTAACTAAAAGACTTAGATGGTCCTGCTTGTGTCAACATAAATAAGAATTATGAGACATTAGTGGTAGAAGCACATATAAGGAAAGAACACTCATTAGCAGGAGATGGACTCTGATAGGGGAAACCAGTAATTCCCAAACAGGTTTCCCAAAGCCAGTGGTGAATGAATGTCTTTTCTTTAAAATACTATTTTATGAAGCATCAAATTCTTGTTTTATTATGTTGTAACAATCCTTATACAACTGAACATGGATCTTCAAAAGATATATGGAATTGCAGCTGGCACTATGGAAAAAGTTGGATAGCTCTTCAAATTGTTCTTGTCTGAAACTCAGCATGGATTTTGGGTAAACTGAGTTGCGATCGATCAACAGGATTTTGTGACGTGCAAGTTGCAGGAAAAATGCAGGGAGCAGAAGGAAGTAGTAGTATATTTTGTAGTCAATATTTTTAACTGACTAAAACATCTGTGGCTGTCGGCAAGTCAGGGCAATAGAAGGTGTTTTGCAGGTTTGGCTGCCGAATCACATTCACAAACATCATTTGTCACCTACCTGAGGACATGCTTAGAATACTTGAGTGTACCATATCTAACCCCTTCTCTATCTTAAACCAGCAGCTAAGTGTTCAAACCCGGCCAACTATGTGCGCACACCAAGGTGTGATCAGTGTCTCTGTACACTCAGGATGATTAGTGCTTATGGAACCAAACTTTATGCTTAATGCATAAAGGGCTTAATGCTCTTGAAACACAGGAGAAAATGGACAAAAATAGTTTTTATTGAGATTTTGAGTCAAGGAAAATAAAATCTTTAGATAAAATCAGGGCACATCTCTGATATATTAAATACCTTGGAGTAGAGCTTCTGTTAGTTTGCACTAGTTTTATCAGCATAATTTGGATGAAATTGGCCAAATCTGCCCAAAAGATCGCGGAAACTCAACCGGAAGTTACGTCCAGCATAAATCGAGTTTCCGTAATCTTTAACGTTGGTGTAAAAATCATTTTGCTCAAAGCCGGCACCGCTCACAAAACTGGCCCCCAGATTAAAGTAATGAGGATGCTGATGAAACTAATAAATGGTTCAGTAGTTTTTTTTCTCATTTTCAGTCATTTAAAATCAGATTACTCACAGGTGCAGGACTAGACACCATTTTAGGCTGGATTAATAAATGGTTAGCACTCATAGAATCATAGAATCGCAGAAGGAGGCCATTCGGCCTGTCGAGCCTGTGCCGATTCTGTGCAAGAGCACTCTTCAATACACCAATGAATAATTTTTAATGCCAAAAAAAAATTACGTTCGACTGTGCTGACCAATTGCGCTGGTTCATGGAAGATTTTGCGTTTGTGATTTTGCCAATGCATTTTAGCGGAAACTTGAACTGTAACCTAACCAGTGCAATTTCGAGCGCAATTTGCGTGCAATTTCCCGATTGTGCTCAAAGCAGAAACTCTATCCCTATGTCCAGGTGCACACCTGTCAATTTCCCCCAACATAAATGCTCATGTCCACATTTATAATGGAAACTGTCAACATAAACCTGTAATGTTATAATTAAACCCTCCCCTCCCCTGCCAGTGGAGATACTGCAGCGCCATCACTGGTGGGAGGGTGTACATTGTGACTAGTTTAATTGGGCATTTTCCATTTATAAACATGAATTTATAATAGTAATATAAAAATAAGGACAGATCATACGACTTTAAAATGAAGACCAAGTTATATCACTATGCTCTGGACCAATTATTCTTGACCTTTGACCCTGCCTCATCTGAAAATTGCATTTGGTCTTGGCTCTTTATGTGCAATGCCATATGAGATCGACTAGGAGTTTAATCTACACTAAGACCATGAGGGACATAATAGTCCGTTCTTTATTGCCTTGGCAAATAACAGTACTTACATCATGAATATTCAAAAGAAAACATTATGTTGGGTCTTATCTATGATGTCCCTTTAACAGTACCGGTAAGTCACATGATTAACAAGCTCAACATTAGAACATTGCAAATTGTTTGCTTTTCTATCTTATTAAATGACTGAGTATACGCAGTAAAAGCTACAGCAGTAGTGTAAGTGAAATTGCTCTAATACTGTGCTGTCATTTTCACTTGATTTATTGATTGCATTGCAGTCTGAGTGCCAAAAATGTATTCTTTCTTTACAGGTCAACAAGTTTCCAACCTTTGAAAAGCTATTTTGTATCTTATAAAGGGAGATAGGTCTGTCATTTGAAAGTAGTATTTAGTGTTTGCAATGTTTCAGATTTCTATCTGAACTTCAATACACTGGAAGCATAGCTGTAAATGTGTTTGCATGCTTGAAATTGCTTTTGAAAAGTATACCTGTACTGTAGCAGTATAATCTCACATTATTGAAAAGCTGTTGGTAGCTCACAGATTCAATTTATCTGTCTGTACAAAAGCTTCCTTAAAATTAAATGTAAATGTGTCTGTAATAACTATCCCACCAACCACACACACAAACTTAAATCAGTCATTCTACTGACCATTGGCATCAGGTAGTCTTGCAATTTTAGCTTTTCTACAAGTCCCCTCCAACCTTTCTTCCCTCCATATCCAGCCCATGTTCATCATTTCCAAATAGCACAGATCAGACTAGGAGCTCAGCCTATGAGGAATTATTGATACAAACTCAGTACTCCATGAAGCGTTGCTTTGATACTCATGTGTGTTGTAGTCTATAGTACTTGGAATGACCTGGAGAGTTAGCTACGTAAAGCCCTGTGTAAATGCTCTCCTCACTTATTCAAGGCCTAAATGTGTAACTTTAATAAAAGTGGTTTTGCTGCAGAAATTTGAACTATTTGTGTTGAACTTATTGTGGCACGAGTGAGATTGAACAGTTAATTTTATACCACGTTGAAGATCAAAGCTGAAATTATAGAATTGTGTATAGGGCAAATAACAATGGGTAGACAGCATAGGGAGTGGGCAGAAGGGAGCATGTGTTGGTGAGGTCTTGTATTTATGGTCAGCCTGCTCATGACAACTGTGCCTGCATTTTTCCTATTGCATCTAAAAATACTGGCCTATTTTACCTGTGCTAATCACAAATTAGATGGAAATTATTACATCTCAATGTTTTATATTATAATCATTCAAAAGTGAAATTAAATGAATGAATGTAAACAAGAACAGTCTAGATCGAGTTACTTCTGTTATGTTTCTGGCAAGACATTGCCTGCAGTTACTGGCAGTAATCATTGACTGTTTAACTCCTACATCTGCCAGTAATATCACTAACCTTGCTGCTAAATCTCTTGTCAGTTAAAATATATAGCTCAATAGAAAAAGGTGGTACTTGTTGAGTTGAAGTGCAGCAAAGGGAGGTGGGATTGGTTAGTTTTGGAAAGGGGGCAGGATCTTAGAAGGCAGTGTAAGAGGGTGGTGGCCCTTGCTAGGTTGAGAGCGAAGGAGTGATGAGGGATTGTGGCTGAGATTTGGTGGATGATCGTGACGGAGGTTTGGCAAATGTTAGGTGCGACAGGAGATCGTGGCGGAGGATCGGCGAGTGCTTTTATGGCGGAGGAGCGGTGAGGGATCGTGGCAGATGTGTGGCAAATGAGGGTTCAGGGCCCAGAAGAGCCGAGGGCCCAGGGGCAGCATAAACCAGCCCACACTACGATATGTGTGTGCACTAATTCCGTGCAGCAGAGCAGATCTTCAGTCGTCCTGGTTAACCCTTGCCACTGGATAAAGGCCTAGCTCTGTCAAGCCTGTGTGATGGATGATGTGCAATGGTCACCACACGTTAAAACAATCCAGGCACAGGCATCTTTCGCCCCCTCAATTGGAGTTCAGGACTGGAACATCGGGTCCTTCATTGAAACATCTGTGAACTCACGTGGAAGCAAGTCATCCTCGTTCGAGGGACCGCCTATGATGACTATGGATACGGTAGCAAGGTGGTTATATTAATGGTCTAGTAATCCAGAGGCCTGGACTAATAATCTGGAGACTTGAGTTCAAATCCTACTAAGACAGCTGGAGAATTTATATTCAGTTAATTAAACAAATTTGGTATTAAAAAGCTAGTACCAGTAATGGTGACTATGAAACTACCGGATTGTTGGAAAACCCCATCTGGTTCACTAATGTCCTTTAGGGAAGGAAATCCACTCTCCTTACCCGGTCTGGCCTATATGTGACTCCAGACCCACAGCAATGTGGTTGACTCTTAACCGCCCTCTCAAACGGCCTAGCAAACCATTCAGTTAAAGTCAGCACAGTGGGAGTACCTTCACCACACAGGCTGCAGTGGTTCAAGAAGGCGGTTCACCACCAACTTCTCGAGGGCAATTAGGGATGGGCAATAAATGCCGGCCTTGCCAGCAATGCCCACATCCCGTGAACAAAATATTTAAAAAACGAATTGTTTTTAACAGTTGGGCAGCAGGTGAAAATTTGCCGTGTACGGCCAACCAAGTGAATTGGCTCAACACGTGTGAAACATGGTAAATGTATCATCGATCAGCCAGGAACCCAACACAGTGAATCACACTGCACCCTCTCAAACTCTGTGACTGAGTCTTCGCAAACCAATACCCACAAATGTCACTTTGATCATTTGGTTTACTTTGAACAAAAAGACCCCACAAACAATACAGTTTGATCAGCCACCCACAAGTCATTAGTCTGTCTTAGTCATTCTCCTCAGTAACCAAATTTGAGTGTCCAACTGTCAGATATTAATTTCACTGAGATGACTGCATATCCAACAGAAAAATGGGTATTATATGCTTTTTAAGACTTATAAGGCTGGATTTTCGAGTGGTTTGCAACTGGGTTTTCTCCGCGATTTGACCCTCCACGGCGAAAACCCAGTCGCTAAGCCCGGGCGGGATCCTCGGTTACCTGTTTGCGGCAGTGATGGGATGTAACACCGGGGAGAGGTGCGCCGGACGTGTATCGCCACGGATTGTGTTACTATTCGAATTTCGGCTCTCTCCCGACCCGTACACCGTGCCCAGAACAGCGACAGGTAAAATCTGTCGGTGCAGCCCTGCCAGCAGTGGTAAGTTAGAAAACCTGCAAAAAAAGTAAGTTAAAGTTTTTATTTTTTAATTTCTTTGCAGCGATTAGTTAGTTAAGGGTCTTGGTAATGTTTTTGGAATTTTTTTGAATGTTTTTTTTCCCACCCATCACAAGGTCTCTCTTGCAGCGTAAACGACCCCGCACTAAAGTTGGTGAAACTCGCGTTTTGCGTCGTGAATAATTGTGCAACGCCTCCCTTACCGATGCAACCCTGGCGCAGACACCAAAGGCTGAAAGTTTGGCCTAAAATCGGTAGCGCAGCGAAAATGGTAATTTTCATGTATCGCTACTGTTTCCACCCAAAAACCCCAAAACACGAAAATCCACCCATAAGACTTGGATTTATATAGCGCCTTTCACAACCACCGGATGTCTCAAAGCATTTTACAGCCAATGAAGTGCTGTTGGAGTGTAGTCACTGTTGCAATGTAGGAAATGTGACAACCAATTTGCGCACAAGCAAGCTCCCACAAACAGCAATGTGATAATTGCCAGACAAACTGTTTTTTTGTTATATTGATTGAGGGATAAATATTGGCTAGGACACCGGGGATAACTCCCCTGCTCTTCTTCGAAATAGTGCCATAGGATCTTTTACATCCACTTGAGAGAGCAGACGGGGCCTCGATTTAATGTCTTATCCGAAAGATGCCATCTCTGACAGTGCAATGCTCCCTCAGCACTGCACTGGAGTGTCAGCCTAGATTTTTTTTGTGCTCAAATCTTTGGAGTGGGACTTAAACACACAACTTTCTGGCTCAGAGGTGAGAGTGCTATCCACTGAGCCACAGCTGAGTTTAGTAAAATGCTCTACTTATATTCCCCAGTACACAAATAGTTCATTTTGATTTATTTGATGGAAGAGCAAAATAACTTTTAAAATCTTGATGTACACAGGGACGATCTTACGACCGTGTAATTGCATCGGGCCCCGAGCCAGACAGAGACTCCGAACAGACCAAGTGAAAGGACAACAACGTGATAGTAATAGCTGATCGCTGATCATTTTGTCAAATATTTGTATATTACACACAGAGGGTGTTGAGATCTGTAATGCACTACCTGAAAGGTTGGTGGAATCAGATGTCACAGGAACTTTCAAAAGGTAATTGGACATGTACTTGATTAATTTGCAGGGTTACAGGGAAAAAGCTGGGGTGTGGGACTAAATTGGACAGCTCGTTCAAAGAGCCGGCAGAGACACGACGGGCCGAATGGCCTCCTGTACTATAAGATTCTATGATTCTATGATACCTACTGGAAACACGCCTTTAACAATCATACGTGTATGGATTTGGCACCAGATTAAGCAGGTCATTTTTCGTATCATTGTCTAGTAAAATGTAGGGACTCCAAACCGAACCTTTGCGTGAGGCCTCCGCAAGGCAAAGGGCACCCCTGGATACACATAAAAACAATGAGGGAGCATATAGTTTCGTGCTGACTGTGTCTTTGCAGGTAACAGTACTGATGATATTGGACTGTTTATTTCATTCTATATCTGTGCAAGAATCATCCCATGAACAAAAAATGAAGCAATGACATTTGGTATCCCTGCAGCCAAACAAAATCTCCCAAAACAGTCTGTACACTTTGTCTGCAAGAAGGAAACAACAGAATCTGTTTGTTTAGTTCAGATTCACAAGTGTCAGCCATTGTACTGTCACTGTAGTCATTGCGATTTTGCCCATTTGTGACTCTGCAGAAAAACTATCAGCAAACCTGCTTTAGAAATGCCTGGAATTGTCAGATCATACGGTGCTGTCAAACCACAGATATCCTCGAGGAATCTGCTACCTGCATTTTCTGTTTCGCTGTTTCGCTCTCAGGTCATTGTGATTCTCTTGGTCTTTTCTCTCCTGAACGGAAAGAAGGAACGCAAAATCACAAAGTAATAGTAATTTCAAATTGTTAAGTCAGATTTATAGGGGCCAATTTTCCACATGGCCGATTTTTGGCGCAGTTGTAGAGGTACGTCCGATTTTGACTGCTCCCAAAAAAAAAGTTCCAAGTTTCGCCGGCATAACCTTTCATTTTGGAGCGACGCAGATTGTCCTTAAGCTCTGTTGGTGGAGCTTAAGATCTGCGCCGAAAAACTGAGGTTGCCAGGGTAATGAAAGACACACTGAAGGGCTGAGGCTGGAAAGTGAAACATACAAGATGGAGCAAGACAGATGCAGGTACATATTATCATTGCCAAGATCTCTTCACTCCTATTTTTTTGAAGATTGTAGTGGCAAACTATCATACTCTGTAATATTTATTTCTTTGGTTACCGCTTTTTTGTAGAGCCCCAATGTCGCTGCTATCCCTGGTCGAATGGCCCCTCGCTCCAGGTGCTGATGCCGCTCCTATCCCAGGCTGAAAGACACCCCATCCCCGGTGCAACTGCTATCCCGGGTCGAATGGCCCCCCTCCCCAGGTGCCGGTGCTGCTGCTATCCCGGGCTGAAAGGGACCCCCTCCCCCCGGTGCCAAGTCTTCAGCTCCGCTAAAACAATGGCGTCTTCTCTGCACTGATTTTTTTAAGTGCAGGTAAGGTTTTTCAGAACGGTGTATTGTGCTATTTTTGAAAAAATCCTACTTGGCTTAACTCGCTTAAATGGCCAGAAATGGCGTTGAATGCAGCCGAAACCCCCAGTGACGTCAAAAAATTGGGAAGTAAAAAGAAATCGGTCGTAAGTAGTTTAGGACGGTGCAGAAACTTTGGCGAAACTTACAGATTTTAGTCTGCTCCAAAAAAAGCAGCATAGGCCAAAAACACGGTGCAGAATGGTAGCGAAAATTCAGTCCATATTTCCCACAGTAACTTCCTGACTGTCTAGCCAACCTAGGTGATGGCACATTTTGTCGATTACCTTGTGGGACAACATAGAATTTTAATGAAGAATAAACCTGAGTGGGTCATTTTAGGGTGAATTTACACTACAGGGGTAATCACCAGCTAGGAGTATGGAGTGAGAAAACCAATCCTCATAAGTTTAGTGTTGATACAAAGTGGTTTGCACTGATACCAAACTTTCCATCTTTCAGATGACACGTTAAACCGAGGCCCCCTCTGCTCTTTCAGGTGGACGTAAAAGATCCCATGGCACTATTTTGAAGAAGAGCAGGGGAATTATCCCTGGTGTCCTGGCCAATATTTATCCCTCATTCAACATTACTGACAAAAACAATCTAGTCATTATCATTGCTGTCTGTGGGAGCTTGCTGTGCGTAAATTGGTTGTCGCTTTTCCTACAGTACAACAGTGACTACATGTCAAAAGTACTTCATTGGCTGTAAAAAGCTTTGGGACAACCTGAGGTTGTGAAAGGTGCTATATAAATGCAAGTCTTTCTTTCTTGTGCAGGCAAATCCAGAGTTAAGGCCCAACTTGATTTGGGAACAAAGCAGAATGAAATGCCTTCCTCCAGAGATTCTCATTCCACTTTCCTTCAATGTCACATTGGACTCATTTACACTATAGTGATGGTGTTGGTGTGACGTTTGCTTCACAACAATGCTGGCTATAGTTTAAATGCTTCCTTTTTTAATGATGTATTTTAAAGTCAGGGGAAAAAAATGAATTTCAGTAAAAATAAATTACATTGTTTTAGCGACTTTTACATAAATGCCAATGTTACCACAGAGAGTCTATTCAAATCCATCCACAGTCAAAGAGAAGCAGGTATTATTTGGTGCTGTCAATGATCAGTAAACAGGCTATTAATAGGGATGGAGTAATGGACAAAGACTGGCTACTGGGGGGACGAGGTGGGTTGGGGGGTGGGGTGGAACGAGGGAATGGGAGATAGTTGAAAGTACAGAAGATAGTTCCAAAGAAAGCCACAAAAGATGAAAGAGCAGTCTTCATTCAAGCTTCTATTTTGTTTTACTATTATGTCTTTGTCCCTATCCAAATTAACTAGTTAGCAATTCTAATAGATGGGCCTTAGAAAACCAATAAACTTCACTCACATAAGGGTCTGAACGAGTAGGCCATTTTACATTCGGATTCTGAAAAGGGGATGTGTGTCGACACTAGACTAGAGAATAAGTAAGTACTCTTGGGATGAGAGCTCTTCATTCAATGAGGTTTAAAGGTTTTATTAAGAGAAATGCCATCATCGTTAACAAACTCTGGAGAGAAAGAGATTGAGGAGAGGGACATCTCCAGCAAACATAGAGTGTAAACAGAACATCCAATGAGGACAATTGTTATTTGTTATAGCCTCCAAACAGGAACTCTTTCTGTTTGTTTGAGACATGATCACTTATTTAATGTGTGCTTCAGCATCTAATGACTCCAACACAGCCCTGTGTCTGTGGAATTTAGACAACACTAATTGTACAGGTACTCATTTATCCTGTAATGGGACATGGTCCTGTATGGCAAGTTAATGTTTCTAAAACACTATTTTTATCTCTATATTATTGTTAATCAAAATCTAAATTGTCCAACATGATGGGCCCAAGTTTCCACACGATAAAAAACGGGCGCCTCTCCGAGCTGGGCGCCCGTTTTTCGCGCCTAAAACGGCGCCTAAAAAAAAACATGCGATTCTGGAGCGCCCTGCAGCTCCTTGTCTGCCTGGCGCGGCGCCCAGGGGGGCGGAGCCTACACTCGCGCCGATTTTGTAAGTGGGAGGGGGCGGGTACTATTTAAATTAGTTTTTATCCTGCCGACAACGCTGCGCGTGCGCGTTGGAGCGTTCGCGTACGCACAGTGTGAAAAAAACATTGGCACGGCCATTTTTGTAGTTCTTTGTAGCTGTTTAATTTTTGAACATTTTTTTAATAAAAGCACATTGCCATCAGCACATCAGCACTTGCAGCCTTCTCACTGTCTCCTTCCCCCCCCCCCCCCCCCCCGCGGGAAGAACGGGCGCCTCCTACCCCCCCCACGGGAAGAACGGGCGCCTCCTACCCGCCCCGCGGGAAGAACGGGCGCCTCCTCCCCCCCCGCGGGAAGAATGGGCGCCTCCTCCCCCCCCCCGCGGGAAAGAACGGGCGCCTCCTACCCCCCCGCGGGAAAGAACGGGCGCCTCCTACCCCCCCGCGGGAAAGAACGGGCGCCTCCTCCCCCCCCGCGGGAAAGAACGGGCGCCTCCTACCCCCCCGCGGGAAGAACGGGCGCCTCCTCTCCCCCCCCCCGCGGGAAAGAACGGGCGCCTCCTCCCCCCGCCCCCGCGGGAAAGAACGGGCGCCTCCTACCCCCCCGCTGGAAGAACGGGCGCCTCCTCTCCCCCCCCCCCCCCGCGGGAAAGAACGGGCGCCTCCTCCCCCCCCCCGCAGGAAAGAACGGACGCCTCAGGCTGACTGCAGCATTCTCCGTGCCTTCACACAGGTAGGAAGATGGTTTATTTAATCTTTTCTTTGCTTATAAATGTTTATTCAGGTTGGATTTATTTGTATAATATTTGTAGAAGTATAAATAAGGATTTATTGTAGAATTTAATGACTTCCCTTCCCCCCCCCCCCCCCTCGTTCTGGACGCCTAATTTGTAACCTGCGCCTGATTTTTTAATGTGTAGAACAGGTTTTTTCAGTTCGACAAAAATCTTCACTTGCTCCATTCTAACTTAGTTTGGAGTACGTTTTCACTGTGGAAACTTTGAAATCAGGCGTCAGTGGCCGGACACGCCCCCTTTTGAAGAAAAAATTCTGTTCCAAAGTAGAGCTGTTCTACCTGACTAGAACTGCAGAAAAAAAAATGTGGAGAATTGCGATTTCTAAGGTAGTCCGTTCTCCACCAGTTGCTCCTAAAAATCAGGTGCAAATCATGTGGAAACTTGGGCCCGATATTTTGGGTCTTCTGTAACGTTCTTTACAGTATTCTACTGAGTGAAACTGCTGCTAGTGTACAGCAAAAATTGAGCTTAATAATCAGTGAGGGTGCCTTGTTAATACTGCTCACCATATTTGATGTCACTGACTACATATGCAAATAATGGACAGATGATGATAGGTGACTTCAGAATCACCTGGTATAATCTTTTCAGTGTTTGCTTCAGTTAGGGATGAATATTTTGATAACGCCAGACTTCATTTTTTTCACTTGGAATATCCGAAATACAGATTTAAATCCAAAATTGTAAATTCACTAAATCTGGTATTTGAGCAGGGAAATCCTCCATTGAAGTGGATATATGCTGAACCATTACACTGCCAGTGAAGTGCACACCCACTCACCTGGGGCTTTTAGTGAACTGGTTACACACAGACCTCTGAATTGTCAATGAACGGGATACATGCCCAGCTCTTATACCACCAGTGATTGCACACCTACTCACCTGGGTCTTTTAGTGAACTAGATACATACCCAGTTGAGGTGTTAAAAAGTCCTTGAACAAGTTATTGTCTCCAAAATATGTGCCAATCTCTCCTGCAACTATCTTTGCTAAATCTCTCCAGTTAGGTTTCCACCCTCCCACAGCACCAAATAATCTCTCTTCAGGCTTTGGCATCGTCCTTCATTCTGAAACAACAACAATTTGTATTGTATAGCGTCTTTAATGTAGTACAACATCCAAAGGCGCTTCACAGGAGTATTATGACAAAAAATTTGACACCGAGCCACTTAAAGCTGAAAGTCGATTAAATCCCCTGGACCTGATGACCTACATCCTAGGGTTTGAAAAGAGGTGGCTATAGAGATAGTGGATGCATTGGTTGTCATCTTGCAAAATTCCATAGATTCTAGAATGGTTCCCGCAGATTGGAAGATAGCTAATATAACCCCACTATTTAAGAAAGGAGGGAGAGAGAAAACGGTGAACTACAGACCAGTTAGCCTGACATCAGTAGTAGGGATAATGCTAGAATCTATTATTAAGGATGTGGTAACAGGACACTTAAAATAGGATTGGGTAGTCAAAATGGATTTATGAAAGGGAAATCATGCTGGGCAAATCTGTTAGTTTTTTGAGGTTGTAACTAGCAGAATAGATAAGGGGGGGTGGGGGAGAGCAGTGGATGTGGTGTATTTGGATTTTCTGAAGACATTCGAGAAGATGCCACACAAAAGCTTATTGAACAAAATTAGGGCTCATGGAATTGGGGGCAATATACAAGCATGGATTGAGGATTGGTTAATGGACAGAAAACAGAGAGTAGGAATAAACGGGTCATTTTCAGGTTGGCAGGCTATAACTAGTGGGGTGCTGCAAGGATTGGTGCTTGGGCTCCAGCTATTCACAATCTATATCACTGATTTAGATGAGGGGACCAAATGTTATATATCCAAGTTTGCTGATTGGGAATGTACATTGTGAGGAGGATGCAAAGAGATTTCAAGGGGATACAGACAAGCTAAGTGAGTGGGCAAGAACATGGCAAATGGAATATAATGTGGAGAAATGTGAAATTATCCACTTCGTTAGGAAAAATAGAAAAGCAGAGTATTTTTTAAATGGTGAGAGATTGGGAACTGTTGGTGTTAGAGGGACCTGGGTGTCCTTGTACATGAATTACTGAAAGTTAACATGCAGATACAGCAAGCAATTAAGAAAGCAAATGGTATGTTGGCCTTTATTACAAGAGGATTTGAGTATAAGAGTAAAGACATCTTACTGCAATCGTGCCTGGAGTATTGTATACAGTTTTGGTCTCCTTACCTAAGGAAGGATATATTTGCCATTGAGGGAGTGCAACAAAGGTTCACCAGACTGATTCTTGGGATGGGGGATTGTCCTCTGAGGAGAGATTGAGTAGACTAGGTCTATATTCTCTAGAGTTTAGAAGAATGAGAGGTGATCATTGAAACATACAAAATTCTTACAGGGCTTGACAGGGTAGATGCAGGGAGGATGAGGAGACTAGAACCAGGGATCACAGTCTCAGAATAAGGGGTCGGCCATTTAGGACTGAGATGAGGAGAAACTTCTTCACTCAGAGGGTAATGAATCTCTGGAATTCTCTTTCCAGAGGGTTGTGGAGGGTCAGTCATTGAGTATATTCAAGATGGAGATCGATAGATTTTGGGATATTAAGGGAATCAAGTGATATGGGGATAGTGCAGGAAAGTGGAGTTGAGGTAGATCAGCCATGATCTTATTGAATAGCGTAGCAGGCTCGAGGGGCCAAATGGCCTACTCCTGCTCCTAATTCTTATGTTCTTATGTTCAAACTTGATAGTGCCCTTCACAATGGTCGTTGGCCCTTCTCTTAGCTTTCTCAATTGTAAAACTAACTGAATTTTTGTTTAGAACAATCACAAACCTTTGTCACAGAGCTAATCTGTGAATATGCTGAAATGGTTTGTTGTTTCAAATTTAGCCCCATGTTGACATTTCCCTACAGTTTAGGTTCACTCTTGACTAATTTGAGGCAGTTTGTGACTTTTGCCTTGTCAGTCTGCCATTCCTGCACTTAAATCATTATCAAGAAGACCATGCTACATAACCTTCCCAGGAGGAAACACAACTGTCGAATCCGTGCCGCTTTCCTTCATGTACAGTTGGTGTGCTATACGTGCAGAAAATTCTAAATGCAATGGATGAGTCTGGAAGTTGTCATCTTGGTGCTCCTTCACACATCAGCTTTTGGGTTAGTGTAAAGTGCGCCATCTTGTGGCCAAACTGGTGAAACTTGGCCATTGAACACAGCCTGGCTTGAATAGCAGTCAACACTGAGATCCAAACTCAGGCTTTGTGAAGTCTTAAATATCTAGAGCTCTAGATTCTACTGCTACAAAATACATTTTGGCATTAGAACAGGGAAGTGATCAAATAGGTAGAAACATAAGGCAAAGGGAGGCTAGTAACCATAAAATCATGCAACAATTATTTACAATTTGATAACAGACACCGATGTTGGCAATTATCAGCTGGGTCATTTAACCCTTTCACTTTATTCATAGTTATGTTTCAGCAACAATGAGTTCTTGTTTCTTCCCTCTTTTCCATGCCAGCTGTCTTCATCTGCTTCCCCCAGTTAAAGAGATATTAAGATGTATACTCCACATGGAGTTCACTCTCTTATTGGTCTGCGTGCATTAATTTGTTTACCCAGAGTTTTTAGTTTGCTTGCTTCAACCTTTGAAAATGCTGTGTCCTTCCCTTTGGTTTCAATTACATATTCTGTTCTGCATCCACCAGCAGGGTCAACCATCGAAGGCTGCCTTTAAAAGACAACAATATGTGGCAGACTGTTTCAGAGGGGGGTTTTACATGACTCTTGTTCAGAAGTAGAAAATGAACATTTGGCCATTGTCAAGCATAAATTCCCATCCTCCAGTTTTTGGTATGCCAAAATAGACAGCCATACTCTCTAAGAGATTTATTTTTTCCAGGAATATATTTATTTTATTAAAACATTTCATAAAGCAACACAATTACAATGCAGTAACTCACAAAGTGCAGCTTTCAATGTTAGGCATCACTTGGTTGTTGGACAGCACAATTATGTGGCTCCATTAGTGGTGATGCATTAGAAATGAATCATTGTTAAATTCCACTCTAAGTGGGGTATAGCAATACTTTTGTGTCATTACACGGTGGTGTTGTAGTTCCATGGCTAACAATGCAATCACGGCAACATCAGTAACTTTGCAACTACATTATTATTCACAAAAGCTGAAAATAACATATTACCTTTTTAACTAACATTATAAATTACCTTTGCGGATAGCAGCATAAAAAATGCTAAAGTGCTTGTTGTCTACCTTCTAAGTGCTGTATAAAGAGCTAACAGTGGTAATGGGGTAGAATGAGTGCCAATCTGACTCAGAAATACAGATGTATCTCAACAGTTTGTCAGCAAGACCTCAAAATGGTGGCATTCCTCACCTTTCTCTGTCTTTCCTTCCTGCCCCCTGCTTTCAGAACTCAAACTTGGTGTCATCAAATCACTACTAGTCACCTCAGAAGAAGTGAGGCAAAAACGAGCCACATTCCATTGGGATGGTCGATGTATTCAACAAGCCAGACTCGAAGATATGGCATATTTACCACTGACTAATAAATAAAAGCTGGCAGCATGTTGAAAAATGGTAAAACTAGAAGGTGAGAAGAATAAACACCAGGTTTGAAAAACCTTAACATTTCATTTTTGTTTAACAAAACCTGCAAAGTACTTTTTAAAAACTTACTCACCTGTATGTGTTGCAGTGAAAAGGTGTCGGCTTCCTGTCTCTGTGTTGCAGTGAAATAGACCACCTTTCACGCTTGAGAGCATTAGCAGGACAATCAATAGTAGCACTTAAATAACACCTTTCACATAGTAAAACGTCCAAAGGCTCATCACTGGAGCGTCATCAGACAAAAAAATTGACACTGAGCCGAGGATGGCTGACTAAAAGCTTGATCAAAGAGGAAGGTTATAAAGGGCGTCACAAATGAGAGAGGAGGTGAGCTCTAGGAAGGAAATTCCAGAACTTAGAGCCTAGGCAGCTGAAGGAATGGCCACCAGTGCTGGGAGTGGGAGATGAACAAGCACCAGAGTCATGATGGAACCCAAAGTGTCGGAGCTGGCACAAATTCAAAGTCAGTGATTGATTTGTTCAAGAGCATAAGTAAGTATGGAGATGTAGTCATTTTTCAAGCAATAAAATGATAGTGTTAAGTGGTTCTCATATTGCATCCTCATCATAGACGGTCCCTCGAACGAGGATGACTTGCTTCCACGTGAGTTTGCAGATGTTTCAATGACGGACTCGATGTTCCAGTCCTGAACTCCATTTGAGGGGGTGGAAGATGTCTGTGCGTGGATTTTTTTAACGTGTGGTGACCGTTGCACACCAGTCACCACACGGGCTTGACAAAGCTAGGCCTTTATCCAGTGGCAAAGGTTAACCAGGACGACTGGAGACCTGCTCTGCTGCACGGACCTAGTGCGCGCATATATCGCAGTGTGGGCTGGGCCCGTGCTGCCCCTGGGCCCTGGGCTCTTCTGGGCCCCATACCCTCATTCACCGCACTTCCGCCACGATCTCTCGCTGCTCCTCCGCCACAAACATTCGCCGCACCGCCGCATCCTGCAGGTTATTTATTAACAACAACAACAACAACTTGTATTTATATAGCGCCTTTAACATAGTGAAACATCCCAAGATGCTCTGAGACAAAAGGGCAGGTCACCGTCAGTAGACCTATAGGGCTGGATTTTCAGTTTACTGCCGCCCCTGTTAGAATCCAATCTGTAGTGCCCAGTAGCGCACCCTAGTGGAAACGACTGTGAAAGCTGGCGGTCCGAGCTGTAGTGGCTGCAGTGAGGTAAGTAATGCCGACCTGAGGTTGTTTTTTATTTTTTAATTTTTTTATTTTTGCAATTTATGTTGTGGGGGTGTGAGTAATGTTTTGGGAATGTTTTTGGTGGGTTTTAGGGTTTTTTCAGATTTTTTTTCCCCCAGGGAAGCCTCTCTTATGGTGCTCCAAGGCCGGCTGTTTAGCTCAGGATTTTCAGTTGTTCAGCTGGCCTAGGGGCCTAAAAGCCGTGTAGAACGCCTCCCTTAGTACCCCGCTCCACACTCAGGGCCCAGCTGATAAATTTTGCGACTGGAGACGCAAACCATTTCCCGGCGCAAAATTTACCGCACCGCCCGGGTTAACACCGTAACAGAGGCATGACCAAACTTCCACTCTATTATCGTTAATTTTGCCCCTCAATTTTCACAGGCCTCTGCGATGTTAACTGAATGAGGGAGAGGGAAAGATTAAAAGCAGAAAACATATAAATAAGCACATGGAGTTATTTTATGCTCGGCCTGTGAAAGTAACATTTAAATCAAATCACTGCCCGGGATTGTGGCCCTTGACAAGAAGTTAGTGAGCGACTTGAGTATTTATAAATGGCATAATGCAACCGCTACTCCACTCTTAGTATTAGATCTCTATGGTTTGGTGTCTCATAAATTTCATAAGGAAAATGGAAATTTGGACCCAAGCCTATTTTTCAGTTTGTCGCTTTTGCTGGAGGCAGTTTGAATTGGGCTTGGGTTTTGGTCTGTTTTGCACCAGCTTCGGCTGGGATTCAGTGACATGCCGTTAACTCATCTGATATGGGCAATACTTTATTAATGTGATATACATGCAGGTACACACACAAGCCTTCCAAGCCACAACCTGCCCTTTTTCAGGAGAACCTTACATTAAAAGGAACTGGGGATTTGAAAGATTTAATGACACTAAAATGTTATACCTTTAATCCTTAATATTGGTTAGTACAAGTTAAAGGATTACATTTTATTCCTTAAAGGGCCCTTTTAAGTTATTAGAGCTCACCTTAACTACTTGAAAAAGCATTGAGCACACCAATGAAAGGGGTTTAACAGTTGTAAATACCGTCGTTCAGTAAAAATCTGATAAGATAACACTAACAAAACAGAATGATAAGACAGGATGAAGTGTGATCCGAATTATCTGCTTTGTCCTTAGCCCACTGGTTGTGAATGGAGCTTTTTATACTCATGATCTCGTCTTATTGAGTTCTGATAAGAGTGCTATAAAAACCCAATAAAACAAGATCATATGAGGTTCACTGCCATCAGTCTTTCCATTAGCAGTTTTCAAATGCAAAGTTAGGAAAGCTACATTTCAGAATATATAAATGCACCAATATTTGCTTGCATATGAGTTGCCTCCATCCCGAGAGAAATCCAAATGAAAATGCATCGTGAAAAAGAATCAAAATTCAACAAACAAAACTGTAAGGTAAGCTTCTTAGATTGATCATTTAAAAATGAGTCCTTTGCAATTATTTTAGACTACATAAACAATGTTAGATTTTCTACACACAGGTCATAGTGAATATTGTAAGATAGCACAATGTGTTTTCTTTCATATCGAGGCCTGGCTTGTAATGCAGGCTCAGTACACAAGCCTATTAAGTGAATGAGTGGAGTTCCCCATTTATGCTGCTGCCTCTCATGGTTGTGTAGGTACATATTATTGTATGGATGGGGTGAGCAGTATAGGCTGAATTCAGTCAGTGATGTAGAAAGGAATGAGTGGAACAAGGTGGATGAGGGGAGTGGAATTCATGGGGGGAGGGGAGGTTGAATATATCGGGTAAAATCTGTATTTTGTCTTCATTTGACTAGTTTCTCCCATATATTGAATGGTTAATGGTCAAGCATTGATGGTTGAGGGTGTGAAAGGTGCTATATAAATGCAAGTTCTTTCTTTTCTTTCCTATCTTGCTTTTGTTGGATGTCAAGATAAGATTGACCATTGACCATTCAATGTATGGGAGAAACTAGCCAAAAATATTTTGAAGTTGGGATGTAACCCATTTTACCTCTGGTCTGTGCTCAAATAGTTTTCTTCCCTCCTCTTCTGAAGGCATTACTTCACACTAAGTTTCCATAAATGCTAACAGTCCTCAGATACCTTGCTCAAGTGGCCATTCTTCATGTATAAATCTGGACAGTGAGTGTCACTAGGCTATTTTATCACTGTGTGGATCAGTCCCATGCTCAATCCTTTCCTCACGCCACCTTCCCACATGTGCTTTGCAAAACAATTAGCAGAAGTGATAAGGTTGGAACCTTGGCTGAATTTTGCCCCTCCCTCGTTCAAGAATACTGTGGTCAATTGTAGTGCCCCTCCCTATTTAGTTATTGCTCTAGTTGTGATCAATCAATTGAGCACAGATCAGTGGTAACATTTGGGATACTCCTATTCTGTTTGCACCACAACATTTGAGCCACTGAATCATCAGGGAAAGTAAATATAATCAAATGAATAAGACTCTGGAGTCTGAGGCCTTCATGAGCTATAGGTCCTTTGTGAAAGATATACAGCAACTCACCATCATTGGTGGGATGTAATCTTCAAACAATATGGGGAATAATACTATAAAATAAGATAACAGCATTTTCTAGGGGTATCAATATGAATTGCAAGAAACAGGATAATGTTATGAAGTGCTAAAACAAAGGAAGCTAAGACACCTAGTTTAGTGATTTGTGTGATTTCAGAGATATACACCATTGGTCAAGTGCTATGATAGTGTAAGAAAGAAAGAAATACCTGCATTTATATAGCACCTTTCACGACCACCAGAAGTCCCAAAGCGCTTTACAGCCTTTGAAGTACTTTTGGAGTATAGTCACTGTTGTAATGTGGGAAACGCGGTAACCAATTTACGCACAGCAAGCGCCCACAAATAGCAATGTGATATTGGCTGATTATCTGTTTATGTTATTGATTGAGGGATAGATATTGGTCAGGACACTGGGATTAGTGCCATGGGATCTTTTACGTCCAGATGAGGCCTCGGTTTAATGTTTCATCTGAAAGATGGCACCTCCGTCAGTGCAGTACTACCTCAGCACTGCACTGGAATGTCAGCCTAGAGTTACGTGCTCAAGTCCCTGGTGTGGCCCACTGAGCCACAGCTGACACTGGAAGTGTAGTGGAACTACAGGCCCCACCCATCTTGAACTAACCCTAATCTCCTTCCACCTGAAACAGTTAAATGCCAAGTCTGAAACGTGACTGCTTTGGGAATTGAATGGACGTTTTCTGAATTTTTGAATTAGGTTCCGGCTTTCTGTGAGGCAGACATTGTGAAATGAATGCTAAATCCATGGAGTATTGGTGCTCTGGATTTCTCGCATGATATATGCATGATTGAGACACATCTGCCACCAGAGAAAATAAAACATAATATAATGAGCAGACTTGACATTAGATCTTGGAAATAATCAAAAATGTTGCTTCCAGTGGGATTTGGATTGAAATGTTTGTAACAGCCAGATACACAGTCCATACAGAGACATGGTTCAGACCCGTCTACCTACCCTGGGTTGCAATACAAGATTATAACTATACAGCGAACATTTAACATGCACAGGGTTTTAGCAAGTATTCCTTCTTTGTTTAAAAATACGTAAAAAGCTACGTCATGCTTTTTTCCAAGTTATTTGTTTTTTTAGAAAAGTCTCGAGCTAATGAGAAGTTGTGTCGGACTTAGAGTTTTAATTTTGAATTTGTTTTAATCAACTGAACCTCATCAAGTACCTCACAAAAATATCTGATTGAAAATGATTTTTTAATTTTAAACTGTTAAACATCACCACATTGATCAGTCCCTTCGACAAACAAAGCTTGATGACAGTGTTTACAATGGACACAAATTTCACATGCAGTATAGCAAATAGAAAATGGAAACTGGAACAGTGCGTACCATTCATTTAGCATTTTTACTGAAAAAAACTTGTCATTCTGCAAACGAAACATGAAATAAGAAACAAGCTGCAACTCCGGAGTAACTGTGTAAAAAGGAATATGATGTAAAATAGACTTAGGATTTAAAAAAGAAATCAGGCTATTCGGGCCTACAAAATGGATGTTGAATCTTTAATTTTAGGTGAAACAGAGCACTGCAGTGAGAAAGAATCTCTTACTCCCAGCAGGAAGCCTTCAGAGTACATGGACACAAACTCAATCAGAGTGAAACAGGGTGACCAACAAACAGAAACTCCATCTTCAATGGAATTTAGGGAAAATGTTGAAATACGAGAGGGAAAATGGGTTTAAAAATGCAAATTCTGTAATTTCTTTACGTGTGTAGGTCAGGGTTTGTCTATTGCTTTTGGAAGAGACTGTAGTTGAGACAGAGGCTTTGTGTCCTATTCAGTGGAATGAAAGGACCCAAGAGTCCAAATGGAGGGAACAAAGTTTTGAGGGTCAGTGCGGTCAGGCCTGGATAAATGTGTCGTATTGTTTGTATTAAGGAGATGCTCCCAGCAGGGAGTCCCTGGACCACAGCACACAACATTGAAGCTGTATTTGTTCAACACTCTAATACCTAAAACGTAGTTGGTAAAATAGCAAACTGTTAATATTCAACATGAGCACTTTGCAGATATATTTGACAAGGCAAAATATCAGTCGTGGCTACTTTTTTAAATAAATAAATATATATATATATATATATACATAAAATGTAGCATGGTAAGAAAAAGGAAATGAAAACTTAACAGGAGTGACAAAAGACACCACATTCCATTGGAAAAAAGACAATCTGGGTCATTGAAGCTGAGAATGGAAACAGTCTTCACATAATGTTTGAAAACAACCCTTTGTCCGCTTGAAGCTGGCACAAGCTTCGAGCTGTGGCCCTTACTTCATCTGACAATTCATTGTGTTTTTTAGGGGCATTGATGAAAAGGGAATGCTGTTCGGTGTTTCAGAAAGGGAGATGGGCAAACATGAAATCAAAGTGGAAAAGCTGCACAAAAGCGGAAAATAAAGATAATTCGTTAGCCGTGTCCCTGTGGCTGCCCCGCAAATCTCACCAAAACAAAAAAATGAGCGGAAAAGTTCCCAAAGCTTCAGAAGTAGCAATTGATAAAAAGAGCAAACTTTTTGTTTCCAAAAGTCCTGATTTGTTGAGGAGTGAGGCTGTAAACACGGAACTATGGCAGAATGCAACTGTTTTATTGGACAAGTTACCAGCACTAAATGGACCATTATGTGGCCAAAATGATAGCTTTATTGTGTGTAATTAAGGGTTTTCATCCCTGTTCCATTTTTTTCTCTCTGCAAGAAGCTCATTCCCTCATGGTTCAAGGTGGCTAATACTTGAATGGTTGTGTAATGACATCATTTCTGTTATCTGTTTGATCTGAATGATTCCATTACTGGCACCAGATGTGTGGTCGGGCTCTCAGTTTCTAGCGGACAAATCACCTGTGATATTACAGTGGTCGGTACTAAGAGATTATATTTAAGAAGTAATTACGAGAGGTAGTCTTGGCTTCAGGGTGAAAACTTGCTCCTGCTCCCTCAAACCATGTATTTTGTTGCAGGGAAGCTATTGATTTACGTCAAAGCACCCTGAATCTTTGTTACTGTAAGCCTAATTTGTGTCAGCAGTAAATTCTTCTGCAAGTTCAGATATACAGTACACTGCAAGATTGGATTTCTTTTTGATGCCACTATATTTGCTGTCCCTTGAGGGAACACCTTGTGCAGGAGACTACAGGCACTGTAGAATTGAAGTGTTCGACCTCTGCAGGAAGACTTGCTCTGGTCAATACACTGGCAGGGTGAATTGTATTATTGTCACTGCATCACTAAGTCACTAACATCATGGGGGGATAAAATTTAACTTCAGTGGGAGCGCAAATCAGACAGTAACGGATTGGCCGTCCATGATGCACCCAGCCTGATGTCCCCTGCCATCAAAATTAATGGAAAGCAAAATCGAGTTGTATAATGGGCAGCCGATTCACTACCACCCATCTTGCACCCCGGCCAAATTTGAATTTTACCCCCATATGTCACCGCCAGTTTGGGAGGGATTATAAAATGTAAAGTAAAGAATTGCTCTGCTTGCTATGTGTAGTGATGTCATAAGTTCATTTTTAAGGATTACATTGTTTTATATTTCCTTTGGAATTGAATTCCTCTTGAATGCTAGAAAAAGGGTGAGAGAAAACAATGCCACAACAATAGCAACTTGCATTTATAGAGCACCTTTAACATAGAGAAACATTTCAAGGTGCTTCACAGAGGTATTATCAGATAAAAATAGACGTCAAGCCAAAGAGGGAGATGTTGGGAGGTGTGGCCAAAGCATTGGGTTGTAAGGAGAGTTTTAAAGAAGAGAGAGGTAGAGAGGCAGAGGTGTTTAGAGAAGTTTGGGGCCTTGACGAGTGAAAGCACAGCTGCCGATGGAAGGGCAAAGGGAGGGGAGGATGCACAAAAGGCCAGGTGAGAGGAATGGAGAAGTTGTAAGGCAGGAGGAGGTTACACGTGGCCTCGAAGGGATTTAAACACAAGGAGCAGAATTTTAAATTGGAGACTGGGAGCCAGTATAGGTCAGCAAGGACAGGGGTGATAGTTGAGAAGGACGTGGTGCGGTAAGGATACGGGCAGAAAAGTTTTGGATGAGTTGAAGTTAGAGTTTGGGAGGCTGTCCAAGGGAGCATTAGAATATTCAAGCCTGGAAGTGAAAAAGGCCTGATGAGGGATTCAGTATCAGATGGGCCAAGGTGGATAGAGGCAGATAATGTTAAGGAAGAGGAAGTAAGCAGTATTTGTGATGGAGAGGTCATGGGGTCAGACGCTCAATTTGGAGTCAATTATGAAGCCAAGAATGCGATCAGTTTGGTTCAGCTTGAGGGAATAGCTGGAGAGAGGAGTGGAATTAATGTAGAGGGTACAGGGGTTGTGGTGTGTACTGAAAACAGTGACTTCAGTCTGCCCAACGTTTAACTGTAGGAAACTGTGGCTCATCAAATACAAAAGCAAAATACTGCGGATGCTGGAATCTGAAATAAAAACAGAAAAAGATGGAAATCTCAGCATCTGTGGAGAGAAACAGAATTAACGTTTCAAGTCTGTGACCCTTCGTCAGAATTGGAAAAGTTTGAGATGTGACTCATCCATGACTGGTGTATTAATGAGGCACTGCTCGAACTAGAAACGAACTACTCATTAGACTGATGTTTACCACAGTCCAACACAATAAAAGTAGGAAGTTGTTTGTGTCTGTGTTTTATTTTTACTTAATTTAAGGGTCCCAAAATTAACTGTGCTGACTGACATTACCCGTACCCTTCTTTGGGCTCTTCGTACGCCAATAACTATATTCTATGGAATAACACCAACAGTTTGTTTTATAAAGTGCCTTTTAACATACAAGGTGCCCAAGACACTTTACAGAGAAATAATAAGAGAAAAAAAAAGAAAGAAAGGTGAGGAAAAATTACAAAAGAATAGGTCAACAGATTGGTTTTGACAAGTTTTTAAAAAGGATAGAGAAGTAGAGATAAGAAGGACATTCCACAGAGTAAGGTCAGGGTGACTGAAATCTCTGCCGTGAATGATAACAACTTGCATTTATATAGCACCTTTAAAGGCATAATCAAAAACATCAACACAGAGCCAAAGGAGGTATTGGGAGTGGTGGAGTTTAAAGTGAAGGTGGGCAATATTGAAAAAGGTGGCATTTACTAGTCCTGCTGATGGAGATGACCTGTGGTATGAAGCTCAGCTCAGTATTGTGTGGAGGTTGTGAGCAATTTAATTCAGCTTGTGAACATGGCCAGGCATCAGTAGCGAAGGAGCAGAGTTTATGGCAGATGCTGAAAACAGTAGCTTTGATCTCCCCAATATTCAGCCAAAAGAAATGATACATCATCCAAGACTTGCTGGCAGGCAGACAGTGGGACAGCACAGGAGCAGTCGTGGCATAAAGAAAACGGGAGGAGAGGTAAAGTGTGGAAGCTGACCCCATGCCTGAGGTTGGCGGTGCCGAGGGGCAGCACATAGATAAGGAAGGGGGGCGGGTGGGACTGGAGGGGGGAGTCTGAAGGTAGATCCTTAAGGAACTCTGAAATTGATTAAGCAAGATGGGGGAAGATAAGCTTTTGATCCTCTCTGGTTATCAGTGTATTTGACAATTTGATATTACAGGAGGATTTGTTTTATCAGTACTTATGCCTCTGGTTCGAATATTTTTGCTCAACCATATATTTATAATTTAATTAACCTATGATTTGTGGCAGACAGTAAAATTCCACTTACAGAAAACAAGGTTATTATCCCCGTTGAATTGCCGCATAGCTGAATGATATTGTATTGATCCTACTGCCCACTTACAGTGGCAATTTGAAAACTAAGCTGGGAAAATGTTGGAGTCCATTATTAAAGAAGCAGTAGCAGGACATTTAGAAAAGCATAATTCGGTCAGGCTGAGTCAGCATGGATTTATGAAGGGGAAGTCTTGTTTGACAAATTTGCTCGAGTTCTTTGAGGATGTAACGAACAGGATGGATAAAGGAGAAGCAGTGAATGTGGTGTATTTGGACTTTCAGAAGGCATTTGACAAGGTGCCACATAAAAGGTTACTGCACAAGATAAAAGGTCACGGGGTTGGGGGTAATATATTAGCATGGATAGAGGATTGGCTAATGAACAGAAAACAGAGAGTAGGGATAAATTCTCTTGTTAGCAACCAGTAACTAGTGAGGTGCCAAAGGGATCAGTGCTGGGACCCCAACTATTTACAATCTATATTAACGACTTGGAAGAAGGGACTGAGTGTAACGTAGCCAAACTTGCTGATGATACAATGATGGGAGGAAAAGCAATGTGTGAGGAGGACACAAATAATCTGCAAAAGGCTAAGTGAGTGGGCAAAAATTTGGCAGATAGAGTATAGTGTTGGAAAGTGTGAGGTCATGCACTTTGGCAGAAAAAATCAAAAAGCAAGTTATTATTTAAATGGAGAAAGATTGCATAGTGCTGCAGTACAGCGGAACCTGGGGGTACTTGTGCATGAAACACAAAAGGATAGTATGCAGGTACAGCAAGTGATCAGGAAGGCCAATGGTATCTTGGCCTTTATTGCAAAGGGGATGGAGTATAAAAGCAGGGAAGTCTTTCTACAGCTATATAAGGTATTGGTGAGGTCACACTTGGAGTATTGCATGCAGTTTTGGTTTCCATATTTACGAAAGGATATACTTGCTTTGGAGGCAGTTCAGAGAAGGTTCACTAGGTTGATCCCGGGGATGAGTGGGTTGACTTATGAGGAAAAGTTGAGTAGGTTGGGCTCTACTCATTGGAATTCAGAAGAATGAGAGGTGATCGTATCGAAACGCATAAGATTATGAGGGGGCTTGACCGGGTGGATGTAGAGAGGATGTTTCCACTGATGGGGAACACTAGAACTAGAGGACACGATCTTAGAATAAGGGGCCACCCATTTAAAACAGAGACGAGGAGAAATTTCTTCTCTCAGAGGGTTGTAAATCTGTGGAATTCGCTGCCTCAGACAGCTGTAGAAGCTGGGGCATTGAAAAAATTTAAGACAGAAATAGACAGTTTCTTAAAAGATAAGGGGTTGTGGGGAGCGGGTGGGGAAGTGGAGCTGAGTCCATGTTCAGATCAGCCATGATCTTATTGAATGGCGGAGCAGGCTTGAGGGGCCCTATGGCCTACTCCTGTTCCTATTTCTTATGTTCTTATGTTCTTATTAGGAGCAATGGAATAAATGAAGCCACCTACTCCAGGCACCTATTTATATAAGTTTGTGGAACTGTGAAGTTGGTTTTCTCATCCAATCTTTATGAAAAATCTATTTGTGTATTTTTGTTGCTGTTTTACTGGTCTAAACTGACTGCCTTTCTATAATAAAAAAAGTTAAACATTAATACTAATTGGATTTAGAGGATTTCAACCATAAAATAAATATTCCATCACGGAACAGGAGGATGGAGGGGAAAACAAGCATTGTGGAGCTCTTGTTAGTTCAACCACATCTCTTCCTAGACAGTTATAGAATAACAATTGGAGGTGGTCTGTGAACTGTTTGTTTTGTATTATGTTCCCTAACTGACGTAACCTACAGTAGGACCTCAATGTGGAAAAGGGGATGAGAGCTTATTTGGTTTAGTTACCTCAATGTCCTTAACTTATACATAACCCAATTATGATTTGCAAAAATTGTACATGGCTCTTTAGTACCACTTTGAAATCTAAATTAACTTATTTGAATGCGGTAATCACATCTGGAGTTACTACTCACTTGCCAGCCAGTCAGACATCATTATTTCAATAAACTCTCTCCAAATGCCACTTAATTCATGTTATCATTGGTTAAGTTAGAGTGGATAAATATAACCTGTATCTCATGCTAAAACCTCACTGGAAGAAATTATTAGCTAAAGGTCTAACTTAAGGGGGGAATAATGAGAAGCCTGTCTTTAAAGCTGATGAGGAGCTCCATTCTCTTTGACCTTAATTAAGCCAACATTACAAGCAGTTATTCAAATATTATACTCCTAGGACTTGACCAAGTTGCTTATTTATTCACCTAACATGGTTTGGAAGGAAGTGTAGCAGGATACATTTTAAGTAATGTAACCTGACTAGGGGCAAAATTGTTATCTTTGTGGCTGTGGCCTTGTACAATTTGGCCTGCAGTTGTATGCTGCACTACCTTAACCTCTACCTGTTTAGCCCTGGGGTACGAGCAATGTACACAGGACATTGTTAAAGAGGAGGCTCATCCCCTGTGTTTGGGCACAGTTAAACCTTATCTTATAGACATGTGCAGATAGGATCTGGGTTCACCAGGAAATAACAGTTGTGATAGTGGTTAACACTATTTTCGGTTTTAGCCAAAGAGCAATGTGTTATTTAGAGGGACCACAAATAACAATGAAAAATACACGTTTCAAATTGGGAGGAAGAGTATTTATCCAAAATTATAAAAATAAGAGCCAGAGTCTAAAAATAAAATATGTTGGGGGCCTGGGTCATTAGATTATTTTTTTTTATTATGAGTGGAGCTAATGTCATTATGCTCATGTGACCTTGTTACTCTTGCATTGTTTGGTCAGATCCATTCATTGAATAAATATAGCCAACAGCATCCTGAATGTATAAAAATGGATTAAACCTCTAAAGCTTTTCAATATGGCTATTTATTACATCGTACTGAATTTGTACTTCCCTCTCCATTTTTGATGCCACTAGACAATTGTTTTCTTCCTCTTATTTCCTGCTGAATTTTTCCCTGCCCCTTATCCTCTGATGGAGGGGTGACTCCGTGCTTGATATGCATTAATTGCCACTGGTCATTCTTGAATGCCTCAGGTAGTATTTCTTGTCGAATCATAGAAATTGTGCTACAGAACGAGACCATTCTTCCCATTGTGTTGTGCCTGTGCTGACACCCTCACCATAGCTATCTGCTCTATCCAATTTATCTGCTCTTTTTCCAGACTCCATGAATATTCTGCAAGTTTTGATTATTCCATTTATATGTTGTGCTTGACTCACCTTAATTGCTACTTGTGGAAAAGCACTTCACATCCCAGTAACACTTTTTTGTAAAATGAATCTTTCTAATATTCCTCATTATGCTTTGCGTACTAATCCGGAGTTAATTTTTCATATTTGACCCCAGACAGAGGGCTGGATTTTAGGCTGTTATGGTTTTGGGGCGATAATGGCGGCGGGGCAGGATAGTTAGCAGCTGGGAATAGTTTGCGTTTTAGTAGTTAAGTTTGGGCACAGCACTAAGGGAGGCAGCACTAAGGGAGGCATTGTACACCTCTCTTGGCGCAAACATGGGAAACTCCCAAGCTAAAGAGCTGGGCCGGGAGCGCTCCGAGAGACATCTGGGGGCGGAGGGAAAGAAACTTAGAAAAAAAACACAGAAACATTCCCAAAACATTGCCCAAGCCATCACAACACAAATCACACAAGAAAAAACAATCACACTCAGCTTAGGAGTCAATTACTCACCTCTTCGCTGACGGGATGGTCGGACCACCCTGGTTTCCGAGGCGATCATTTCGCAACGCACATCCGGGCGAACGGGTTGGGCAGGAGCTCAAACTTGCGCCAGTGTCACAACCAAGGGTCTTGCACACCAGCGCAGCTCTTCCGGGCAGTGCTGTCTCGTGCCACCACAAAACCGGAACCAAGGATCAATGCTGGGCGCAGAAGACCTCGCCACCAGCATTGCCGCCACTCCGGGGCGAAAAACGGAGTGCGGAAGACCAGAAAATCCAGCCCAGAGTGTGTCTGCAGTATATTTTATCACAGCAAAGCACAATCTTGTCCCCACCTGACATTCACAGACATGCAGTTCCAGCAGGGGTCACTGAATTGCAATCAGGAGCAGGAACCCTGTTTTATTTTCCCTTCCCTGATTAAGGGAGATAAAGCTAATTGTTGGGACCGCAACTGGTGCTCAGGTAAAGATCAACTCAGGCTGGGGATCAAACCCAGGACCTTCCTGGTCGAAGTGGCTCAGCTGTTGACTGCTTTAACCAGCTGAGCCGTGGGTTGGGGGAAAGTAATCAATGAAGAATATCTTCTTTACGAGGAAGAATTCATGATTGGCGTTAATGGAATCGCTTTTTGCACAGGCTCTGCTCGGCTTATTGACTTGCGTGTAGATCCTATTCCAACCACTTTGTTGCAAAGTCTGCACCTTAAACACTGGATAAACCTGCTGTTTCCCCTACATATTGCAGATAAATTTGGCAGATGGCCAGGCTCCCACTGCTCATCACAATTTTAAACTGTGTCTGTTCTGATTCAAAAAAACAAGGGTTAATGAGTTGTGGGTGTGCTGAGATTGTGTGTATATACTAACAGATGTAACCATGGTAGACTGACAATATCTTTGAAATGTAAGAGCTTAATCTTAAAGTTTTTTTTTCCTTTTCATCAAATGGTCTTTTAACATTCTATACTTGAACACTGAAGTGTTGCTGAAAATGACTGTGTATCAAGTGCCCTCATGTGGTTTTGTCTGGTATAGCTGGTTTATTTTTTTATCACTACTAATTATGCCAAAAGTTTCTAATGTTTTGGAGGAAATTAATTTATAGGTAAATATTTTGTGATATTTCTGTTTTGTGGGATATTTACGTAGCACCACAATACATGATCTCATCAGCCTTTCCTCCACGGTGATCTCTTGCTTGAAGGATCAGAAGAAAGGATCCAATTTGTGGCAGACATGCTGCTGTGTGTGTCTGTGATCTGTTATGTTTAACCTGAGTGTGCACGGCAGATTTACATGACCCTGGGGTCCACAGAAATGGAAATGGAGCCAAAGGAGAAGCCAGCCAGTGCTATGGGCAGAAACTGCCCAAGGTGGTTCATTTAAAGCCTTTCCCCTGGGAGATAAACATGAATCACCAGCACCGAGCACAATCAGTGAAACATTGAGCTAAAGCTGCTGCTATCACGATCACCAGAGCCATGAGGCGAGATCAACTTTAATTGTATTCTGTGTCAATACAGCGAGAGCGTTTTTTAAAAAAATAATGTTGAAGTAGCAAGTGATACCAGAGTCAGTCACAGTTTTCAGCATTTACACAAATTTAAAATGCTGCACTAAGAGGGTGGGAATTCAACATTTTGATGTGCTTTAGGGAGAGGACTATTATTATATTGTCAAAAATACTGCCTAAAAATAAATTAAACAAGCATTGTCGCTGCTAAAAAAAAATCGTAGTTTTTTTTACTCCTTTGTAAACATGCAAAACAATGCTGCAATTTATATTAAAAAGTAGTATATTACCTTACAATAGCTCTTATGGATACTTTCAAATGATACACTGATTTTCTGATCTTGTACTTTCCTTGATTATGCTGACAAACTTACTGTGTTGACAAACTTACTGTATTAACAAAACAATTTGCATTTATATAGCACCTTTAGTATAACATAGAAACTTTCAAAAATTAAGGCTAACACTCCAGTGCAGTGCTAAGGGAGTGCTGCGATGTCAGAGGTGCCATCTTTCGGATGCTCTCTCAGGTAGACGTAAAACATCCCATGGCACTATATCGAGGAACAGCAGGGGAGCTATCCCCGTATCCTTGCCAATATTTATCCCTCAATCAACATCATTAAAAACAGATTATCTGGCCATTATCACGTTGCTGTTTGTGGAAGTTTGCTGTGCAGAAATTGGCTGCCACGTTTCCTACATTACAACAGTGACTACACTCCAAAAGTATTTCATTGGCTGTAAAGCACTTTGGGATGTCCTAAGGTCATGAAAGGAGCAGGTCTTTTTTTTTTATCCATATAAGGGATAGCTAGATAAGCACATGAGGGATAAAGGAATAGAAGGCGATGTTGATGCGGTTAGTTGAAGAAGGGTGGGAGGAGGCTTGTGAGGAGCATAAACACCCGTTGGGCTGAATGACCTGTTTTAGTGCTGAAAATACTTTGTAATACTTTAAGTTAAACATCCCAAAGAGCTTCACAGGAGTGTAATCAGACACAAATTGACACCAAGCCAATGAAAGAGGCATTAGGGCAGGTGACCAAAAGCTTGTTCAAAGAGATAGGTTTTAAGGAGGGTCCTAAAGGAGGAGAGAAAGATAGAGAAGCAGAGAGATTTAGGGAGGGAATTCTAGAGCTTAGGACATAGATAACTGAAGGCATGGCCGCCAATGAGGGTGTGAAAGAAGAGAGGCAGGAATTGGACTAGAGGCTAGAGTTGGAAGAATGCAGAGTTGTCAGTCCTGGAGGAGGTTACAGAGATAGGGAGGGATGAGGTCGATGAGGGATTGGAACACAAGGATGAGAATTTTACCTGGTGCCAGTTTCTTGAGGGAACAGCTGAAATTATGTTGTGGTGAATGGTTGACATTCCTGGTAGTCTTGGTTTACATTTATGATTACAGGATGTTTGAAAATTCATGCTGACAAATTTTCATTGTCATCAAAACTGTTTACCTGCTACAAGTTGACTTGCCACCAGCTGAGATAAATGTTACGTGGTGTGTAATTAACGTCTGCCTACATGCAGTTGGAATATAGATATTGGTCATTGAAGATGGTACCACAAATAGATTATTTTGTTTTATATCTAGAGACATGTAATACAAAAGTCAGCATTGGTTGTAATTTACCAAAATGCCCTGGATTCTGAAGAGATCCCAGCAGATTGGAAAACTGCAAATGTAACGCCCCTATTTAAAAAAAGAGGCAGACAAAAAGCAGGAAACTATAGACCAATTAGCCTAACATCTGTGGCTGGTAAAATGTTGGAGTCCATTATTAAAGAAGCAGTAGCAGGACATTTGAAAAAGCAAAATTCGGTTAGGCAGAGTCAGCATGGATTTATGAAGGGGAAGTCATGTTTGACAAATTTGCTGGAGTTCTTTGAGGATGTAACAAATAGGATGGATAAAGGGGAACCAGTGGATGTGGTGTATTTGGACTTCCAGAAGGCATTTGACAAAGTGGCACATAAAAGGTTACTGCACAAGATAAAAGTTCACGGGGTTGGGGGTAATATATTAGCATGGATAGAGGATTGGCTAACTAACAGAGAACAGAGAGTCATGATAAATGATTAATTCTCTGGTTGGCAATCAGTAACTAATAGGGTGCTGCAGGGATCAGTGCTGGGACCCCAACTATTTACAATCTATATTAGCGACTTGGAAGAAGGGACTGAGTTTGCTGATGATACAGAGATGGGAGGAAAAGCAATGTGTGAGGAGGACACAAAAAAATCTGCAAAAGGACATAGACAGGCTAAGTGAGTGGGCAAAAACTTGGCAGATGGAGTATAATGTCGGAAAGTGTGAGGTCATGCACTTTGGCAGAAAAAAATCAAAGAGCAAGTTAAATAGAGAAAGATTGCAAAGTGCCGCAGAACAGCCGGACCTGGGGGTACTTGTGCATGAAACATAAAAGGATAGTACGCAGGTACAGCAAGTGATCAGGAAGGCCAATGGTATCTTGACCTTTATGGCAAAGGGGATGGAGTATAAAAGCCCCAGGGAAGTCTTGCTACAGCTATATAAGGTATTGGTGAGGCCACACCTGGAATACTGGGTGCAGTTTTGGTTTCCATATTTACAAAAGGATATACTTGCTTTGGAGACAGTTCAGAGAAGGTTCACTAGGTTGATTCCGGGGATGAGGGGGTTGACTTATGAAGGATGCAAAATTCGCAAGAAGGCCCCCCCCCACCCAGTGTTTGGGCTCATTTGAAAGGAAATTTAATTTGGGACTATCTACCGAAAAGTTTGGAACCCTAAAATGCTTATGGAAGAAACTACGAACTTTAATCGAATTTTGGATTTTAAAAGACAAAGTCAAGGCTGTGGACGGGCCTAAAGAACTAACAGGAGACAACTTGATTATTGGAATTGTCTGGGTGTTGATGACTAAAGTAACCTTTCTGGAGAAATGGGTATTCGAGAATCCTTCTCCACAAGAGACATTAACATTACAAAATCGCCCAGAGATAGCTACCCATCAACATGGATCTGGAAAAACTATTTAAGCATATACACCACAAAGAGGCCCAATCCAGCCTGTATGCGAAAAACTAAGCACAAAAGGACATTGCAATTACCAAACTAATATTTCCATCAGGAAACAGTTTTCGAACATCAACCCATCCAAAACATATCCACTTTTAACAAGCCCATGAAAATATTACAAAGAAGAGTCAAGCCCGCCAAATTTAAACAAAGGATTTGAACTGATTTGGCGCCAAGATTAGAACCACTGAAATCGTATAACTGGCCCCTGTTTTCAACAGAGGTTAGATTGCTAAGTAGCTACAAGGTTGCTACTACCTCATCAAAACAAGGAGAGAAACCAATACAACAGTTGCAAACTAACTTCTCCAGCCTCGAAGTCCTGGAGTCCTGAAGGAAGGAAGAACATCACCATTGCGGCAGCAACCGACCACAGCCAACGTGGTATCAACGAAAAATCACCGCGATCGACCAAACTCGAAACAAAACTCCAACGGGAAAAAATGGAAGAATCGAAAAGTTTCCACTTTACAATCTAAGGCCTGACTACCAACAGGTGAAAACATTACCCAAAGAGACTTTGAACCTATTTCTAACGAAGAAAACCGGATACTTACCCCATAGATCCAAAACGCGCCTTACCGCATCAGCGGACTCAACCCAACTGAAGATTGCACAGCAAGAAGTCTTCGCCGACGTTCGGGGTACAGCAAGCAGATGCTACCGCATCCAGCGAACCCCGAAACCGTGATCTACCGCTAACTGTCAAAAGGATTGGTAAGCATAGTCCCTGCCTGCCCTGGAGTCCAACCTAGCTAGAATTAGGTATTGGGAGGTGGAAGGTGTAATTCTACTGTAACCCCCTTTGAATATGTGATGTATTCTTTAATAAGTCTGAATAAGTTCTGACATTGTACTTTCTTATTAGAGTAATTATAAGTTTGTAATTTCTTGGCTGTAATAAAATGAAAGTTCTTTTGCATCAAACCAGTTGTCCTTTGCACTTTGTCACATCCCCCAAATAAATCCGAGTCTAGAACCCAAGGGAGTGGGAGTGATTCGAACCGCTCAAGTTGATCAGAAGTGAACCTGATCTCCTCATAGAGACCACCCCCTTACACTTATAGAAACATAGAAAATAGGTGCAGGAGTAGGCCCTTCGAGTCTGCACCGCCATTCAATGAGTTCATGGCTGAACATGTAACTTCAGTACCCCATTCCTGCTTTCTCGCCATACCCCTTGATCCCCCTGGTAGTAAGGACTACATCTAACTCCTTTTTGAATATATTTAGTGAATTGCTCCTTTTTGAATATATTTAGTGAATATATTTATGAGGAAAGGTTGAGTAGGTTGGGCCTCTACTCATTGGAATTCAGAAGAATGAGAGGTGATCTTATCGAAACGCATAAGATTATGAGGGGGCTTGACAAGGTGGATGCTGAGAGGATGTTTCCACTGATGGGGAAGACTAGAACTAGAGGGCATTATCTTAGAATAAGGGGCCGCCCATTTAAAACAGAGATGAGGAGAAATTTCTTCTCTCAGAGGGTTGTAAATCTGTGGAATTCGCTGCCACAGAGAGCTGTGCAAGCTGGGACATTGAATAAATTTAAGACAGAAATAGACAGTTTCTTAAATGATAAGGGGATAAGGGGTTATGGGGAGCGGGTGGGGAAGTGGAGCTGAGTCCATGATCAGTTCAACCATGATCCTATTGAATGGCGGTGCAGGCTCGAGGGGCCGTATGTCCTACTCCTGGTTCTATTTCTTATGTTCTTATGTTCTAAACTTGTACCTTGGGCCCGAAACTGATGGTCCTACCGCTGGCTGCCGCCGAGTTTTCTCGGCGATTTCCCCGTTTTTTCGCGCAGTCTCCTCCGTGGGAAATTGGTGACACCCTCGCTTGGCGGTTTGGAAGGACCACTACGGAGTGTTCACTGGCGTACACCGGCATGCAATGTCGAAATAAGTCCTCCCACCCAAGAATCATCCAAGTGGTCCTCCGCTTCTGCAAGAGAAAAGACCGCCGTATGGAGGCAGGTCTTACCCGGACAGTAGATATGAAGACCTGCAAGAAAAGGTAAGTGAGATTTTTTTCTTTACTTCTTTTGCAGCGATTTTGTGTTAAAGGTTCCTCTGAAGGTCTTGTGATGTTTTGTTTTTTATTTTTTTAATATTTTTTTGTGTGGGTTCCCCCCTCCCTGGGCCCAACTCCAGCCTCGGCACAACTTTCTCCAGGATTGCATTTGCCGCCCAGAATCCCACCTACCGCCCTCTACTGCCCAGAATCGACATGTAATGCCCATTATTGCAGCTGGGTGCTTTCTTCCTTTTTTGACCAAACCTCTGCCCAAAGTGCCGCCAGAATCTTAGCGGTCTTTTCGAAGGAAAATGGGCGGAACTTGCCTTTAATCAATTTTGACCCCCTTATCTTAGTTAGGCTGCAGTTACAGTATTGTGTCCTATTCTGTGCACCCAATTTTATGAAGATCACAAAAGCAATAGGAAAAATGCATCACAGATTCAATCAGATATTACCAAAGATGAGGGTACATAGCTATGAAGAGAGAATCAAGAAATGTGGTTCTTTTTCCACTAGAGCGAAGAAGGTTAGGGGGTGACCTGATAGGTCTTCAAAGATTATGCAAAGCTACGACAATGTAAATAATGATGGATTGTTTCTACTGTTTGGAGAGATTGGAACAAGAGGACACAAATTTAAAATAATCAGTAAAAGAATTAAAGGGGAGGTTAGTTTTTTTTTTAAAGAGGTTGGATGGAATGTGGAATTTTCTGGCAAAGTTGTCATTGAAGCAGAGCCTATAAACAAAATTTTTTAAAGGGAATTATAGTTGCTTGAAAAAGAGGAATATTGGGGCATGAGCAGGAGAATGGGATTAGACAGAGTGGTCTAATGTGAAGGAAAATATTGGCACAGACTTGATGAATCAAATGGCCTGTTTCTGAGCTGCAAAATTCTAAGATGCTATATACTCTCTTAATTTGTCCACAATGTAATAAATCGGTATATGTATTAAAAGCATCATCGCAAATTTAGATTCTTTTCTTTCCAATTTTGTCCCCTACCCTCCTCTCTTTAGCATAAAGTTCCATCAATGGTATCACCCTCCAATAGTTCATCCAAATGATAATTATTCTTGTGTGAACATTGACCATGAGTATTTGACTGTGGAGGAAATTATATCAGTGTCCAGTCCTAGCTTTACTGAATGGCCACATCTACATACTTCCAGTCAGGGTTACTGAATGCTGATCAGCAGAGTGAATTATGACTAATTATTCCATCCCTTAACTCAGGGCATTATAGCTAATTGTAACATAGCAACTATTGCCCCAGTTAAACTCAGAACCGATAGGGGATTGAACCAGGTGCCTGTGTGGTTCTGAGATTGAGAATTTATCTCAGCTATCAAATAGCCAAAAATGTATTTCTTAACATAAGTCAGTTGCAATATCATCTTGTGCATCGCTATTCTGATAGCTTTAATGCTTTTCAGACCGGAAGGCCACTTTCGGGCGTTCGGTCGTCTTCTCGAAGACATTAGCTGGCAAGTTCTTGGTGAACTAGCACACACAGGAAGCCCACATGTAGGATTCCATCAGCTGTCCAACTGAGTGGCTCCTGGTGCTGTCCCGCACTGCCCCTCCTGCCATCCACCACAACACTACCCTGCTCCGTGAAATGGAAAAAGTCATGAGCAACATCAACCTTCCCAATCCCTCCAACAGAAAGAACCAACACCTCATCACTGACCCAACAGCAGAGGTCCCTGGCTTCAACCTCCCTCAAAGACAGTGTTCAGCGCCCAACTGAGTCTGCACAGGGCATGGACGATGTGGCCACCTGCTACACAAGTGGAAGATGAGGGACGACCCAAAGTGCAACTATGGCCATGCGTCCCAGACCATGGAAAACATCACATTAACCTGCCCACTGAGATCTGTTGTGGGAGGCAACTCATTCCTCCACTCGACGTCTCAGGAGGCCATTGCATGGATAGCCAATCTAAACATCCCATTATAAGCTTTTCCTGTCATACAAAACAACAATGTTCTGGTAGCTCAATGAGTAAATGCACCCATGTGGTGTGCTGCATAATAAATGCTGGTTAGAAAATCTTAGGTCTATATTGAATCACCCCCAATTTCAACCTGTGCAGTGGTAGAGGCATAACCATTAGCTTTAGCATCTCTAGGCTAGAGAGGGGAGAGATCAGCCTGAGCATTTGTGAGAGATACAAAGGCTAGTATAAGGGGCCCTGAAGCTGGCATTCATGTTTGGGCTCCCCACATGCTTTCAATGCTATTGTGTGTGCAGGAGGAGGTGCAACGTAAGGAGTTATCATTGGATTGCCCTGGGCATCCTTGTGATGAAGGTGGTAAAGTCAAGGTAGGTGATGAAAAGTAAATAGTGGAGTGTCATGTACACCCATATGAAGGTGGAGAGAATGTGAAGGAATGCTCTCCTGGTGAGTCTCCCATCCTCCACCCTCCATAAACTGAAGCTCTGCGGTCCATATTCTATTGCACAACAAGCACCCCTGTGCTCGCTAACCTACGTTAGCTTCCGGTCCCCCAATGCCTTAATTTTAAATTTGCATCGTGTTTAAATCTTTTCATGATCTTGCCTCTCCTTATCTCTGTAGCTTTTTCCAGCTGTATAACCCTCCGACAACTCTGCATTCCTCAACTGGTTGGGCTGAATGGCCTGTTTCTGTTCTGTGCTGTATATCCCATGTAATCCTATGTAAAACTCTGACCTCTTTTGTATCCTTCACTCCTTTTGCCTCATCATTGGTGGCTGTTCCTTCAGCTGCCCATGCCCTAAGCTCTGGAATTCTCTCCCTAAACCTTTCCATCGCTCCCTAAACATTTCCATCTTTCCATGTATCACTTCTCTTTTAAGACCCTGCTTAGAACCCACCTCTTTGACCAAGCTTTCATCACCTCTCCTAATCTCTCCTTCTTTAACGAAGGTTTGATTTTTGTCTGATTACATTTTTGTGAAGAACCATGGGACACTTTTCTATGTTAAAACTGCTATATAAATTCAAGCTGCTGTTGCTGGATAGGAAGTAAGAGATCATGTGAATCCCAATTGGTACAGAGCATAGATAAGTGGTGTTGTTCTATCTGTCTACATTGAGGTTGTGGTTGTTGAATTGCAAACTTTCCATTGATTTGGCCTCTTAATCACTGTTCCAACGCAATGCTGTCACATGTAAGGTATGAATTCAGACCTAAGGCAGGTTTTTTTTAAATTCTGAGCAATTCTTTATAATGGGGTCTTACCTGAAATGTTAAACAATCCAACTCTGTCTGCTACTGACTGTCCTGTTGTGTATTTATGGAATTTTCTGTTTATATATCTAGCAATCACATTTATTTTAAAGAATTGACGATCTTGTTGAGTTAAAATGGAATAATTGCCGTTCAGGATGAGGGCAGACTGTGGAGGAATCAAGTACCAAGATGAGCAGCACATGCAAGCAATGCCATGATATTCTCATGATGATTGCAAATCACATGAACATGTTGTGCATTTATCAGCAATAGGCAAAAATGTCCTAACTAACTTTTCAGTGCCCATAATAGTCTGTAAATGGAAGGAAATTCTGACACGTTCTCTATAACTTTTCAAATGACCGTTACATCTATTTAATACACTGGAAGGTTGTTTGAACTCCCAATGTAATCACTGTCTTTAACTTCTGTGTTCATTTGTACAACACATTATTTGATAATTTATTGTAGTGTTTTTCAAGAAACATTTACATTTAGATAGCATCTTATCACATCTCGGAAATCTTCCAAAGCACTTCACATACAATTAATTATGTTGAAGTAAAATCAGTGGGCAAATTAAACAGCTATTTATTGACACATTATCTGACAACAGCATTGAGATGAATGACTAGTAAAGCTATTTTCTTGGTTGAGGGAAAATTGTTGCTCAGGACATCAGGAGATCTCCTATCATTGAATCATGCAATGAGAGCTTTAATGTCTACCTAGAACAATAGACTGGGCCTTAGAGTTTAACATCTCAGCCAAAATTAGCATCTCAGACAAAGCAACACTCCCTCAGTACTCCACTGGCAAGTCAGCCTAATGTATATGCTTAGTTCTTGGGAGTAGAGCTTGTTTCTTACTAGAAACACTAGGTTGGATTTTTTTCCTTCTGCTGTAGAAGGATGGGGGCAGGATGTATGCCCACTACCTTGATGATGACCCTGTCCTATCTTCTGTCCCTTTGAAGTGGGCTGTCTTCTGGCAATGCAGCAGGCCCACTGCTGTAGCAGCAGAAGAGATCCCACTTTAATGAGGCAGAAGAGCTCCAAAGATGCGAGGACTAAAAAAAGTAAGTTTTTGGGGCCCGAAGAGTGGGATAGGTGCCCAAAACTGGGCCCTCTCTCTCCAAAGGGGCTTCAACAGGCCTTCCACCATTGCCGCTAGCATGTCACCTCATCAAAGGCAATCATTCTGAGCAACAAAATACTGAAAATATCGTTCAAAACATTAGATACCTTGAGGCTTCATCGTCAATCATTACAAGACAGATCTTTTGCTTGTAAAAAACTTCCTTCCGGCTCTAATTGCAAAACTGGCAGCAGTCGAGATGTCACACTGACCCACAGACGTCGGGCTGGTGATATGGTGACTTTTACTACCCACCGTCATTGGTGCAAGCAAATGAAGGCAAGGAAATTCACCAAGTTGCTGGGTCCACCTCCCTGCTGTCATTTACATGTGGTATTAGGTTTCCCTGCGGAGAGGAGAAAATCTAAGTTGGGGTGGGGATAGAGCAGTAGGCCTATTTTTTTCTTTCCTTTCCCCTGTTATACCAGCCCAACATCTGTGTGTCATTGTGACATCTCAACTGCTGCCAGTTTTGCAATTAGATGTGGAAGCAAGTTTTTACAAGCAAAAAAATCTGTCTTGGAATGAATGACTTGATGAAACCTCAAGGTATCCAATGTTTTGAACGATATTTTCAGTATCTTGTTGCTCAGAATTATTGCCTTTGATGTGGTGACTTATTTTAGTTGTGTTGGGAAGATAAGTGTTGAACTGAAATTACATGGATAAGAAGGAATCATAGCTGTTCAAATTTCACGTGAAAATAACAGCATTGCATAATGTGAACCATTGGAAAACAATTTTGTGGTTTTCAGCTGAAAAACGAGAGAAAAAAATGAGAAACAGAAGGTGTATCACCAACACTACTTTAGAGCAGACCCAGTAACAAAGCAAATCTAGGTGACTAAACACCTCAGTAACTGAGTCATAGTGAGCGCAACGTTAGAGAGGGCTGGCGTTATTTTATTTCTGTTGCCTCACCTATAAATAGCAATCGCAGGATGTGGTACAAATATTGTTCAATGTGGAAGTACACTGATGTATTCTATATCTTCCACTTCTGCCTTTTAACAGCAGTAAAAGCTTTTCATGCTATGCTGTTATGGATGGAGAAGGTTAATCATCAAATTATTGTTGGTGGCACTTATGTTGCATTAAAGTTTCTGTGAAGACAAATGGGCCTCAGTCCAGTCGTGCTTAATGTTAGAAATGAAACATAACTACCATAAAGATCCATGATCTTGTCTGGGCATGGTGCAGAGGGATGGGTTGTGCTTTTCTGCTGTTTTATTTTTGTACTGTAAAGTATTAAAGCAGAGAACATGCCCTGCTTTGTGTGCATTCATTCTTCTTTGGGCCTTAAGCATAATCTTGGCAACCGGACTGCATAAACCTGGTGAAAGAATATTAACCCATATTCATCTGGTAGCTCCAAAATATGCAACATACCAGAAAACTCAATTATCACTCTGTAAAATTGCACAAATTTTGTTAAAGTATACTATCCAGGGCATAGCAGTTTGCTTGATCGATATCCACCCCCTCCACCACTGACTCACTGTGGCTACAGTATGTAAGATCTGCAGGGTGCACTGCAGCACCCGACCAAGGTCACTTTTGCACCACCTCCTTCCCTGTGGCCTGTACCACCCGGGAGGACAAGAGCAGCAATGGCATGGGAATATCATTGTCTCCAAGTTACCCTTCAAGTCACACACCATCCTCACTTGGATATATATCACCATTCCTTCATTGTCACTGGATCAGTAACCCAGAATTTCTTTTTCATTCATTCTCACGATATGGGCATCGCTGGCAAGGCCAACATTTATTGCCCATCCCTGGTTGCCCTGACAACTTAGTGGCTTGCTAGGCCACTTCAGAGTGGCAATTAAGATTCAACACAATGATGTGGTAGTGGAATCACATATAGCCCGGATAAGGTTTCCTTCCCTATAGGACATTGATGAACCAGTTGGGTTTTTACAACAATCTGATAGCTTCAAGATCACTTTTGCTAATACCAGCTTTTTTTTTTAAACTCGCTATATAATGGTTGAGAAATTGCAGTCAGATGCATCCTGACCACAGATGCCTCCGACCACAAAAAAAAGCTACAAAAATCCCAAAGGAATGAACACTTCTGCTCCAAAGCCAAGATGCGCAGCCCAGCGCAGAGGCCCAGGCATCCCGGGAGGGTACGTGCATCATGTGAACCTGGACCACCAATGAAAATGTAACATTCCCATTCAAACTAATAGTGAGTTCCATTACTATGAATGGGAATACCCCGCAAAACAAAAAAAACACAATACATAAATTTAAAAAACATCACTTATTTAAAATTAATAGAAATTGAATTAAATTAAATGTTTTAGAAAAATGTTTATTTGATTTAAAAAAAAATGTTTTAATATTTTTAATAGTGTTAAAAATAAACTTACCTTAATGGACAGGGTTTTTTATATAAAAATTAGTCATAACATTAATTTTTTTCTATCTTTTAAAACTCTTACGCTGGTAAAAGCAGACCTTATCTGCTTTTACCAGGTGTAAGATTTTTAAGGACATTCGCTGGGCAAGAGTTGGGCAAATAGCCCGAATCTCCGCCCGCGAAGGGGATACGTGTGATCTGTCAAAAGACATTTAGATAGAATGCAACTGCTGGGTTTAGGTGCATGCGCTGTGCGCGCCTAATCCTGGAACTTGCGGGGCCGCTTTGGGCATGTGCGCACATCGTACTCTCCTGGAGATGCCGCAATCTACGGCCCATTATCATTGTGGGAGCACCATCACCACAAAGACTGCAGCGGTTCTAAGGAGAGCATCCAACCTTCTCTGGTCAACTAGACATGAACAATAAATGCAGCTTTGCCAGTGTCATCCATCCCGGGAACAAAAAACAATTATTAATCCTTCAGTATGGATGTCAACATGCATCAAATACACGGATTGCACTGTGATACATCCATGTCATCTGCTGCTAACAAAACAAGAGTACAGAACAGAAGAAAACACTGCCACGAACACCACATGTGTGTAATGGAATTCATTTATAAATTATTCAAGCTTTGCTCTTCACTTGGTTTCTTAAATAATATTACTGACTTGTCACTCTCAGGTATCAGTTGTTCTTTATTAGCTGTAAATTCTTGTTTGCAATATTATTAATGACAAAGTGTTGCTTGTTATCAGGTAGGGTATCATTGTAACTTGGAGTATTAATCTGAGACCCACTAAATATAATAGTACATCTAATGTAGCGCAGGAAACTTGCTGTGAAATTTTCATGTCTGTGCTATTCCATCTCAAAGCGCTTTACAGCCAATGAAGTACTTTTGGAGTGTAGTCACTGTTGTAATGTAGGAAACGCAGCAGCCAATTTGCACACAAGTAAGCTCCCACAAACAGCAATGTGATAATGACCAGATCATATGTTTTTTTGTTATGTTGATTGAGGGATAAATATTGGCCAGGACACCAGGGATAACTCCCCTGCTCTTCTTCGAAATAGTATCATGGGATCTTTTCCATCCACTTGAGAGAGCAGAGAAAGCCTCAGTTTAACATCTCATTCAAAAGACAACACCTCCGACAATGCAGTACTCCCTCAGCACTGCACTGGAGTGTCAGCCTGGATTTTTTTGTGCTAATGTCCCTGGAGTGGGACTTGAACCCACAACCTTCTGATTCAGAGGCAAGAGTGCAACCCACTGAGCCACAGCTGACACTCCAAGCATTATTTAAACTATAGTTTGGTCTTTTGCGAAGATCTTGGGTTCAATTGTTAAATGCAAAAAGCTCTAAACCACCCAAGTTTCCATTTGCTGATTAGCCAAGAAATCTGAATGGAGATGTGTAAAGTCAGGTCACAGCACAAGCATATGGGACTGTGCATGTTCAGACCGATTTTGATGTTTCTCAGTCCAGCTCTCTACCCAGTCTGAACGCAAGCATCAACTGATATTAGTGGAGTCCCTGCATCATTAAGACAGGACTTACAGTTTGTTTAAAGCAGTGCGTGACTTTAACTGCTGGCTCCATGATATCGTGTTTCCAATTAATTTACTTAAATAGTTTGTGGGATTGAATGTATCATGGACTAAACATGTTCATACGAATGGACATTTAATTTATGATAAGATTGAACGGGATACTTTTAACATTAATTTGGGTTTTTCATTCTAAGTCGCCCTGTTAATGAGAGGAAACAAGCTGTCTAAAACTATACTTAAAACAAAGTGCAGTTCTTAATCTAAATGTTTTAGTGAGTGTAACATCTGTACAAGCGTTCCACCCATTTGAGCCTGAAGTATGTAACCTAATTGTGTTTTGCTTTTTTCTTAATGTTTGTGATATCTCCGAGCATGAATGAGAATGACATGTTTCATGTTTTTAAAAAAATGGATAAAAAGAAGTGTCTCTTGGGGACATGATTTAAAAGATTCAACAGCACAAAGTGAATCAGGTGAAGTTACTGCTGCTGCAGGGATGGTATTGATGAAGATGAAAAGAATGAGCCTGTGATTGACAGTTCAGTGCTATTTTATCCTTAAATCCAATCCAACTATTTATTTCTTGTAGATCAAATTTCACTGCAAGCGTCAAAATGCAAAACACACTTCTTATACTATTACCGATGTTATGCATTCTGGATTCAGAATTATCAAGAATCTGGATCAGCTGACATTTCCGTAGCAGAATCGAGGTACGTTCAAATCTTTTTTGTGTTACAGATGAAATCCTTGCTGGCAATTACCTGATCTGATCTAAATAAATTGCTAACAAATTCCAGTTGTACACCTTATATAATCAGTGATGCTTCGCTGTCCTGTTGTATGCAAGGTTGTCATGTATAACCACCTACAGGGCAGATGATTGGGAGTGTTCAAAACATGGTTGGATGGAAGATGCAGGGTACGAGGAAGATGAGCTGCAAAGGCCTGAATGGTCTTAATTTGTATTTGAATTTACGTGATGGAGACAACAGGCTCCTACTCTATCTGAAATGAATTTAGCTGAAGAAGTCAGTAATTGTAATTTAGGAATCTGTCACCATCTTTATTTACCATTTGGCACCGATCCCAATCTGATGTGTCCTCTATTTTTCTGTGTTAGCCTCAAACTAAAATGTGATTTGCTGAATAGTCATCATGAGTATTATAGTAGCCATCACTCCTTTTCCAGCTACTTAGCATGAGTGGCAATAGTCTTCAGAAAATGACATCAGTTGGCAATAAATGAAGCATGGTCATCTGTGACATGAATTAGTAGTGTTACAGATGTATTTGTGATGACGTAGACAAAACATGCTTCTGTACATCTTATTTTTTGGTAATTCTGTCTAAGGAGAGTGATCTCTGCACACTGATGTCCTCTTTCACTTACAGCGAGGTGCCAGTAGCAGTAGGCTCCAATGTGAAAGTGAGGTAGTATAAACTAAAGGGTACAATTCTAAAGAGGGTGCATGAACAGAGAGACCTTGGTATGTGTGCATAAATCGTTGGGCTTCATAAATAGAGGTATAGAGTACAGAAGTGTGGAAATTATGATGAACCTGTATAAAACACTGTTTTGGCCCAATCCCAATATTTTCACTAACTATCCTTACAAAAGTACTTGTTTACCAAATAGTTTCTCAGATGTCGATACAGACCGTCCAAGATGTTTTTTCTTTAATTTAACCCTTTATTTGATGTTCTTGTTTTTGTGTTGTCTCTCAGATACACATAACTAAGTAACTTCAACCACACCGACCACTCAGAACATATTCAAAAATAAACAAGCAATGCAAACATTCAAATGGCAATTTTCATTTGACACACTGGTCATTTTTTCATTCCATTCACCAAATCTAGGGCCTAGAAACAAAGGCCATTGGACCACGAGGCTGGAACTGTTCAGGTCCACTTGTGCATCATGGAATTCTTACTCTGAACTGACGTCGAAATTCAGCTGGTATTTTTCAGCTTGGAAAAACCATAAATAAAAAAACAGGTCTGAAATTTCAGTTGTGGTCCCAGGAGATCCTCAAGGAATATCCTTTTCAACTGCAAGAAATATGGAGGGGACTTTAGGTCTATTGAAGCTTATTTGAGTATCTTGTGATGTTTAAAGTTTTCAAATTCTGGAGTTTGGTTGTTATAGAAACAAAGAAACATAGAAAATAGTGCGGCAGTAGGCTATTCGGCCCTTCGAGCCTGCACCAACATTCAATAAGATCATGGCTGATCATTGACCTCAGTACCCCTTTCCTGCTTTCTCTCCATAACCCTTGATCCCTTTAGCCGTAAGGGCCATATCTAACTCCCCCTTGAATATATCCAATAAACTGGCATCAACAACTCTCTGCGGCAGGGAATTCCACAGGTTAACAACTCTCTGAGTGAAGAAGTTTCTCCTCATCTCAGTCCTAACTGGCTTACCCCTTATCCTTAGACTATGTCCCCTGGTTCTGGACTTCCCCAACATCTGGAACATTCTTCCTGCATCTAAACTGTCAAGTCCCGTCAGAATTTTATATGTTTCTATGAGATCCCCTCTCATCCTTCTAAACTCCAGTGAATACAGGCCCAGTCGATCCAGTCTCTCCTCATATGTCAGTCCTGCCATCCCGGGAATCAGTCTGGTGAATCTTCGCTGCACTCCCTCAATAGCAAGAATGTCCTTCCTCAGATTAGGAAACCAAAACTGAACACAATATTCTAGGTGAGGCCTCACTAAGGCCCTGTACAACTGCAGTAAGACCTCCCTGCTCCTATACTCAAATTCCCTAGCTATGAAGGCCAACAAACCATTTGCCTTCTTCACCGCCTGCAGAACCTGCATGCCAACTTTCAATAACTGATGTACCATGACACCCAGGTCTCACTGCACCTCCCCTTTTCCTAATCTGCCGCCATTCAGGTAATATTCTGCCTTCATGTTATTGTAACCAAAGTAGATAACCTCACATTTATCCACATTATGCTGCATCTGCCATGCGTTTGCCCACTCACCTAACCTGTCCAATCACCCGGCAGCCTTTTAGCGTCCTCCTCACAGCTCACACTGCCACCCAGCTTAGTGTCATCTGTAAACTTGGAGATATTACATTCAATTCCTTCGTCCAAATCATTAATGTATATTGTAAATAGCTGGGGTCCCAGCACTGAGCCCTGCGGTACCCCACTAGTCACTGGCTGCCATTCTGAAAAGGACCCGTTTATCCCGACTCTCTGCTTCCTGTCTGCCAACCAGTTTTCTATCCACATCAGTACATTACCCCCAATATCATGTGCTTTAATTTTGCATACCAATCTCTTGTGTGGGACCTTGTCAAAAGACTTTTGAAAGTCCAAATACACCACATCCACTGGTTCTCCCTTGTCCACTCTACCAGTTACATCCTCAAAAAATTCTACAAGACTATCAAGCAGGATTTTCCTTTCATAAATCCATGCTGACTTGGACCGATCCTGTCACTGCTTTCCAAATGTGCTACTATTTCATCTTTAATAATTCATTCCAACATTTTCCCCACTACTGATGTCAGGCTAACCGGTCTATAATTACCCATTTTCTCTCTCTCTCCTTTCTTAAAAAGTGGTGTTACATTAGCTACCCTCCAGTCCATAGGAACCGATCCAGTGTCAATAGACTGTTGGAAAATGATCACCAATGCATCCACTATTTCTAGGGCTACTTCCTTAAGTACTCTGGGATGCAGACTATCAGGCCCTGGGGATTTATTGGCCTTCAATCCCATCAATTTCCCTAACACCATTTCCCGCCTAATAAGGATTTCCTTGAGTTCCTCCTTCTCACTAGACCCTCGGTCCCCTAGTATTTCCGGAAGGTTATTTGTGTCTTCCTTCGTGAAGACAAAACCAAAGTACATGTTTAACTGGTCTGCCATTTCTTTGTTCCCCATTATAAATTCACCTGAATCTGACTGCAAGGGACCTATGTTTGTTTTCACTAATATTTTTGTTTTCACAAAGCTATAGAAGCTTTTGCAGTCAGTTATTATGTTTCCAGCAAGCTTCCTCTCATACTCTATTTTTCCCCTCCTAATTAAACACTTTGTCCTCCTCTGCTGTATTACAAAATTCTTCCAGTTCTCAGGTTTGCTGCTTTTTTGGGCCAATTTATATGCCTCTTCCTTGAATTTAACACTATCCTTAATTTCCCTTGTTAGCCATGATTGAGCCACCTTCCCCATTTTATTTTTACTCCAGACAGGGATGTACATTTGTTGAAGTTCATCCATGTGATCTTTAAATGTTTGCCATTGCCTATCCACCGTCAACCCTTTAAGTATCACTCGCCAGTCTATTCTAGCCAATTCATGCCTCATACTGTCGAAGTTACCTTTCCTTAAGTTCAGGACCCTAGTCTCTGAATTAACTGTGTCACTCTCCATCTTAATAAAGAATTCTACCATATTATGATCACTCTTCCCCAAGGGGCCTCGCACAACAAGATTGCTAATTAGTCCTTTCTCATTACACATCACCCAGTCTAGGATGGCCAGCTCCCTGGTTGGTTCCTCGACATATTGATCTAGAAAACCATCCCTAATACACTCCAGGAAATCTGCCTTCTCCATCGCATTGCTACCAGTTTGATTAGCCCAATCAATATGTAGATTAAAGTCACCCATGATAACTGATGTACCTTTATTGCACGCATCCCTAATTTCTTGTTTGATGCTGTCCCCAACCTCACTACTACCGTTTGCTGGTCTGTACACAACTCCCACTAGCGTTTTCTGCACTTTGGTATTCCGTAGCTCCACTCATACCAATTCCACATCTTCCAAGCTAATGTCCTTTCTTACTATTGCATTAATTTTCTCTTTAACCAGCAACGCCACCCCACCTCCTTTTCCTTTCTGTCTATCATTCCTAAATGTCGAATACCCCTGGATGTTGAGTTCCCAGCCTTGGTCACCCTGGAGCCATGTCTCCGTGATGCCAATTACATCATACCCGTTAACTGCTATCTGCGCAGTTAATTCGTCCACTTTATTCCGAATACTCCTCGCATTGAGGCACAGAGCCTTCAGACTTGTCTTTATAACACATTTTGACCCTTTAGAATTTTGCTGTAATTTGGCCCTTTGTGCTTTTTGCCTTGGGTTTCTCTGCCCTCCACTTTTACTTTTCTTCTTTCTATCTTTTGCTTCTGTCCTTCTGTCTCCCTGCATAGGTTCCCACCCCCTGCCATATTAGTTTAATTCCTCCCCAACAGCACTAGCAAACACTCCCCCTAGGGCACTGGTTCCGGTCCTGCCCAGGTGCAGACTGTCTGGTTTGTACTAGTCCCACCTCCCCCAGAACCAGTTCCAATGTCCCAGGAATTTGAATCCTTCCCTTCTGCACCACTCCTCAAGCCACGTATTCATCTGAGCTATCAAAATAACCATTCCAATAATGAGTATTACAAACTTAAATGAGTGAAGTGTACAGAGCACCTCCTCTTCTGTGTAATTTTCTGATTAAAGCTAAATTCCTACCCTTGCAGCGTTCATGTAGCATTTCTAAGGGAACATAAAAAGCAATGGGTCAATTTTTTGAAACAAAGCTATTTGCGACTCAAAACTTTATGACACTAATGGCTTTTTCATAACTGTGATGATTTTTTTTTCAAAGCATAAAATCACAGTTGCCACAGGAGGCTTATAGCATTTCCTTCTTGCAAAGAAAGTCCAGAATGTTCTTTCTCCCATCACTCTTGTGATATTGTAGTGCTTTATTGGTAACAAAAATCCATACCATGGCTGCATGTTGTCATGAAGGGAGTCAGAAAACGTTGCTGTCTAAAGTGAATTATTATGTAGGAAAAAGTTTTCCACTTAACTGGGTGCTCCCTGGTGATCAGATGGTTTATTCAAGGCTCTGTTTTCAGCATTGGTAAGTTTAACATTTTTCAGGTCTATAAATTGTGACATTCACCATTCGCATTTGAAGTTCCCTTTGACAGTTTAGATACCATGGGCTGGAGGTTTGTTTTGATGCCGCCTCGGTTAGTGCCCCGGAGGGACGGTAATGGCTCTGGAAATGGGTATCACCTGGGCGGCCAAATTCCAGCGCCCCGCTGGGACATTTAGTGCTGGCTTTGCAGCAGCGCTGAGCAGTACCGCCTGGGAGCGTCGCGCCGGTGTGCAACACGCCCGGTTTTGACAGCGTTGTGAAATTTGGTTGGAGCAGCACCTGTAGCACCCCGTAGCGGGACCGCCTGGGAAAGCGGGTGGTCTGAGCTGTCCCGGCGGTGGTGAGGGAACGAATGACTGCATGAGGTAAGTGTGATTGTTTTCCTTTGTTTTCTTTTTGCGATTTATCTTTATTTGGGGTCGGTAATATATTGGGTATGTTTTCGGTGTTTCGTGTCCCAATTTATTTTGTTGCAGGGAGGCCTCTCTTCGGGTGCTCCGAGGCCAGCTCTTTAGCAATGGATTTTCAGTTGCTCACCCGGCCTTGCGCCCTAAGAGAGGTGTGGAACGTCTCCCTTAGCGCTCCGCTCCTCACTCAGGGCCCAGCTGCTGAATTTTGTGGATGCAGACGCAAACCATTTCCCGGTGCAAAATGTACTGCCCTGCCGCCATTAGCACCCTAAGAAGCCTCCAGCCATATGTATCTGCTAAATTCTCATCATTTCATTGTAGAACACAGCAGGGAAATGGCAGTACTCAAATCAACATTTATTAGAAAATATGGACCTCGTGATTGTGCAGTAGTTTCCATTGCAACAAGCTATGATGATGTGGCAACTGTCATGAAGAATTTTCAAAAGCATTGATCCCACTGAAGGATGGCATTGTGCTGCAGTACACTCAGGTCCAAATGCGCTCTGCCATGGATGGGTCAGATAAAGGCTCATGTCTGTGATTCTCCAAGAATTATGAAGCACAATCATGCCATCTTGAAAGACACCCAGCCAGGGCAATAGAACTTTACACTGGCAGGTGAGGAAAATCAGAGGAAGTCACTCTGACTCAATTACCGTTACTTCCGAGGGTGGGAGGATTAGCAGGGGTACAGGAGCAGGTTTTGGGAGTCTCGTGTCTGGCATGCGGACGATGTGGCCTGCCCAGCTTCAATGCTGGGGATGTTGGCCTGGACGAGGACACTAATGTTGGTGCGTCTGTCCTCCCAGGGGATTTGTAGGATCTTGCGGAGGCATTGTTGGTGGTATTTCTCCAGCGACTTGCAGTGTCTGCTGTACAGACACGAGACTCCCAAAGCAAGCGCCCTACTCAGAACTCCTTCATGGCAATCGAGCCAAAGGTGGACAGAGAAAACGTTACAAGGACACACTCAAAGCCTCCCTGATAAAGTGTAACATCCCGACTGACACCTAGGAGTCCATGGCCAATGACAGCCCTAAGTGGAGGAAGTGCATCCGGGAGGATGCTGAGCACCTCGAATCTCATCGCCGAGTGCATGCAGAAAACAAGCGCAGGCAGCGGAAAGAACATGCGGCAAACCTGTCCCACCCTCCCTTACCCTCAATGACTGTATGTCCCACCTATGGTAGGGACTGTGGCTCTTGTATTGGACTGTTCAGCCACCTAAGGACTCATTCTAAGCGTGGAAGCAAGTCTTCCTCGATTCTGAGGGACTGCCTATGATGATGAGGAGCAGGTTGCCTGTCCAATCTTTCATCTGAGAGTAATGTTTGACATGAAGACACCTAAGAATGAGGATAAGAGGACAAAGCCTGAAATAAATTGGACTCATTAGTCCCCAATAAGTGAAACGAGAGCTAAGTGCTGCAATCGAAGGAAGCTACATTTGAGCAAAGATGATATAATCCCTAAAGTTCTTTGGTCAAGAGCGTTCTAATAATTTAAGCAATCTTAGCTTTTATAGACTGGGTGACAACACATGTTGGCTGGGTGAAATTTTGTCAGAAATAATATTGTATTAATCTTTACATAAAAAGCTGGGTTTCAGTCAGAGATTCATTTTGAAATCTTGCAGAAAAAAGCAATTTGTTTCAGTGATAGCTTCTCAGTAATGCAAAAATGGAATTGCCACTTTAGTGACTCTGGTTCATTTGATCAGAAAAATCAAATGCTGCTCTAAACAAGGTAAAGATTTTCTGAAGAAAAAGCTCAAGAAAACAATCAGTCAAATGTCTCATTTGGTTATACTGCGGCAGATAATGCTCGTTAGAAGTCAGAATCACTTTGTTATAGGACGCTTATGAAATCCTAGGCTTTGTGGTGCTCTCCTGATAAGAAGCAGTAATTAGCTGGAAGTATTCATGATCAAAACATATTCCTTACTCCAACTTTCTTTAACACTTTCCAATTAGTGAATGTTGTATAAGTTTAAATCAAATTGCCGTGTATTAGCCAAAACATTTCAAAGTTTAATATTTAGTTGACAATTCACCAAAGGGCTTTGAGAACAATTCTTTTCATTCATTTTGATATATTGCATAATAAACTAACAATATATTAAGTAAAAATGAAAGGCAAAAAGTAATACCAGTTGTCTAGTATGGGTTTAATTTGATTTTTTACAGTATATCTTTCCACATAAAAAATATGTATTTCCTGAATTTCTTAACTGATTTGGGGATAATAATTATTTTTGAATTCTGTGTATGTTGCATGCACAGGATCATCTGTCCTTTGATTCAAATCTGTTGTGTTACAATTGAGTGATTACAAAAGTGAAAAAGACAGTTACAGTTTCTCAAAGAGGTCTGTTATGTTTATGGGTTTTTACTTCAGACAGTTTTCTCAGACAAGCCCTAGGCAAGCACTTGTTCTCCAGGGACCAGAGTGTGCTTTTACCTGCCCAATAACAAGGTACCTTTCAACACGCACTGGGGTCAAACTGAAAACTCATCAAACTATCCCACGCATGACCCATCTGTTCTTGCAAATAGCTGCCCCATCTACAACCTCCATTTCCTCCTTGAACTTTTGTTATTGCCTCCCAAATCCATGCCCATCTTCCCCACAACATGTTTGAAGCTCTCTAATCAGGTTTATGCCCCTGTCACAGCATTGAAACAGCCCTTGCCAACATTACAAATGACATTCCTGAGTGACTGTGACCATGGTGCACAATCCCTCTTCTTCCTTATTCACCTGATCAGCAGAAATTTCCTCTAATTAACTTTTGGGACGACCGAAACCATGGTAACCTTGGCTTCCTGTTTGACCCTGAACTGAGCTTCGGACCCTATCACTTAAACTGCCTACTTCTACCTCTGTAATATTACCCATCTCTGTCTTCTTCAGCCCATCTGCTACTGAAACCCTCATCCATGCATTTTTTTCCCTCCAGACTCGACTATTCCAATTCTCTCCTGGCCAGTCTCCCACCTTACACCCTCCATAAACTTGAGCTCATCTAAAACTCTGCCTCCTGTATCCATCTCGCACCAAGTCCTGTGCTCACTGACTTACATTAGCTCCCGGTTCAGCAACGCCTCAAATTATCCTTCTGAGAACTCTGCGTTCCTCCAATTCTGGTCTCTTGTGCCTCCCCCATTTTCATCACTCCACCATTGGTGGCTGGGCCTTCAGCTGCCTAGGCTCTAAGCTCTGGAGTTCCCTCCCTAAACCTCTCTGCCTCTCTGCTTCTCTTTCCTCCTTTAAGACGATCATTAAAACCTACCTCTTTGACAAATCTTTTGGTCACCTATCCTAATATCGCCTTATGTGGCTCAGTGTCAAATCTGTCTGATAACGCTCCTGCGAAGCGCCTTGGGATGTTTTAATACGTTAAAGGCACTATATAAATGCAAGTTGTCATTATATTTCAGTTTCACATATTTGGAAGATGGTTCACACCCCAGTAAACCACGGCAGTAAACCAGACAGTACATTAAGTTATCAAACAGAATACAACAAGTACAACAACTTGTATTTATAGAGTGCCTTTAACGTAGTGAAATGTCCCAAGGCGCTTCACAGGAGTATTGTGAGATAAAAATTTGACACCGAGCCGCGTAAATAGAAATTAGTGCAGAGGTATGTTTTAAGGAGAGTCTTGAAGGAGGAAAGAGAGGCAGAGAGATTTAGCCAGGGAGTTCCAGAGTTTGGGGCTTAGGCAACAGAAGGCACGGCCATCAATGGTTGAGAAATTATAATCAGAGATGCTCAAGAGGGCAGAATTAGAGGAGCGCAGACATCTCGAGGGGTTGTGGGGCTGAAGGAGATTACAGAGATAGGGAGGGGCGAGGCCATGGAAGAATTTGAAAATAAGGATGAGAATTTTGAACCGGAAGCCAATGTCGGTCAGCAAGCAAAGGGGTGATGGGTGAGCAGGACTTGGTGCGAGTTAGGACATGGGCAGCCGAGTTTTAGATCACCTCTAGTTTACATAGCTTATTTAGCAGTAAATGGATAAGTCAACAGTAGGTGGATCTGTCACAAAGTCCCGAGATATTAATCATCAGTGGCAATTTGCTACTGAGTTTCCGCACAGTCTATAGTCTATCTCGAATTCGCCGATGGCCTCAGACAGATTACTCAATTTGTAAGCTAAAATAAACTTTCTTGAGCTTAAAAAGAGCTGTCAATCAAACATACATTTTAAAAAACATACCCAGGATGATTGTAGTTAAATTAAGTGGCTCAGATACCTGACACATCTAAAACCGGCACAATTTTAGTCTTTTTATGCTTCACAAACTGGTGCAGACGTGGTGTGAAGGAGCACAGAATTGGGTGGAGACAGCAGTCAGAAGGTTCTGATGCTGTTGGCTAGGCCTCTAAAGCCTGCAGTCGCACTCCTGTTTTTGCAGCCAGATCCCAGCACAAGGCCCTGCCAGGGGACTAGCCTGCATCAGGATTGTACAAATGGTCCTGAGCATGATGTGTGAGTGGTTCCCTTCCCTTTCAGGCACATTAGCCCATCTTTACTCTTTATAGGTTCTGAGGGACATTCTACGTATTGTCTATAGCTACAAAAGTCTGCTTGTTGAGTAGAAGTTTTGTTTTAATGGATCACAATATTTGACCACGCTTCCCTGAAAATATTGACCTGGTCCTCTCCCTCCTTTTTCTCACTCATAATTGAGGTTGGGGTTATTACAGTCCATTCAGAAGTCTGAATTATCCTGGGAAGGTGGCAGGATGTGTAGGCTGCTGGTTAAAATGTCGGAAGTGTCTTCAATATTGTTATTGCAGAGTGAGAGAGATTTGGATTAACTGCCTTGTGGGCTCTTTTCCTCAATAAATTAAAAGGAATCAAATATGAATTTTCCTTTAATGCATGTTAGATATTGGTTTAATATAACTGGAAGAATTGGAGGGCAATCCCTTCCAACTTCTGATATTACTGCAGATGTGCTGTCTGCATTGTGTATGAGTAGCAATGAAAATAGATAAGAAAAGTTTGACTTAAATGATCTCAATCTGCTACACTAGAAGATGAACCATATAAGCCATCTCTCCAAGTTTTCAAAAATATTAAATTACATCAGTATTATAGCACAGAAATAGGCCATTCAACCCAACTAGTGTATGCCAGTGTTTATGCTCCACAAAACTGCCATGAACCTTCAGGAAGTTACTCATAGTTCCTAAAGTACTCTGGATGGAAGTATCATTGATCCCTTTTGTCCTGCTCTTGAGATTTGAGGCTGCTAATATCATATAGAAGTCTGCCTCGAGACTATTTGTTGTTTGTAGAATTCTCCTGAAAGGAAGAGGCAGATTGCAAAATGTTATTCCCAATGGGGACTCTCCCCTTTATTTGTTAGAGGAGGAGGAACAGCAGAGAACCAAGGAAGCCAGGCTTATAGTGCAGCACCACAGGAGATCCAGATCACATAGCAATTCATCATAGGCGGTCCCTCGAACAGGGATGACTTGCTTCCACATGAGTTCACAGATGTTTCAATGAAGGATCCGATACTCCAGTCCTTAACTCCAATTGAGGGGGTGGAAGTTGCCTGTGCGTGGATTTTTTCAACGTGTGGTAACCATTGCACATCAGCCACCACACGGGCTTCACAGAGCTACGCCTTTATCCAATGGCAAGGGTTAACCAGGACGACTGGAGACCTGCTCTGCTGCACGGACCGAGTGCACACACATATCGCAGTGTGGGCTGGCCCGTGCTGCCCCTGGGCCCTCGGCTCTTCTGGGCCCTGTACCCTCATTTGCCGCTCCTCCACCACAAATATTCACCGCACCTCCCCCACGATTACTAGTGGATGAGTCAACATCAAGACATATCAAAGCCTGGAAAAATGGACGTAGGTTCCTGAGAGAAGGGGCTCCTCGGGTATATCAGTGTAAATTAAAGGACACTGGGGCATGTCCGTATTAGTTAATGGGATACAGGGCATATCTGTGTTAGTTAAAGGGATACAAGGGCATATCCGTATTGGTTAAGTTAGCGTAGTGATGTGCCATGGTTAACTGTAATGTATGTACAGAAGGTCTGCCCACCAACAGGGGGCACTACCGTCGAAGGTCCTAAGGTCATAGGTACACTCGTGCTGGGCCCGGTATATAACCTGAACTTCACCTTTGTATCTTCACTTCGGGAAGCCATTAAAGACTGACCAGTTTACACCTAGTCACTGACCCACAGTATGGAGGTCATTGTATCATTTCATACACTACAACTGGCGACGAGGCAAGTACGAACCCAAGCAAAAGTATGACGAGCACAACATGATCGAGTACTGTTGGAATTCTCGAGAGATTCAATGAGGGACAGGATTGGGGAGATTTCATGGATCATCTTGACCAGTATTTTGTGGCAAATGACCTAAACAAAGCCGAGGATGCAGAGAAGCGCAGGGCAGGTCTTCTCACCGTCTGTGGCCCCACGATCTATCCACTCATCAAGAATCTGCTCTCACCCACTCTTCCTACAGAAAAGGATTACAAAGAACTGTGTGCTCTAGTTCGGGAACACCTTAAACCCACGGAAGGATTCCTCATATCCAGGTATCGCTTCTATATGCACGTTCGTCCAGAAGACCAGGACGTAGCGGCATTTGTTGCCAACCTGAGACGTCTAGCAGGGCCTTGCAAATTTGGGCCTGCGTTGGAAGACATGCTGCGTGACTTTTTCATGATCGGGGTCAACCACGAGATGATCTTAAGTCTGCTGGCTGCGGAGACGCCGGATGTCAGCAAGGTCATCACCGTCGCCCAGGCTTGCATGTCCACCAACAGGGGGCACTACCATCGGAGGTCCAAGGATCATAGATACACTCGTGCTGGGCCCGGTATATAACCTGAACTTCACCTTTGTATCTTCACTTCGGGAAGCCATTAAAGACTGACCAGGTTACACCTAGTCACTGGCTCACAGTACGGAGTTCATTGTATCATTTCATACACTACAGTAACCATAAGCTGTTGTTTGTTGGATTGTATCAGGGAAGAATTTCCTCGAGCTTTTCCCTGATGTTGGCCAGTTTTATGTGTGGCACAGGACTCAGCAGTTGGGAGATGTCACTGCCAGTGAATGGAGGAAGCATTGATAGGCCTGGGTTTCTCACCTTCCTATTTGTAAATTTGAAGGAGGGTGGCTATCCATGTGAGTGAAATAGCGATATTTGGGAGGAGCATGGAGCTTTACATAAACGGTTTGATGTGCAGCAGCATACACTAAACTCATTAATATTCACCGTTTTTTAGAGTTAGTTTCTGATACAAACAAACAACTACCCTTTCATCTAAAGGATTTATTACCCTCTGAAGTGGCAGCTTTATTACAACACAGAAGTAGGCCTGGGTTTCTATGTATTTTGTTTGCCTCCTCCCCTCCTCCTGTAGCCCGTCCTTCTCGGGAATTGTGCGCAAGCTTTTCTGCATTGCAAAAGAATGCCGGCTATTATCAATCACGGGAGTCGAAGTTAACAACTATTTGAGAATTCTCACAGAGATAGTGAGACTTCAATAGTCGTGTAGATATTGTAGGATGCTGCATCCATTTAATTGCAATGTGCACGTATCACTACAGTTCACGGTGCACAGGATGATATCTGTACATTTGTGAATGTACTTCTATAGTGAATATAGGCCGACTGTCCTAACTGTAGAAAATATGCATTAATGGCAGCTTATAACCATAGCACTTATCAACCTCGTGGAATTATTAAACACTGGTCAGCATTATAAAGGGGTACTGGGGGTTAGGGAGTTTCCTCTCTGACAACCTGTGCCACTTCCTTCTGCATGGTTCTAGCTGCTGTATTGGCAGGTTTCTTGCCGCTCACTGACACTTTTTTATGCCACTCATCTGGCTCAGTGGGTGCTCTGGCCACCCGGTAATAACAACAACAACTTGTATTTATATAGCGCTTTTAACGTAGTGAAACGTCCCAAGGCTCGTCACAGGAGTAGTATGAGATTTTTTTAAACTGACACCGAGCCCCATAAAAAAAATTAGGGCACGTGGCCAAAAGCTTGGTCAAATTTTAAAGAGCGTCTTGAAGAAGGTAGAGGGGTGAAGAAGTTTAGGGAGGAAATTCCAGAGCTTAGGGCCTAGGTAACAGTGGCATGACCACCAACGGTTGAGCGATTATAATTAGGAATGCTCAAGAGGGCAGAATTAGAGCAGATATCTTGGGTGGTTGTGGGGCTGGAGGAGATTACAGTGATAGGGAGGGAGCGAACCCATGGAGGGATTTGAAAACAAGGATGAGAATTTTGAAATCAAGGCATTGCTTAACCAGGAGCCAATGTAGGTCAGCGAGCACGATATGCTTCCAAGGGCGATAGGCAGGTGGTCCCGCCACCCGGCGATGGGCCCTTGGATACATACCGTGACCACACCATCGGCGAGTATGGGGCGATTCGTCATACCCCGCCGATTTTTGGGCACCACCGCCGCTACCACTTAGTGGGTGGCCTGAAAATCTCCCCCAGTTAATGGCGTTCAAAGTTCATTTCTGTTAGTCTAATTTGTTCTATTAAACATTATTACCAGTAATCCAGTGGAGGAGAAGCCAGTCCAAGATGTTAAGACGTTCCAGAAAATGGAAATTGATGCCAGTTTTTCATACATGATGCAGCGATAAAAGGCAATTAATTTTTTTGTCCACTTTATGCAAATAAAATTGTCTCAAGTAGTGCATTACTGCACTTATGAACTATCCTCATGATTTCCCCACAGTGAGTTTTCAGGCATAGCTGGGGCCATCTGGGAAGGAGCGCAGCATGAACATAAGACAGAGGGTCAATGCACCTCTTAGCAGCAGCTCCACAGCGCTATAAACAACAGACTGGAAATAAACTGTCTGCTTTCTGGTTCAGGGAATGACAATTATTGCTGTGGGATCTAAATAACAGGAAAAGGCAAAATTTGTAAACAAGCAATTAGGATTTTCAAGGAATTGTTAAGTTAATTAGGACAAATTAACAACAAATTAGGATCAACAGTACACTCCATGTAAATGTTTGCATTGATATATTTATCAGTTGTGTTTCATATGTACATGGGGCTGTTAATCATTTTTAATCCAATCTTCTCCTTCTTAGGCAGTCCTCCGGAGTTGAGGATGATTTGCTTCCACACTAATAAGAGTTCTAAGGTGACAGATAAGACCAATGCGGGATCTACAGTCTCCATCACAGGTGGGGTAGTTGGTGGTTGAAGGGATGGGTGGGTGGGGTGCCTGGGTTGTCGTGCGTTCCTTCCGCTGTTTGTGCTTGGCCTCCGCATGCTCCAAGCGAAGAGACTCGAAGTGTTCGGCGCCTTTTCGGATGCTTCTCCTATAGCAGGGCTCAGCTGTTGCCCTGTGAAGTACACAGGTGTCATTGACCACGGTTGTCTAGGGTAGCCTTGATCTCCAGTATCTACCCAGACAGTTGCCTTTATGAGGTCAAATAGTGCAGCGTAGAGGCCTGCCATAAACCAAAGGCATCATGGTAGCTTCCAGGAATGCGAGCATTTACTTGCATGATTCCTATTGACCTAGCTGATGGGATTGATGTCTGGAGTATGAATCGCCAAGTGGTTACATTCTATTATACCTTGTAATTTGGGGAGCCCTGCAACCAGGTGAGATTGTCGTACTCATGTTGCCTATGGAGAAGTGAGTAAACTGCCTAACTGTAGCAAATAATGTATCCATGACTTGCTGGATGCAGCTGTGCACAGCTGATTGACTAATGTTACTAATGTCCCCAATGGCAGGCTGCAATGACGCTTTAGCATAAAAGTTCTGGACTGTAGTGACCTTCACAGCTATTGCCCATGCAGTGCCTGTGGTGGCGGGCACTGTAGGTTGGGTTGCAGCATGTGACGCAGGCTAATGACTTCCCTCGCAAAGTTCAGCTCATTTACGTACTGCTCCTGGCTCAGCTGGATGTAGGGGCACCTTGCTCTGTCTGCTTTGGAGTGCAGGAATCAGGTGATATGTGCCTTTTGTGTGTCTGACCAGCCAAGCTTTGCTCCTCCTCTTCCTCCAAACAACAAAAATGCAGGGCTATTCCCAATGGAAAATTTGTTGTGGTCTCTTGGGGCAAAAGTGGGAGTCCCACAGCAAAAACATTAATAATAGGCCTTCTATGAATCCTTTGAAGTAGCAGCTGGCCCATTAAATGCACTTCGGCAATTCACTTCCCACCTAGTACCCCTGTTTTATGTTTTATATTGGTGTGATCTACATGCAGCATTATTGTTCATATGACAACGTCACATCATTATTGGCTCATTTTAAATGCCCGTCCACCTCCAGGATTGGCCGGAATTAGCGGTCAAGAGAATCGGGTGGGTGAGAATCTAGTCTTCTGGATCTCCACGCCAGTATGAAGAGACAACTGCAGGGTGTGAAGTACCTGCATGATGGGCTAGACAAATGAATGTCAGCACTCCCATTACCAGCACAGCTTGCCTGCTGAGCAATTTAAACACCTCATCATTGTAGGTGTACAATTTACCTCAGGAATTTATTTAATTATTCTAGGGGAAATAATTCAATGTCAAATAATTCAATGTCATTCAAGGCAACATGCTTTTTAAGATAGTGTTAAATTCCTGAGTTTGTCGTGTCATTCATGAACAACCCAGCTACAGGCATTGCTTTTGAAAAATCTAATTAGCTAAAATCTGTAAATTAAATATAGCAGGTATTATTTTCCGAAGCATCTATATAAATAGAGGTCATGAGCCACGGAGCACCAGATGTGAGTGAGTTATTAGCCTTTGCCCTGTACGGACTGTGCAAACATCGATATTGAGACATACAATCACAACAGTAACTGTTAAAACTTACATCCATTGAGTACTGTGGATCTGTTTAAAAAAACACAGCTGCCCAACAGGTCCTGGCTGCTGATATGGTGCTCGCATCTACGACCTGCATTCAGCAGGATTTGCAGCACTAGAGCTGATGTGTAATGAATTACCTTTAATTCTGTTTGTAAAACTGTACAGTGGATAATTGCAAAGAGCAGCCGAGCTGATAGAAAAGAAAACTCCCTCTTTGGCACAGGGGATCAATGAAGAGATGATTAAATGAGTGTATCTTTTTGTAATCAAATATCACTAAAAAGATCCCAGGGCTCATTATTAAAAGCTCACTTGGGTTTTGCATTTGCATTTTCCTGTAATTTTTACGGTATCATTTAGTGTAAACCCAGGGAGTTCAGAGGCTTAGACAATCCGAGGAAGCACAGATTTGGTTCCACTCTTCCCTGCTGTTTTGATGAAACTGGTGGCAGGTGTGTTGTACTTAATCCCAGCATCCCATTCCCTGGACGCCGGCCAGTCTGAATTAGTCAGCCCCTGCAGCTGCCCAGTCTTTTCAGAAGTACTGGACACTGCAAGGTAAGGCCATGTCAGCTATGGGGACAGACGGTACAACTGCATTATCTATAATCCGAGCTAATTCCTCTACAGTAACACGATATTAATAGGGCAGCAGTTGCGTCAGTTTCCTATTAAACAAACAGCTGATTTTGAAACTAATGTAACTTATTTTTGCACTGCAGACATCTGTGCTATCGTTTACAGCCACTCCAGACTTAATTACCTTTTATTATCCGGGAAAGGTAAATAATGGAATTCATGGAATCTGCTAATTTGTTATGGATTCCATTGTGGTTTTGAAAATTTCATTTTTTGGGGGGGAAAGTGGTCTTTAGTTTTATAATAAACTAAAGACTTGCTCAGCATTTACTCCCAGGCTGGTAATGTTATAAATGATGTGTGATGGGTCAAATGGAAAGCTGATTCATTTTCCTTTATTTAAAATTTGATATTTTTCTCTTTATTAAAATCTTTTATATTGACCAAGATTAGGAGGAACCAGCAATAGAATGGAAGAATATTTGTACCCGAGCCCAATGCAGCATCAAGGACAGGGGAATATTCTGCCACTAATGTGGAGAATGGAAGTCACGCTCTACAGCAGCTGGGGTGGTGTTTTGTTGGGATTAAGGCACATGGTGGTTGAAATAAATCTTAGGCAATAGTACAAAACGAGCAATGGTGAGTCAGTAGTCCACCCAATTTTCAGTGGAGAAGAAAATCAAGCAGCATGTAAAACAGATCGCCAATGGGCTACCGCCCATTTGTGCTAGCGCCCATTGTGCAATACTGCCCAAGGCGAATATCAGCTCCATTATCTTATCAATGCTGTCCCTGACCTGGAAGTTCTTGGCCTTGACAGTGGACAACTATTCCAATTTCAGGCCTGATAAGTACAAAAGTTCAGTCAAAAAATGGCATGGGTTAGATGTGAAGCAGAACTGCCCTAAAGAAAAGAATCTGCAACCACCCTAATCTATTTAAACCTCATTGTTGAAGGGTAGAAAACAGGTAGAGGAATTATATTGGTGGGGGGAGTGTCCTGAGTGGTGTGCCCCAGGGACCAGTATTATAAATATTGCCGTTTCTAATGAACATCAATGACTTGAATTCAGAAACTCGATGCAAATTGATTAAATATGCAGATGATACCAAACTAAGAGGGCACTTGATTCTGAGGAGGCAGCTCGAGAAATACAAAATTAATTGGACAAAATATGTAAGCGGGCAGAGCAATGGCAGGTGAAATTTAATCGGGACAAACCTAAGGTATTGCACATCAGAAAAAAAATGGTGACACATACTCCATTTTGTAAAAGCAGAAGGTGAAATGTAATTTCTCAGCCACTGCAGACCAGCAATCAACAAAGCCAATAGAACACCAAACTATAAAGTCAGAATAGTATGATACAAGTCATGCTCAAACTATACAATGCTCTGGTCAGACCACACCTTGAACACTGTCCAGTTCAGGTCATCAAGACATAAGGAGGTAGCTCAGAAGAGTCATGTCAGAGATCTGAGGTCTGAGGAAAGAGTAGAAAAGCTTAATTTTTTCAGCCTTGAAAGGGGAAGACAGAAAGACATTGAAAAGGTAGATTCAGAAAAGTGCTTCCATCTAAATTGCAAGAGTAGGAAAAGGGGACACACATTCAAACCAGTGAAAGGCAAATAAAAAATTCTTCATATAGAGTGATCAACACATGGAATGGGATTCTGGGGAAACTTGTGGAGGTGAAAATCCTGGCATTATTTAAGAAACAATTGGATGCTGTGGGGTCTTTCTACATGGATGGACTAAGATGTCAGCATCTGAAAAAGAGACACATTAACATTTCAGGTGAGACTATTGATCAGAATACAAGGGTCCCACCCAAAACATGGTGTACTCAAGTCACTGTAATGCAACTTGAACCCACAACCTTCTGACTCAGAGGCGAGTGTGCTACCCACTGAGCCATGCAAAACATAAATCTGCCTTTTTCCTTTAGATGCCGACCTACGATGTACTTCCAACTTTTTCTAGTTGTGTTTCAGTGTAGTTGCCCGATTCTAATGAAGGTACAATTATACTATTTCACTTTTATTCTGAAACTAATTGAAACGATATGGCACGTATGGTTCGTTACATAGTAATAATCGACATGTGCAAAACATTCAGAGCACCAAACAATTAACAATAGTCTTGACATAATTCATTGCATATTGAAGTTGAGCTCTAGGCACAAAAACACATGCTTTGATGTTGTTGGCTTCTTTTCACGCCCTTCTTTGGGAATTATATGCTATCTGAGCATTTGTTATATAGCATGGTTGACTAGGAGGGTAATTGTAAATGTGATTGTATTACATCAAATTGGGAATACCAATTTTTAACCTAGTACAGAGGTTGTCTTGCTCTTTTTAAGGGAGGTGGAGGTATTAATCGCAGAGATAAATATTTCCATCCTTCCAGCCTTTCATCATTATTGTGCCGATAGTGGACATACCTTTGTTTATATCATGTTGGTGCTGCAGTTGCCTCACCTTGAAGGCAAACCCACTATTCTTCATGTTTAGCACTCCTTCTGTTGGACCTATAATATAGGGGCTCTCTAACCCATCCTCAGCCAGCAGAGGTTCTGCTTCTTCTGTTGTCCATGAGTGCTCCCAAGCTGGTGGTTCACTAAATTGAGGGTTCGGGTATCTCAATCTGTGCTGATGTCTGATTCAGTGTGTGAGTGGCTTGTGGTGCAGTAGTGCTTAGGTAACACAGGGTGGTCTGAAACCATTGCCTAGAATCATCATCATCATAGGACTCCCTCAAACGAGGATGACTTGTTTCCACACAAGTTCACAGCTGTTTCAACGAAGGCCCTGATATTCCAGGCCTGAACTCCAATTGAAGAAGTGGAAGATGCCTGTGCGTGGTTTTTTTTTGTGTGTGGTGACCATTGCACATCAGCCACCACACGGACTTGACAGAGCTAGGCCTTTATCCAGTGGCAAGGGTTAACCAGGACGACTGGAGACCTGCTATGTCTAGGGACTGGATGGTAGATACTGCTGACCATAAGTGTCAGCTGTGGCTTAGTGGGTAGCACACTCGCCTCTGAGTCAGAAGGCTGTGGGTTCAAATCGCATTACAGTGATGAGCATATAAAATCTAGGCTGACACTCCAGTGCAGTACTGAGGAAGTGCTGCACTGTCGGAAGTGCCGTCTTTCACATTAGCTGCCGTGTTTCCTTCATTACAACAGTGACTACACTCCAAAAGTGTTTCATTTGCTGTAAATTGCTTTCAGATGTCTGGTGGTCGTGAAAGGCGCTATATAAATCCAAGTATTGTTTTTCGTAAGGCTGACAATCATAGGTGCTAATGTGTTCTCCAACACTCATTGCACTTAATATTGTGAAGGTGCAGTGAAGAAGATGGCATTGAAAAGATGACATTCACCAGATTCGCTCCACGGAACCTTTCAATATAGCACTCTAGGTTCCTGTCACCCACTATCTTCGTCTTACATGACTGATGGATGAAAACAATGGTATTGACTCATTTGATATCCCAAGCTTGTTTTCTGGCGTGTGGATTGGAATATGGGTTACCTGCCCGGACCAAATATTGCTGACCTCATTGCTTGCGCCTTTTGGCAATAATGGAAGGCTTCCGTAACAGTGAAGCAGAGCTTTCTCAATGAACCAGGGCAATCGGGCAGCGTTTTACAACATAATTTTAAATTTTGGATTAAAAAATATTCCTTGATGTATTTAAGAGTGGTCACTTAGTGCAGTTTGAGTAATACAGCAGAAAATAGGATTATCACCAAAACATAAGCATTTTTACTCAGAGTGTCTCGTCCACCACCTGTGATTAATCTGATTTTAAATAACTGAAAATGACGTTAAAAAAATATACAGAACCATTTGCTAGTTTCATTGGCATACAGTGGTCAGTTTCTTAGTAAGTTATTTTTTTTTTAAACTTTTAACAGGTGCCTATTCGTGTCCTTGCGTCTTAAAAAAAAACAGCTTAATTTTAAGAATCTCCTCAAATGCCCACAAACGGGCGCAATTAGCGGAAACTCGCACGGTGATGAATTAAATCTGTTTTTTGGGCGGGGCAGGCTTCCAGTGCGATGTTTTTTACACGAGTGCAAAAGATCGCAGAAACTCAATTTGTACTGGACTTAATTCGCGATTGAAATTCCACAATCGTTAGCGCTGGTTTGGCCGATTTTGGGCTCAACCTAGTGGAAACTGCAAGCCCTGATCTTAAATGCTTTGTTGTGATTATACACATTAAACATCATGGCCCTGAATGTCTGTGGGACTGCAAGTTCAGTGGAAATCCTGGAGAAATATCCTTTTGGCCATTTACATGGTCTCTCCAGGGGTTCCGCCAATCTCCCACCATAGAAGCCCTGTGGAAATTTCAGGTGCAGGACATATCTGTGGGGGTAGGAGTTCCTGTGTGTGCTCGGTCTAGCAATGTCATGGAGCTGATCTTTTTAATCATGTTTATTATTGTTATGTATGTAAACATTACCAATGTGTAAGACTTGCCACCAGGGGGCGCACCTGTGGGAGACCCAAGGGTCACCTGTACACCCTGGGCAAGCAGGTATAAAAGGCAGACTATCATCCTGCCTCCTCACTCTGGAGTTACAATAAAGAGACCAAGGTCACAACAGTTTGAGCTTAAGATGTACAGTCTTGTGGAGTTATTCTAAACGTAACAATTATTTTGCTAAACCTTGTGCACAGAGGCTCCTCTTCTAGCCATCTAATTAACTTGTTTCTTTTGTCTTTCCTTTCAATAACATGATTGATTATGGGACCACTATCTGTAACGTCTTGAGTAATTTCACCCCAAGTATGGAAGTACTAAAACTCAGGGGTACATATTTTTAAATGTTATTTTTCAACGGTGTATAATTAAAAAAATCATTCCACCTAATTGAAATGTTATCTGTTCATATAATATTTAATTTTTATCAGTCTTAAATAAAGATATGTATGTATTTATGTACATATATATATATATATATATATACACAAGAATGCATCCGCATTCCACACAGGCATACTAATAGTATGTCTTTACAAATGTCACTAAAAATGGCTAATTACTCTATAAATCACATATGTTTAAACTTATGTCCACTTTGCGGGATCTTGCTAATGTCGTGACATCAGCTCTGTATCACAGACATTTGACCTGATGTTGATTTTGTCCATTATCAGCATAGCAGTGCATGATAGAGAGAACCCCACAGGTTTTCATCCAAACTCCTTGTTTCTTAACACATCATCTCTCCTGAACGATATCTTTCAGTAAGCTGGTTGCTCGTGATAAGCCAGTGGCATTTTTCACAGCCAGTCCCTAATCAGGAATTATCATAAGAAAGTGCAGGCATCCATCAACCTTTTACCACAGTGATTTATGTTCAAAGTTAGGATTATTTATTCAGCTGAAAATCCCTTCAAACAACAAACTGGATAAAAGAGCATCGCTCTCTGGATTAGGTTTGCTCACATAATAAATTGAGAAAATAGGTTCCGGCAACAAAATGACAGGCCGTCTTTATCTTTGAACTGCTTCAGCTGTTTAATTTTGTTGGTGACTGTTCTTTTATCCCTCCTGACTGGGAGCACATGGAAACTCTTTGACTGGCTTAAATGACATACCAGCACAACACAACTCGCCTGCATGGGTTTTGGCTGTCCTTCATAAAGCCCGAGGTTTTAATTTTGAGCTGAATACTGTGAGATAAAATTGTACATTTCGCAGGCTAAACAACTGGAAACTGACTCAAACTGTGAACAGGAAATTAACACAAATAAAACAATAAAGAGTCTTGGAGCCACATTCGTAGATCTTACTTGCTCTTCACAAGCGAGACGGAGCACGCAATATTTATTGATTGTTGTATGAAGACTGCAGTGTTAGCCCTTTAAAGTTCTTCCAGATCACAATCAGACTTTCACTGTAGGCGGTGTCTTATTCTTGCACTTTTGTTGAGTTTATTTGGCGTTTTCTACTCTTCAGTTATAGGAGAATTAAACTATGACGATAATTTGTCCCAAAATGATATCTACAGGAAAATCACCCAAGGAAATAAGAAAGATGTAGATTGTATGAAAGAAGTACAGGAAGAAAGAAAGAATTTGCATTTATATAACATCTTATAACATTTCTCAGTGTGTTCCAAAGTGCTTCAAATCCAATCATTTACTTTGTAGCATTCTGCAGACTTCACACAACAGTCAATCAATAAATATTGCGTGTTCCATCTTGCTCGTGAAGGATAGGTCAATAAATATGTGGATCCAATATATTTCATTGCTATGTTTGCAAACATGCCAGGCATTTTGGACACAGCAAAGCCTCACAAATAGTAATGAGACAAATCATTTTTTGGGTGGTATTCACTGGACTGAGCGTATTTGTCAGGATACTGAGAGAACTCCCTTTTCTTTAAATTCTTCAAAATCTTTTCATATTCGTTCGTGCAAAAGATGATATCTTCAACATTGCAGCAATCCCTTAGTACTGTAATGAAATATGTTTATATAACATTTGAAATTTGCTTTATTTTTTCTTTTCCTTTCTGTACTAAAATGTATTTAACAGTTTGTTTCTGATTAACTTGCATTTTTTAAAACTTTACTGTTTTATTCCCCTTACCTCACTCACCCTCTCGCCAATTGCTTAAGCGGACACTTACATTCTGTTATATCACTGCTTATGGTATCAGCCTTGGCTCAGTGGTAACACTCTTGCCTTTGATTCAGAGGATGTGGGTTCAAGTCCCACTCCAGGCTGACACTTGAGTGCAGCACTGAGGGAATGCTACACTGGTGGAAGAGCTGACTTTCAATTGAGGCCACCTCTGCTTGCTCAGGTGGAGATCTCATGGTACTATTTTTAACATGATCAAGGGAGTTCTCCCCGGTGTCCTGGCCAATATTAAACCCTCAACCAACATATCTGGTCATGATCTGTTTGTGGATCTTGCTGTGTGCAATTTGGCTCCATTACATTAGAACAGTGACTACATTTCAAAAGTACTTAAAGTGCTTTGAGATGTCCTGAAGTTGTGAAAGGCTTTCAGTAAAGGCAAGTTCTTACTTTATTTTGCTTATTGCTGCCTTGGGTTGTATTGCCATATGGTACATGGTATTGAGATTTCCAGTGGTAATTTTGAAATTGAGCATGAAATAAAAAGAGCCAGATCAAAACTCTATATGCATTAGCCTAGATTTTCCAGTCGGCATTATTTCAATGCCACTAGCAAACCCCATTTAAAATAAATGGGTCACTACCAGCATTAAAATGTTGCGAATTGGAAAATCTAAGCCATTCAGAAGACATGATTCCTAATTTTATCCTGATGTGAGTTAAGAGTTTATGTACATCTTAGATTGCTGTTTTTAATCACAGGATAGATGCAGATAGGAGAGGCCTTTTGGCTCTACATCCAGACAAAAGCCTTGTATTTCCCCAATTAACTGATTCTTGAAAGAATCGATTGTTTCTGTCTCCTGTACCGAGAAGACCATCCCAAGTATTGATTGTTCTTTGTCTAAAGAAGTTCTTTCTGAGATCTGTCCACAATTTTCCCAGCAACAGCTTGCATTATATAACATCTTTAACACAGAGAATCATACCAAAGTTCTTCATGGAAGCACAATAAAAAAATGGGTGCCGAGCCAAAGAAGGCAATATTGGGAGGGGTGACCACAAGCTTGTGTTTTAAGGAGGGTCTTAACAATTCCTCCGAGGAAGAGAGGCAAGTGAAGAGGTTTTGGTAGTGAATTCCAGATCTTGTTTAGGACCGAGATGAAGAGAAATGTTTTCACTCAGAGGGTGATGAACCTGTGGAATTCTCTACCACAGAAGGCTGTGGCGGCCAAGTCACTGAATATATTTAAGAGGGAGATAGATAGATTTCTAGACAAAAAAGACATCAAGGGATATGGGGAAAAAGCGGGAATATGGTGTTGAGATAGAGGATCAGCCATGATCATATTGAATGGCGGTGCAGACTCAAAGGGCCGAATGGCCTACAAGTGTTCTTATTTTCTATGTTTTTATTGTTGCCTAAGTGGCAGAAGGCATAGCTGCTAATAGTGGGGTGAAGTGGTGGTGCTGGGGGGTGGGGGGTAGAATGCACAAGAGGTCAAAGTTAGAGGAACACAGTGTGCAGGGGCATGGGGAGTTGTAGCGCTGCAACAGGTTACAGAGATAGGGAGGGTCAAGGTCATGGAGGGATTTAAACACATGGATGAAAATTTTAAATTTGAGTTCTTGGGTGACTGGGAACCAATGAAGATCAGCAACAACATGTTAGATGCATCAGCGGAAGTTGGTGCCGCATAGGATGGGGACATCAGACTTTTGAATGAGCTGAACTTCACCAGTTTTAGCCTATGCTTCCTTGTTCTAATGTTCTGCTCTGACATGAAATAGTGCTCCAGATTAACTTTATCTATGCAATTTAAGATTTTGCATATTTCAATAAAGGTCCCTCTCTTGTCATCTCGATTATACTCCGGATTTCGCCCCGGAATGGCATGAAAGGTGGCGGTGAGGTCTCCTGTGCCCCGTTGCGATCCTCCGGTCGAGTTTTGCAGTGGCGCTGAGCAGCACCGTCGGGAAGAGCTGCGCCGAGTGTACAACACCTCTGGTTGCCACACCGGCAGTAGTTTTGACTTCAGCCCGACCTGTCCTCCCGGAAGTGCGCCTGCAATGACCACCTGGGAAATCAGATCGGTCCAGCATAGCCGGTGGTGCAGAGGAAGGTTAAGTGCGAGTGTTTGTTCTTTTAATTGTTTTAGCGATTTGTGTTGTGGTGGCATGTGCAATGTTTTTGTGTTTTTTTTTAAACATTCCCCCTCCCCAGGCCTCTCTCGGAGCATACACCGCCCGGTAGTTTAGTTCGTGAGTTTCCCATCCTTGTGCCATGAAAAATGTACAATGCCTCGCTTAGTGCTGCGCCCTCTGATGCCGGGCCCAGGTGCCCAAAGTTACATACTAAAGCGCAAACTATTCCTGGCAGGTAACTTTCTCGTCCCGCCTCTGTTTTTGTCCCAAAAACAGAAAAGCCTACAATCCCGGCCTGAAAATTTTGAGAGAAAGGGAATACTGATGGATGTTAGGACCTATAAAACAATGGAATGTCTATCAAAGATTGAGCTGGAATAGAAGCATTAGAAAGAACAAGTGAGCAAAATCCAAATGAAAATTGAGCATACAGTCGTATCAGTATGTGATCACATGGTGTCTGCTCTCAGTCTCGTAATCCATCAGAAAGCTGATGAAATGAGCAGCTTGCTAAAGAGTTATCTATCCACTAATTTGAAAATGAAGATTTTGATTCAATGTAATTCTTCTATTATCACCATGTACAACGTCTCAAATCCGGCAACCTCGGGACCGAGACCGTGCCTGTATTTGAATTTTTCCGGATTTCGGACAAGAAAATCAAGTGCGTACGTACACTACCGAGACAAAGTACTAATGGTGGCGTGGGTCAGGTTGGGTCGGGCCGGGTCGAGGGTCATTTGGCAAGCCTCGGCAAGGCTTGGACCGATCGCACGCCATTTAGAAAAATAATGGCGAAGCCGATAACTAGTCCGGCCCGCCAGTTTTTGGACAATAATTACGGATTTTATTTTACTGAATATCAAATGGGATTTTCTCAAAAATATCTGGTTTTCGGACAATTCCGATTTTCGGACAGCTGGATTTGAGAAGTTGTACCTGTATAAAAAATTATATTCAATTTTAATCGGAAATGGTTGGAAAATACTAGTTTTGAATTTATTTTAGCTAGTCAGCAAGTCAGTCAGTGGCACAAATAGGTATTCATAAAGTTGAATATTTCAATACAGAATTTTCATACAGTCAGTCTGGCTTTGCCCCCAATTCACTTATCAGCTGCAATTGAAAATATGACAGATGTAGAGTTTCCACCTTAGGCTTACTTTACTCATGCTGTTAATCTTGTAATGAGTCACCACGGGATCTAAATAGCAATTCTACAAAATCACAGATTATCAAATGGGATGTTAGCACATAATTGCTCTTGAAGGGAAAAACAGTCTGCCATAAATTTGTGAGCAAATAAACTGTTTAAAATCCTGAAATTAAAGTTTAAATGTGGGTTGGATTATGTAGAGTTGTGACAATCTAGTGAATTAAAAATAACAAGCGATGGAGCCACAGATATAATCCTTTGACAGTCTGAATTTTGAAATACTGATTACTTTGTGACCCTATAATATCTCATGAATTGTGGGGCTCGAATGCTGAATCTAAACTCAGCATGGAGCCCATAGACTATAGAGTAAATTCAGAGATCCTGTGCTCCCAGTGAGGTTTGTGCTTGAAGGAACCCAGGTTAGAGAATTAATATTACAAAAGTTTTGGCTCTATCTCCCGCCCATGCTTTTTTTCAAGTTTGGCTCCCAAATGGGAACATGGGATCCATTAATTTAACCTTCTCAATAATGATTTGAGTCAAAATAATTCTTAGTTCCTTTATTATTATTATTTTTCCAAGATTTAAGTGGGATGAAAAATCCCAAACAGTCACTGATGTACTTGACTTGTTCAACCTGATTGTCATACAAGAACATTTCTCATTGCAATCTGTGCTTGACTTTAAAATTGTGAAGTGGTTTTCCACTCTCTACTGGTCCAATCAGCATATCACTTTCTTCATCACTTTCTGTATTGTCATACACAGAACTGTCTGAAAAAAAGTTAATTATCTATTTGAATCTTCATTAGCAAATACAGAAAGCATATTGGTGGAGGTTTTACTTAGTTTGGGGCCATTAAGCGATCTTGCACGGTATGATGTGGATTGTGCGATTTAGAGCACTGGGAGAAAGCTGTGAGCTGTGAATGTGAGAAAAGAAGAAAGGTTAGTCATATCACACCAGGAGATCAGCACACAAACAACACCCGCCCTGGAATGAGATGAGCAACACAGTAGCTCAGATGGGATTGTTCTACGGCCCCATAACCATACTGTAGTCAATAATGTCCACAGGAATGCTGCTTCAGGGTTTACCTTTCCTGGGGATATTTGCTGACTACTAGATAGAAAGGTCATGAAAAATAAAGCACATACATGGAATCTACAGTCTCATTTTTTTTTGACTGGAGTCACTAAATGACAAAAGGAGGCATTGCTGCCCTTCAAGGCTTTTGATTTTTGATAATGTGTGGGTGAAATAATGCACATGCATTGAATGTTCAGGTCAGACCAGCAGAAAAGAAATATCTAAGGCTAAAATAGGCAACACTCCCTTAATTACAGGAAAACCATTTCTATGGGTAGGAAAAACACAAACTAGTTTAGTACTAATATTTTGCTTGACCAACTATTTACAATGAGTTTTGAAAGTTTGTACCCTCCTCAAGGTTCTTGAAGGTTGGAGGAATAAATATGATTTTTTTCTTTGACTATCATTGGCTAATTTCCCCTCTATCCACCATCCCCCGTGTGTCGGTATATATTGTCACCAAGGACATACAGAGAATACATGTACTGCAACAAAGGTGTTTGGAAAGCACTATGTTTATTCAACATTAGAGGCGTTGGCAGGTATTGCATTGATAAAAAATTGGTCATCTCTCATTCAACATAAAATCGTCTACCATTAAATGATTTTCCCCTAAGGCTTTTTCAGGTTGAAGCACCTCAATTGCAAGTAATATTTGAGAAGCCCACCTGGTTCCTGAAACAGTAAATAAAACTAGTGGTATCATGCTGAATGTGAACCATCTAAATAACGTGGCACAGATTGAAGTTGACATTGTGACTGATACAGTTTCTCTTTAATGTGCGTTTCCAGAAACAATAGAGCAGATTGCTTTAAGTGATGAATGATCACTATTACGATGATACAGAAACCCAGGTGCAAAATCTCAATTCTGGCATACGTCCACTAGAATTACTGTCGAGTTACCTGTGTGCTTTTTCAGAACAATGAGGGTTGGCTTTGATTTGTATGTATGTCCTACGTGATCCAGGGCTCAAATTGTTCTCCCATCTACCAAGAAATAATGGTACAAAGATCTATCTTTGAATTTCAACAAATATACCCTCAACGTGGGTACAAATATATCCTCAAACATGGCATAGGAGAAGTCTTGGACAGATCAGTTTCCTGTTAGCATCTCTAGAGCAGCATATTAGTCTTGCAGACGTCGATCACCCTGAAAGTCACAGTTGAATAAGTAAGCATAGCAGCTGGAGGCATGAGAATCACAGCATGAAGGAACGGTAAATTGCAAATATTATTTCTCAAATCTGACTTTGGGTGCAGCGGCTATGAATGCTTCAAGCAGCTGTATCAGAACAATGGATAGAAGGTGAACATCACCAAATGATCTGGTTAAATCAACTCCGAGGGTCACGTGAACACCCACAAATACACACACACTGAAACCTGAAGTAGCAGTCAAGGTAAGAGCTAGAGAGTCTGCTGCTTTTTATTCACAAAGGAAGATGCAAGTACGCAAGGTTGCTGCAGGGACAAAATCATCCAGAACTGCAGATAGATGGATGGGAGTAATAATGAATCAACTCTACATGTTGATGACAATTCTTTACTCATTCATAATTCTTAGCTTCAGGGTTGCCTCAGTGAGCAGACCAAACAAAAAAAATCTAGGTTTGATCCCAGCTCTGCATTGAGTTAACTGATCTAGCTTGGCTGGAAACGAGGCCGCTACAATTGGCCTCATTATTAATGGGCAAATCCAAATCCAGGGATCCTGTGTCTAACCGCTAACAAGTGACTCCTGCTGGGAGAAGGCATTGTGGACAATGGGCGACAACACAGTTGATTAACCTGCTGGCACTTATAATCTAGGCTCGCACATGAAGTATGATCACTCGAGTGAGGTATCAGACAATGCCCATGGAACCGTACTTAGTAAAGAGTCAGTGTCTTGAAAGGAGAAGGTCAGGGAGGAAAATTGGCAGAAAGAATAGGATAAAAGTAAATAAATTTATAACCATTGGAAATTAGGCTGTTTTGCCTTTCATACAAACCTTCCACTTCCACAATACAGTTGGATCTCGAGTAAAGCTTGTAAAGGGCTTGTGAGTATGGCCGCTTGATAGCTGGTGGAACTGTGGTTCATCTAAACCCCGAGCGCCAGCCTTTAAAACCAAAGCATTTTTGACTGACTTGGTTTAAATGCGGAAATGAGGATATTGGCACCAGCCAGCAGTGAATTATTACAGGCTCCAATGGTGTCAGATCTGGTGGGACACTTGAATCCAGCTGCACGAACAGCTGATCTGCAATTACCCTCGGAGTGGATGAACTCTTTGCAAGTGTGCTTTCCAAAACTCGAAAGGGCTGAAGACCTGAGGGCGAGTAACTTTTATTAAGTTGCTACACCCCTACCCACGCACCACCCCCCTCCCAAAGGACATTGAAATCTAATCAGGACCTTCTGGCTGTCGATTTCCATTGGCTGACCAGCAATTCTAATCTCTGGAGCCTGACACGCAGCTGCAGAAGCCCCAATGCACTGCTCAACTGTATAGTTCATGCTCCTTGCAGAAAATCAAAATTTCAAGGTTTAAGTAAATTATGACACGAAAAAGGATTAATTTAAATATAATTTTCAACACATTCTACACAAGCAGGCAACTTTTAAAACTTGAATTGTAGTTTACTTTTGCCTCTGATTTCAAAATGCATGAGGTGGATTAGACAAATATTTCGGATCTTATGCCATGGATCAATAAATTTGCCTTTCAAAATCCATGTTCATGAATCAAGACGTATAAAGCTGGTCTGCTTAATTTCCTACAGTTTTTCCACTGGATATGGATTAAGGTCCTTGGCCATTACTTTACTCGTTAAGTGGCTGTTAAGCCACCTGAGAGGCACAAAATGAGCATTATTGCATGTGAGTTCTGATTGGCCAGGTTTCTGTCAGGAAGGTCTATAGAACAAACTATCCCAGTGGAAACCCTGACATAATTTGCTTTTCTATTTGTTGCTGTTAAAATAATCAAAAATATGACAATATTAACACCTCAGTTTCTAAGAATATAACGCGCATTTCCAAAGGGCTCCTCATGTACATCCAAAAGAGACCATTAAAGTGAACACATTCCTCTATATGTATAAACAGACCTGGAAAAGCATTACTATGGAGCATTTAAAACATATCAACAGATATGAATCAGATCAGTAACAGCACAAGGCGTTAGTAAATGGTAAGCGAATAGGTTACAATACTTGAGTGATGAATGATTTATTGGCATACATTTTAGTAACCCTTTGCATCCATTGCCTGTTGACACTGCCCCAGGCTGAACTAGTTACCACCCACCCAGTCTTGTGAATAGACCCTACAGATACTTCCACAAACATCTCACCATCACCTGCATTTATCACATCCAGCCCAAGTGTCATGAAGGTTTGCATGTTGGTTCTTGATAAATCTTGCCATAAATCAGCAGAAGCATTTCAGGTGTCAATTCAGACAGATAAATGAGAAATTCTGAGGATGAGCATTTGCTCAAGCAAGTCAACAATGTAGATAAATTCTAATATTATACAGAGCTGTTTATAGAATATTGGCAACATGGTAGTGACAATGTATAAAACAAACTTAAATTCATAGGATTAATTTTCAGAACAAGAGCTTCAGCAAGCAGTGTCAGTGTGATTAACTGAAGTAGGAAGCAGCTTATAGTTCAATGATAAGTATTCAGCAGGTCTTAGATTCCCAGCATGAAGCTGGTAAACCCTGCGGATCTGTCTCGCTGAAAACCATTTTCTTCTTGTTAACCAAGTCCATCTGTAAATTTATCATCTTTGCAGTTTACCATAGTTCTGAATAAAGAACACAATGACCTTTGAATAAATGGGGGTGGGGGAAACGATGACATATACTTCATTGTATCATTGTAGAAATATCATGCTTCGAAGCAAAATAATTTTAAACCACTATATAAATGGAAGCTAATATTGAACAGTCAGCATGTTCTCAAAATTGTATTTTAATCCTTTTAGGAACTGTGGAAAGATTACTGTTCCAGAAGTAACTGGGTTACAGGTTTTAATTTATTCATAGATTATTAAAACTTTAAAATTCATTCAGTGCTTGCAGACTTAATTTAAAATTAATTCTATATGTAGCTTCAGACATTTAATGAAATTCATTTTACACTATAATACATTTTGGAAGTTACAGAATTAATCTGTGTAGTCGACTTTATTTAAGTGCATCATTTTTCAAAAGCCAAAAATCCCTCCTTTTCACTTATATTCAAATATGTCCTACTCTGTGTGTAAGTCTGTAATAAGGGTAATTTTTCATTTAAATGTACAATTTCACAGAGCACACAGACACTGCATATTTAAATAGCACTGAAAACCAATTCATATCTCTGTACAAACAGTTTTATTGTTAATTTATATATATCAAATGTCTAAATTTTGTATTTTTTCATGGTAGTTTTTTCGTGAGTGAGGCAGGGAGAGTGTCTTAATCAGAAAATCCAATGGCTAAGTATACTTGTAATCGTTAAAAAAATTGTACCCTATTTTTCATCTTTGTTGATTGACCAGTTTATTGCTGGGTATGTTTTCTCTTTTGTGAGCCTTGAATGTGTTGTCGCCTTCCAAATCCGAGCCCATCTTTCCCGCAATTCCAAGTATGAATCCCTCCAATCCAGTTTCTGCCCCTGCCACAGTACCGAAACGGCTCTCATCAAAGTCACAAATGACATCCTTTATGAATGTGACAAACGTAAACTATCCCTCCTTGTCCTTCTTGACTTGTCTGCAGCCTTTGACATGGTTGACCACTCTATCCATCTCCAATGCCACTCCACCATCGTCCAGCTGGGTGGGACTGCACTTGCCTTCCATTCTTATCCATCTAATTGTATCCAGAGAATAACCTGCAACAGCTTCTCTTCCTGCTCCTGCGTTGTTATCTCTGGTGTCCCCCAAGGATCTATCCTTAGTCTCCTCCTATTTCTCATTTACATGTTGCCCCTTGGCGACATCATCCGAAAACACGGCGTCGGTTTCCATGTGTACACTGATGACACCCAGCTCTACCTCACTACCATTTCTCTTGACCCCTGCACAGTCTCTAAATTGTCAGACTGCTTGTCCGACATCCAGTTCTGGATGAGTAGAAATTTTCTACAGTTGAATATTGGGAAGACAGAAGCCATTGTCTTCAGTCCCAGCCACAAACTTCGTTCCCTAGACACCGAGTCTGTCCCTCTCTCCAACTTCTGTCTGAGGCTGAACCAGGCTATTCACAACCTTGGTGTCATATTTGACCCTGAAATTAGCTTTTGATCATATATCCGCAGCATAACTAAAACCCTCTATTTCCACCTCCGTAACATCGCCCCGTCTCTGCCCTTGCCTCAGTTCATTCGCTGCTGAAGCCCACATCCATGCCTTTGTTATCTGTAGACTTGACTATTCCAATGCACTTCTGGCTGGCCTCCCACATTCCAACCTACGTAAACTAGAGGTTATCCAAAACTCGCTCCCCGTGTCCTAACTCACACCAACTCCCGCTCAATCTTTATTAATGACAAGGATGAAGGGACCGAGTGTAATGTAGCCAAATTTGCTGATGATACAAAGATAGGTGGGAAATCAAGTTGTGAGCCTTGAACGTGTTGTAGCTTCCACAATCTGTGGCCATCTTCCCACATTTCCATTTATGAATCCCTCTAATCCGGTTTCCGCCCTGCCACAGTACCGAAACGGCTCTCATCAAAGTCACAAATTACATTCTTTGAAACTGTGCCAAAGGAAAACTATCCCTCCTTATCCTTCTTGACTTGTCTGCAGCCTTTGACATGGTTGGCCATTCTATCCTCCTGCAATGTCTCTCCACCGTCGTCCAGCTGGGTGGGACTGCACTCGCCTGGTTCCATTCTTATCCATCTAATCGTAGCCAGAGAATCACCTGCAACGGCTTCTCTTCCTGTGTTGTTACCTCTAGTATCCCCCAAGGATCTATCCTTGCCCCCTCCTATTTCTCATCTACATGTTGCCCCTTGGCGACATCATCTGAAAAAATGCCATTAGTTTCCACATATACGCTGATGACATACAGCTCTACCTCACTTCCACTTCTCTCGACCCCTGCACGCTTTCCAAATTGTCAGATTACTTGTCCGACATCCAGTTCTGGATGAACAGAAATTTTTTCCAATTGAATATTGGGAAGACCGAAGCCATTGTCTTCAGTCCCAGCCACAAACTTCGTTCCCTAGCCACCGAGTCCATCCCTCTCCCCAACCTCTGTCTGAGACTGAACTACACTGTTTGCAACCTTAGTGTCATATTTGACCCTGAAATTAGCTTTCGACTACATATCCGCAGCATAACTATGACCGCCTATTTCCACCTCCGTTACATTGCCCGTCTCTGCCCTTGCCTCAGCTCATCCGCTACTGATGCCCTCATCCATGCTTTTGTTACCTCTAGACTTGACTATTCCAAAGCACTCCTGCCTAGCCTCCCATATTCCACCCTACATAAACTAGAGTCGATCTAAAACCCGTTCCAGTGTCCTAACTTGCACCAAGTCCTGCTCAATCTATATTACTGACTTGGATGAAGGGACCGAGTGTAATATAGCCAAATTTACTGATGATACAAAGATAGGTGGGAAAGCAAGTTGTGAAGAGGATGCAAAGAATCCGAAAGGTATATAGATAGGCTAATTGAGTGGGCAAAAATTTGGCAGATAGAGTATAATGTGCAAAAACGTGAGGTTGTCCACTTTGGTAAGAAAAATAAAAAAGCAAATTATTATTTAAATGAGCAGAGTTGTGTTATTACTCTATTTGTTTGTTAC